>NC_051042.1:16767169-17102169 GCF_904848185.1 Acanthopagrus latus | reverse complement strand
AGACCCTTCACATACTTTGCAAGGACTGTGTACCAAAGCATTCACCCTTCACAGCATCTTCTCTCAAAATCACTACAGTTTGGGAACCATTATACTATATTACATACGTGGCCCTGACCTCCATATGTTGTTTGAGAGATCAGATGTATCCTCACTGACCTTTTAAGTCTACTCATACTTTTATTTAGATCTTCCTTATTGTGCTTAGATCACCCGAGATGCATTTGAGTGCTACATAAGCTTAATTTGAATACTACTCGACTGTATCCAGTGAGAGACAGACACGCTCTAATTGAATTAAATGGACAATTAAAAAACATTCAACATCAAATTGTCACTTTGAGAACACTATGGAAAGCACTAAAGTGCAGAGTTGTAACACTGTAACACTATAACTATATAATGAGTGCTCATTTGGAGCTACTGCACTGTAACCAAGAAAACCCCATCTAATCCTAACAAATATTAGAAAAGTCAAACTTCGACTTGCCTGAAGCTGATCCCTCACTTCTGGTTTCCCTCAGGGGAGTTTATCATTGGCCGTGTCATTAAGGCCATGAACAATAGCTGGCACCCCGACTGCTTCTGCTGTGACATTTGCCAGGCTGTGCTTGCGGACGTGGGGTTTGTCAAGAACGCTGGCAGGTAAGTATCCCATCTTATTACAGTCTTAATATAACACTGTGACAGCCTGAGGAGCAGGTGGTTACACAAGTGTCAAGCTGGTGACTCACTTGCATTCAAACAATGTAAGTTTCAAGCAGCTGTCGCAGAGTATGTCAAAATATTATTTGAGGACTCTGACTCTTTCTTGAAACCCCTGCATTTTGTCCTCCTTTCTCCATTTACCTCAGGCACCTGTGTCGCCCGTGCCACAACCGTGAGAAAGCTCGTGGCCTTGGAAAGTATATCTGCCAGAAGTGCCATGCCATCATTGAAGAGCAGCCGCTGATCTTTAAGAATGACCCCTATCACCCTGACCACTTCAACTGCAACAATTGCGGGTCAGTTTTATCTCTCCGCCCTGGTGTTTAGTATAGAAAACTGCACCTTTTTAGCTTTAGAATATATGTGTCAAGTCAGGTTCCTCTCTGATATGTGTCTCTTCCTCTCTTCACAGGAAGGAGTTAACAGCTGAAGCCAGGGAACTGAAGGGAGAGCTCTACTGTTTGCCCTGCCATGACAAGATGGGTGTACCAATCTGTGGTGCCTGTAGGAGACCCATAGAGGGGCGTGTCGTTAATGCCATGGGCAAGCAGTGGCATGTGGAGGTTTGTAACAAGAATAAGACTATTTATTAGTGCAGTAAATACAATGACATAACTGTACATACAAACTTATTTACAACATGTTGCATTTTGTTGTTTTGAGGCCAGTGTGACTGGCTGCCTTCTTCTAAACAAAGCAAGGCCTTTTAGGAGTTTACTGAAGGAACATGGACCATGTTTACCTTGTTCACGATTTGGTATTTGTTTGGAAAGAAGTCTGGATAGGCTTTTGAATTTTTCCAGTTTTCAGAGAGTGAAGAAAACCCAAGTGTAAATGATTTGGGAATCATCTTTGCCAACTGATATGTCCAAGGCTATGTTCAGACAGCAGGAAAACCAGATTTGTTTTTCAAATCACATCTGCAAGATGAGAGTATCTCACAGTTGAAACAATCACACTATCAAATTGTGGAGCAGACAGTTTGACCGTACACAGACTTCTGTTCTTTGTATGTCTTTTATACTGATCTGTTAGAAGCAGCGTGGACTCTTCTTAGCCATGCTGATGCTCTTTTCTCTCAGGACTCAAGATCATTGTTGTGTGTCATGTTGTGCGTAACACAAAATTAACGTGGAGAATGATTGATTTCTACACATTTGTAGAAATGAATCGCATTTCAAACCACCTCCAAATGAGGTCAATGGTTTTTTGCTGTCCAGGCTCCCTGAAGTCTATCCCGATACAATCTGGATATGCCAAAAAACAGACTTGGGCTTGCAGTCTGAAATTAGTCCAAATCCCAGGGAGTGGTACACAAGATTGGCCTTCAATCACAAAAAAAGTTTAAGAATAGGTAACAAAATCATGTGGCATAATTCATACAAAACCCTCTGTGTTTCTGAAAAAAAATCTTCCGCACATTGCAAGTTGGACTACAGTGAGAAGCCCTTTAAAAGAAGACTTCTGACTGGTTTATAGTGGACAGTCTTCATGATGACCACCTTTTACAGTTGATCATATACATGATGCTTCCTTCAGACAAAAGCAGAAATGAAGTGTAATGAAATTCATGAGTACCATTTTTTTTATGCACAGGAGATGAAATTTATAAAAAAAAAGAAAAAGAAACACTTTAGAACCAAAACACTGTTAATGAGCTAATTTGAGTCAGTAGGAGCGATGTGAGCACTTTTAAAAAGAATATTTCTCCTGAGGCAGAGCTGAGCATCTCTGGTTGTGTTCATCAGTCTGCTTGCTGCTGAATTTTACAGTGTTTGAAAAGCTTAAGACTATCAACCGTGTAAAGCAGTAAAATTAATACTAAAGACAGTCATTAGCTGAAATTAATGTTGTATCTTACCTTCAGGAACCTCATATCTGGCAGGCACAGGAAAAGTAGAACAGTGTGGGAACACTATAGTGGTTCCCACAGCACAGTTGTGATAACTGTAATTAAAAAGAAAGCAACACTAAACAAACACTGTCATAATATTTCTCCGCAGGTCAAGCCTATTCCTTTTCAAAAACATTTTTTGGAAAGTAAACGTCTCCATGTCCATGCCCATGTGTTTTGGCACTTGCTCTTCTCATCCTTTCCCTCCTGTTTCCCTCATCAACATTTGTTTTTTGTTTACAGCATTTTGTGTGTGCCAAGTGTGAGAAGCCTTTCCTCGGTCATCGGCATTATGAGAGGAAGGGGTTGGCTTACTGTGAGACTCATTATAACCAGGTGAGAAAAGTAAAGCCATGGAAAACAGTGGCCTTGGAGGGCATGACAGACATCATAATGTTGGTGAAGTGTCAAAAAATTGAAATAGCATTACGAACCCTTCAGTGCCTCACCAAATAACATTTGCGTTTGCTGTCTCAACACCGCATCTCCTTGTTTGTGTGTTATCAAGCTCTTTGGCGATGTGTGCTATCACTGCAACCGCGTGATTGAAGGCGATGGTGAGTGTCCTTATAATAAATCTCATATTCAGTACCGTGTTTTTGGTCATTTACATAAAATGATAAAACAGTTAAATGTTATCATATTTTCTTGTTTTTCTCCTGTGACCCTCTCAGTGGTGTCCGCTCTCAACAAGGCCTGGTGTGTCAGTTGTTTCTCGTGCTCCACCTGCAACACAAAACTCACTCTCAAGTAAGTGAAGTTGCTTCTGTAGAATGCTTTATTCCTATGTTTTCTGTAACACTTGACACTTGACAACTCTAGTTTTGACACAAGTCTTGGTGTGTTTTACTCTCTTGCCACAACTTTCCATCTTTTCCTCCAATTTCTCCTCTTACATGCTGCACTTGCTGCATCTGTGGTAACTCAGAGATAAGTTTGTTGAAATTGACCTGAAACCAGTATGCAAGCACTGCTATGAGCACATGCCTGAGGAGCTGAAACGCCGCCTGGCCCGTCGTGAGCGTGATACCAAAGACCGCAAGAAAAAACCTGCTGTCTGTCCATAGAGTTATTATTCTTTAGAAGTCACCACTCCATCCATTGGTTGGTGATATCTCTGTCTTCCTCCTTTTCTGTGGTGTTCCTTGTTTACTCAGTAAACTTTATAGTACAGCATGCTCTCATTCTCATTTTCTCCTTCACTTTATTTAAAAGAAACCCCCTGCAGTCGTTTTGTGTATATGGCATTTATGCAAAACCACTTGAATGTACATGCATATGAATAGTAAGTTTGGCTTAGTTGATGCTTTTTTAGTTGACTAGGCTGCGACTAATCAATTAATCTTGCGATTACTCAAGTAGTTGTTAGGCCTATTAGATGTTAGAAAATCGTAGCAATCAGACAAATCATTCCAGAGTCCAAGGCCAGTTCTTGTTTTGTTCGGTCAACAGGCTGTACAAAAAGATATTCTGTCTAAAGTGATAAAACAGAAAAACTGATGAGGCAGATTTATGTACCCTGAAATCTCATAATTTTTAAGAAAACTCAGACAGAAGCTGAGACTGAGACAGAAGCAAACAAAGACAAAACACTTGATCAGTTTGACAGCAGGAAACACAAACAAATACAGAATTGCTAAATATAACAAACATTTGTTAAAACTATTCATGTAGTAAAGAAATATGAAAAGTAAATGCTGAATAGAGACAAGTAATTCATATATTACATATTTGGTATTGACATAGTCTGTCTCTCCTTATTTGCAGGAACAAGTTTGTTGAGTTTGACATGAAGCCTGTTTGTAAAAAGTGTTATGAGAAGTTTCCTCTGGAGCTGAAGAAAAGGCTCAAGAAACTGGCAGAGTCCTTGGGGCGCAAGTGAGCTACCTGGAAGTATACCTCGCCTGTCTGTGATGGTAAAATATCCAGGAGAACTGCTGCAGCATACTAGTACATCAATATTAGTCATTTAAATCTGGAATTTGAAAATATAAATAAACATATATCACTGTGGTGTTGTCATAAATGTGCCTATCAGGAAAAGTTTTATGTTCTTGCAATTTGTTTTTGTTTTCTTTTTTTTTTAACATTCCTTAAATGTCCAAATTTGTTATTATTCCCAAGACAAAACATGTGGTGTCCCAGTTATGACTTTACCATGACCGTATTGCCAACTGCTGTGCCGAGCTATTGAATTTGAAAAGATTGTTGTTTGGCATTACTTTTGATTTACACGTGTGCCTTGATTATATAAACTATGTGTCTTAAAATGCAAATAATGGTTTAAATGCAACTTGCATACAGTTATGATACAGTTGGTAAATCTCAATTAGACAAAACATCTATCTGAATGCAGAATTCTACTAGACTTATGACATTTTCAGCTCTTATACCTCAATATCAGTACAACCGGTGTGTTCTTTAAGATATTGTAATGACGTCTCTTCTTGCAAACAGGTGACAGTACTTGGGAGTGAGGCTTATGTACAAACTAAGTTTTGAGAATTCCACCCTTGTATATGTTTGCTATCCATTAATCCATGACTGTTTTAAAGCAACAGTGAGTTGGTAAAAAAATAGAAAATCTGAGTCTTTAAAGTAAGCTTTTGTCATGAAGACTGTTGGTATGTACTGTATGCTTTCAGTGTTTATGATAGTGTGACGGTACTGCTTGTATTGTAAATGCATTGGGTTTGTCAGTCTGATATGCCAGATTTGCAGCTCTCTTAGGGTTTCAGACGCATTCAGATGAAATTAACCATCAGCTGATTATTTAACATGAGAACGCATTGATATTCAAATCTCTGTGCGTCAGCACATTGCTTGGGTTGTGAAAAATGCCACACAACAAAAAATAATAACTGCTTGAATGTGCATTTTTATTGTGGAATACTTTTCCATCATGCATTTTATTTGCCAGAGTTTACATTTGATTGATTTGCGAGAAATGGAGAATTACAGCTTACTGCAGCACATACACTGTATTTGATTTTCTGCTTCATGATCAATAAAGTATTGTGAAACATGTCATGGTGAATATCTGTAGATGAAATACTAAAGGTTCCTTTGTTCCACATGTTCAATATGTGCAATACAAGTGTGCATCAGAGGATCTCTACAACAACACAAGTATTCAGTTAATGTTCTCTGACATTGACTTGTTGAGCAAGGTTTAGCTTTTTGAAACTAGTAGCATTCATTCATTATATCTAGCATAGGCACATCACACACCTTGTTAAAAAATAAGTTAAGGATTCAAAAATAAACTCACAGTTTAAGTCACAGTACAAATGAAATAGAAAGAAGTTCAAGTTTCAATCCAAATCAAGTTAAAGTTTTTGCATGTGGGACCTTCCCGCTACAGCGCACCCCTTTCAGCCTAAATAATGATTAAAAACCCTCAATTACGACAAAATCTTCACATACATATCACACATTTAACAGAGTGGTAAATCACAGTGAAAAAACAAATGTAACACCTGGAGCTTCATATTTCCCCACAAAAGGTTGTGAGATCCATACTGAAAATTATTTCAAAAGCAACAAGAAAAACAATAGGTCTGTATGTTGTGTTGAGGTAATGTGTCTCACAACTTTTTTATTTGCCAGTTTACCTCTATAACACATTGACACACACATGCACACAAAAAAACAAATGTCTTATAAAAAGAAAAGAAGGACATAGAAGCACAGGTGTTGCTAGTCACATTAACTGTGGTTCTCTTGTATTCCACTGTCAGTGGAATACAGCTTTAGTTTCAGGACCAAGGTCCTGAAACTAAAGTGTGAAACTGTGAAACTGCTGATCCTGCTGTGAAATGTTGAAATATCCGCTGTGAAAAATTATATGTTAACAAAGTTATTATTACTTTAGGAAAATGTTATCCATGAAAAAGACCCCTTGCTCCCTCAAGTTAACGAAAATGTACTTAAAAACATATTGACATAGTTTCTCAGCTATGTTTCTTCGACAGCAGTAGTTCAGCATAATCTCCTGTAGCTAAATTCACTTACTGTTATCTTATTTTACTTTCCAGTTCATTACTTTTACAATGAATCATGATATCTTGAAACTAACTAAAGAAACACTTGTGTTGATGAAAGCTGAGAAGTGCATTTGTCAAAATATTATCAGATTTTTCTCTCCATGAAAGTACTTGACTTGTTGAGTTTCCATCACCTTATGCAGCTGTACTTAATTTTAGTTTGTGTATTCACAAATATATAATGCTTTCAAAAGAAAAACTGACAGCTTGCTGGGAAAATTGGGGTCTTGAGGGGAGGGCGATAAACCAAAACCATTGAGGCAACTCATACAGAAAGAATGCATTTCAATTTGGCATCGAGGTTCAATGACTCATCACCCCCCATGGTGAGAACGGATGGAGTGATCAACTGAAATGCCTCGAAGGGTTTGTTGTGACGAGGCCGTATGTTGGCGTGGCGAAGGCAGCGAAGGAGAACGCATTTTGACATTTAAACAGTACTTTAGCAGTGACAAGTGAGATGCTGGCATTTCCAGACTGGGAAGTAAAGCACTCAGGTTTTGTATTTTAAAATCTGGGCTGGCGTCATCATAATCATGAGACATAGGTCAGAGGAGAAGTTGATAACAGAATGGAATGGAACCCTGCATGGTTCCCACAGAGAGGTACATTCATCTTGGGCTCCTTGTTTACATTCAAATCACAAAAAATACAAATTAAAAAAAGCGTAATAATAACAAGACCAAAAAGATACAGCACGCGTCAGTGTGAATGTCAGAAAACACTATGAAATAACATTACATTTAAGAAAAGAAACAAACAAAAAATTGTCAGAAAACAATGGCTTCACAAAGAAAAACACACAATGATAGTGGTAATCATCATTTCATCTGACTCCTGGCAGGGAAACAAATAAGCAAATTTACCAAAATGTTGAACTATTCCTTTAATAATCTATTAGTAACACACTGACACATTTTCTGGTCTTTCATGTATTGTTAATTAAATGCTTTGCATGCAGATAATAATTTCAAGGATATCAGCCCCGCTGGAAATGAATGGATTCCCTACATTCAGCTGTTTATCATACTGTGATTAGAAGAGTGATGGGCACGGTGAAGCTGGTTCTGAGAATGAGATCGTGATGCTGACATGTCCTTGTGTTGTGGTCGGAGGTGTGATGGTAAGCCCAGGAAGCGCAGTCTGAAAGTTGCCCATTCGCCGAAAGTCATATTTAGGAGTTCTTTAAGGTCGTCTTCATCACCAAAGACCAGCGCAGAACCGCTGAGGCCATAGCTTCTGACGATATCAGCATACTTACTGGGGTACTTCATACTCTTCAACTAGGAAAAAGAAGATGTTCAGCATCATGAAGGAAAGGAAAGGAGGGAATAAAGGAATAATATCAAACTGCAAATCAATCTCGTGCTTGATTAGAATTGCCTACGCACAAGGGATTCACAGGAAATGCAATGTATTTGTAAGTGTAGCGCTTACAGAGATTGCTCATCAGAAATACCTGCACAAAACATTGTTCCTTCTCTGTATTTTTTGATAGCGGGTTAGTTGTAAATATTGCGAGGAGTAATGGAACATGAAGCTTTTAAAGGAGGCGACAGGCTGCACAACTCTAATTGCATCTGCTGTGTCCTGCTGTGCAGAAAACTACTCATGCCACGAGAGCACACAATCTTTTCTGATAAGGAGCTGCTCAAGAAGTGTTTTCTGTAGCATTTACTTTGAAATCTAAAATATTAAGTTAAAATAAATGCCGTACCTCTTCACAAACATCCTCTGTAGTCATGCTGATGATAGTTGTGATTGGCAGAGGAGCTAGGTTCCTCATCCAACCAGAATCTTTCAGTCTCGACGTCCCTCTGATCCGAGCCAGCTCCTTCCTAACTGAATGATCCAGGTTTACCGTCACCACTTCGAATGTCTTCAAGTCCTTCACGGTGAATTTGAAATCCACTTTGAGAAATATTTCAAACATTTCTGGATCTCCATCCTGCTCGAGGAGGTCCTCGATTTGTGCACTCATCACATACAGCTCAGCCGTGGACTCACTGAAGACTTTCCATAAAGTCTTTGAATCATCAGTGCTGACTGCATTCCCTTGATCTGAGACGTCTGCTCTTTGCTGAGCGTCTTCTACACACTGTATGATCCAGCTGAGGCGGCAGGGCCACTGATTGGCCAAGACCACCCATGCAGCAATGTGTTCTTGCGGAGGAAGATTCAAGGCCTTCATGATTATCACAGTCACCCGGATGGAGTTGATCACCCTTCTCATCGACATGGCGTCGTCTAACATGTACTTGTTGAGATTCCCTTCAAAGATGCTCAGACTGTCGTTGACTGATTCCTCTACCTCCCTCTCGTTTACATTCAGTGCTGCTGTAGTTTTACTGAGCAAAAGATGTGACTCTTTTGTCCCCATTTCGATCTTCACTGAAGACTCATTTGAGGAAGGTGTCTTTTTGAGGCCTCCAGTTCCCCGTTTTTCTTCCCTTGCGCTTTTGCTGGTGAGGTGATAAAATAAACTGCGCTTCGAATCGTCGCACAGCGGTGGGACTGTGAAGGGCAGAGTCACAATGCTGTTTAACAGTGCATACGCTCTGTCTTCTTTGCTGAAGCAGCCATCTGCAAAGTTCACTTTCTGCACAAGAACATCTGGGTTGACGGCCAGAATGGAAATAAATGGGCTTGCTTCGTCTGAGAGCAGAATGTTAATGGCGTCAAGAACTGTGACAATCTTCTTCGGGGAGCACCGGTCCAGATTGGTGACCTTCAGTACCACTCGGATCCGTCTCCTCTCGAACACCTCCATGAACTGGATGAAGCACGAAATGAACCAAATTTCCTTCCTCACTTCGTTCATGAAGCCCAGTTGGCTGCTGACCCGCTCATTGTCCATCCCTCTCCTAATGTTTAGATCCTGGCTGAAGATGAGGTTCTTACCCATCAGAAAGACAAACCTCAATGCGCTTGCTGCCGGGACTCCTAACGCAGCGATGATCAGGCCCTCAAACACACCCACCTGGCCTGTTGTTCCATTCACCACCTGGCTTGCTTCGATCTCAGGGTTGGGAAGGCCAAAAGCAAACAGGAACACCAGGAAGATAATCGGTACCACAAGAATGGACAGAACGAGAAACCAAAGAGGGCAGCAGCAAACCTTTTTGGACCTCCAGTGGTTGGTATTGTCCTCCACTATCTAAAATGTTTTCAAAAAACAAAACACAGAACAAATGTGAAGCAGAGTAGATGTCACAGCTACGTTTTTTGGGTTTTCATGTCATATCATAGCATATCATGGATATAACAAATGTGATTCTGTGACTTTTATCGAAACATCAAATGACCTTTGCAGAAACACAGCACACCTTGTTGTCATCAGTCAGAGTGAAAACAGGAGCTGGATGCAAAACTTTCATTATCTTTTATGCCCTTTTTTTTGGCTATATACTTGCAAAACAAGTGACGTTACTGCCACATTTCAGTAGCGTGTACATGTTATGCGTGCTCATGCCAAACAGCAATGCTAGCATATTAATGAACATGGCAAACTAAGAGGGCGTATCTGATATCGCTGTGCTGGTGTTGCTTCTTGAACATCATAATGAATGTTGCGCTGGCATTTCAACATGCAGGAGAGTGACAGAATCAAACTCTGGAGCCGGCCATGTTGAGTAGCTTAAGTACAGGACTCTCACTCAGGTGACTGGGGTTTGTATTCTGTTTGGAAAAATATAATATACCATTCACTTATTAATCTATGCTTTCTTTCAGTTTTCTGTGGATCCTTGGTAGGTTAAAACAACCAAAATAGTCTGTAGGGTTTAGGGAAGCATGCTTTGGGTTAAAATATTCCCCTTTCACAAAATTAAACAAGATTGAAAGATTGTTTGTGCCCAATTCATTCACCAAATGTTTGAGTTACTGGACATGAATCAAATTTGGGCAACAAAATGTTTTTTAATTGCTGGAAATTTTCAGTTTAGCAGTAACTGCAGAAGGTACTGGGAATTGCTAAAAAAAAAAAAAAAGGAAATTTGCAATTCAGTTTAGCTGAAGGCTGAAAACAAAACTGATGGTCAGCTTCTTCTATTTACATATTTTCCTTTTTTCCCCCATGGGTTGCTAAGCTATGACATTACTAAAACATGAATAGTCAGTTGCAATGATGGTGCAGGAACTACACCTACACGGTGATATCAGATTCAAACTAAGGCGAGGCACCTGCTACACATTATCTTGTGATCATTGTCATTGTGAGAATATCAGTATGCATAAAGCACACCTGTACCAGAGTACAGCCAAAGACAGACACTGGCAAGCTGTAGACTTGTTCAATAACTGCAAAGAATTGAGATGATTCACACACCTTCTTCATGACTTCCTGTTCTTCATCATGTTGAGCCACCCGGTAGAGCACAATCTGTAATTTCCCAAAGCTCATCTGCATGGCCTGAAACAGCCGTATAGCTATCCCGGCCCACAGCAGGTCACTACCTGCAAAATGCCAGGCACTGAAGTGCACAAAAATGAACCTGACATTCTGTTGCTGCTGGTTCTCCTTATTCCAAATGGGCCTGTAGAGGAGCAGTCGGCCAATGAGAGCTAGAAAGCCTGTGCATGAAGGGTTAACCGAGCGAGGACTTGATCTTCTGTTGTGTTTCTTCTCAATCAAAGCCTCCTTCTTCATGTTCTCTATGGAGACAAAAGACATATTACAATTAGGATACATCATTTAGCCGGCTGGGGCACATGTAAGGACAAACAGTATCAACCAAAGCAGAGATAAGAAAACAGGGACAACATGTTGGTTGGTTGGTTGGTTGGTTGGCTTGGATGTAAGGAGGATAATGAATAGAGGGTTTTCAGAATATTATGTGGAATATTAAAGCAATACATTTTTGATCATGGCACTGCACCCAAAACCTTTTCCAGGGAAAATAATCAGACTTCTCGGCAGAAAAACATAATTATATGCAAATGATTGAGCCTTTTCATTTGTTCAAATCGAGACAAGATGCGCAGTAAAAAAAGTCAAACATAGAGTTGGTGTGTAGCAGTGTTTCTAAGATATAATACTGTGTGGACATTAATCACTAATTCCCAGTGATGAAGCCATCTATCTCTGAAACATGCATATCATTACTGAAACAGATGCCAATTGAAAGATTGGCATTTATTAATGAACAAATAATACTTTGCATTGATTTGTAAAAAGAAGATATTACAAGCATACAGTTTTAGATTGTTGTAGTAATGAGATAAACCTGTAAAACGAAATATATGTACAGTTTTTATGTTTACAAAAGTAACTCTTTTCAGGCCTGTCAATTATTCATTTTGGATAATTGCATTCATGAGATTTTTCAAAGATTTGTTCAGTGAACCATAAATAAAATTGGGATGTATTGTCAGTATATCTCTTAAGATAAAGAGAGAGGATTATCTCAGACCTTGTGTATGTTTCAAAAGAAAATGGCCTTCTTTATGTCTTTTGAAAATGTTTAAAAGTTTCAAATCTTTGTAAGATTTTGTGAGAATAATCAGTGAAATAAAATAACTATATATATATATATATATATATATATATATATATATATATATATATATATATATATATATATATATATAATCACTGTGACAGCCCTGTACTGTAAGACCTTCTGGGCTCCACAAAAAAACAACCTTAAACTTGTCCTTTCCATCGGAGACCTCCACTGAATAAAGCACATGCTCCATTCAATCTGTTCAATGTCACTTGTCTATAAAATGAAATCTGTTTTTTCACAGATTTTATGTGCTAGGAGACCTTTTTTACTTGATAAATCCTGATGTCTCTTAAAATGTGATTTGATAAATTGTGTCTTTGTGTTTTTCTAAAATGTGCTTCTTACCATTAAAGCTCCTGTTAATCTGTTTTTATTTTTTTGCAGACATCCTTTGTATATAAATGCTGTTTGCTTAGGTTACATGTGTTGTGTTAAAATCAGCACTGAGGGGATTGTTATGTAGAGCCTCTGAAAGGGAAAACTGTCTTTAAAAGGCAACCAGCTGTTATCAGGGTGTTTTTTTGTTATCAGCCTATTTCCTTTTATTAAAACCGAAAGATAACATGGCTCATTACAAAACAGACTATAAATATAAAAACACAATGCATTTAGAATAACACATCTAGTATCCCCACACCAGACCACAGAGCCCTTATCATTCGCAAACAATCAGGTCCTAAATAAGACTCCGAACGCGGTAAAACTGTAAAGGTTCCTCTATTAAACAAAGGATCAGAGCTTTGAAAGGGGAGGGAACACAAATGTGGGAAGTGCAACATGACACATGAGGATATAACTTACAAAAAGAACCAAACCTCGACAACATCATCGAAGCCATGAATGCCCACAGTGTAATGTCTGAATGTCACAACATTAAACCCACTGACAGATGATGTGAATAACATCTCATCACACTGTAACCTTGAGCAGACTTGTGGATTTCTCTAGGTTTGAACACTGTTGGTGACTTTTGACATAATGCAAGCTCAAAAAATATCAGCCCTCATACTACATTATTTTGGTATAAACTTTTATGCATATATCTAAGAGGAGATTGCACCAAAGTATTTATAGTGATTAAGACTGTGCATACCATTGTTTTCTGACTGTGACTACTGATGACTTATTATGAGTATTATGGTGTTGGGAGTGTGAAATTATTAGTGTACTATTATTGTGCAACTCTGTTTGCCATGCACAGTGTTTAGGAGGATTATGGGATGTGCATTTAAGAACACGGAGATCTCCCTACAGGCCTGCAGAGCAGAAATACAACAAACCTTTCAATCAGTCTGCTGTTAAGAAGTCATTGAAGCACGAGTCAGCTCTGAGGTGGTACACAGATCATTCAGAAGTAGCTCACTGATTTTCTGACAGCAGCGGTTAAGTCAATGCAAGCATTAAAAATGCATGTTGGCAGTTTTTTAATGATACTACGCTGCGGTAACGTTTACATGAACACAGAAACATTCACATAAAAAACAATTTGCTTGCTAATCATTTCAAGTTCATTTTTTTTGTTTGATGCCAAAATACACATTTTTTTCAAAGACCTCAAAACATCCTACTGTCCCAATCCACATACTGTAGACACAGATCGGGACTGCATCCAGCAAACAAACTGACCTCGTGTAAGGGTTCAGACAGAGTGTTTACATACCTTCCATGTGTTCGAGGATCATGTTGAGTCGGTTCTGACATGCAGAGTAGAGTCCCACAGTCGCAGGTGATGAAACCTTTGTCAGGGTCTTGGCCAGAGCATACGCAAAAACATCGTCTGAGAGAAGAATGAAACTCTGAATCAACATTTTTCATTTTAACTTGATAGACCAACACATTAGAAGTAACTTATGTTGAAAGATTATCTGACACACACATTCAAAGAATTTCTCTCCTTAAAACTGAGAGAACCGGATCTCCGGTCGACACGCTCACAGGACTAATTTGAACTGACAGTGTTCTTATAGCTCTGTAATGCTGCACTGAACTGAAATGACAGCGCAGGTACATGACAGTTGTTCATTTATGCATTGACAAAGTGAGTTTATAGCATTCACTCAGAAAAATAGCAAGTTAAATGGAGCCCTTGAGCTGGTGTGGAGAAGCCACTATCACATGCTGTATTATGCAAATGTGCACAACGATATTTACTTTATAGGCTGATGGTTGCATTGTCCTAAAACCTCAACCTCGTAAAAGTTGGTTCATTTTTGCAACATTTGTCTGTCATGGATTAACAAGAGGATTAAAATGGGTAAAAGAAAAACAGCTACTTGAATTATACCCTAATCATCACTCAGCTGAACAGTAATACAGTAGCTAATTGCCTAAGAGTGGTAAAATGCAGTGTTAATGGACAAGTTCACCCAAAAATACCTATCACGTGTGTTGCCTCTCATGTGTTTGACTGGTAATTGCCAGCGTGAAGAGGTGACCACGCCCATCCCCGTCTCCCGTCCCCAATCTCACCCCTCCCCATCCGCTCACCTTAGCGCCTGTAGCTTCACAGCTGCAGTGAAGATTTCAGCTTTTCAAAAGGATGTAAATATATATATATATATATATATACATTTTATGTTTGTCAGTTGTTTAATTTCTTGAGTTTGTCCATCTTCTAATGTTGTTCGAGGGGAACGCTTCAGGTGTGTTTTACATTAACTGGTGAATGAACGCCAATTGAACTCAAAACAGCGTTAGAGCGGGCAACCACGGCTGCTCCCTGAATCGTCTGCATTGCAATAAAGACCAGAAATGGATGAAAAGTGATTGTTGGTGTTTTTCAAAAGAAACACACCATTATGACACCAGCGCTGAAGATGATTCAGCCAAAGGAACTGAGGATGGAGACATTATGCGCACGTCTCCGCCTTAGACAATATAAGCATTCACACTCTGCTCAGGATGATGTTCACAGACGGGTGCTAATGACTTCATTCACACTGTGAAACTGAAAGTGAAAATGGAGCCGCTCCGAACCTTTTATTATCATCTGCAGCTAACCTATAACTTACCTTTTGTTGGCTGAGACATGATGACTGTGTCGCAGTACTGAAGCTTTGACAGAAGATCTCTCTGACCTGTGGAGAATAGGGAGCAGCAGGGACCTTAGCGCAGGCAGTGGAGGTTTGAGTGTTTGTGTGTGGGTGTGGGTGTGCGTGTGCCTTCTGCCTGGCAACAAGTTTTTCTTCCCTTCCTCCTTCACCTCTCTCCCTCATGCCAGTGCGAGGGACGAGGGTGGAGGAATCACAACACCCAAATGCTGCAGATGGCATTACTCCTGACATGCAACGTCTGTTTCTCCCAGTGTACAGCGAGAGTAAACACAGGCTACGACAAAGTAGAAAGTGTAGAAACACTTGAGTGGCAAGTTTTAAGCTGAGTTGAAAAAAATGACTCTTTGACCACTTAACATCCCATCTATCGTCGTGCACTGCACCTATTTAACAATATGTTATGTCGACATTTGCACTATATCCCTTTGTGTTTTTATGGGCTGTCAAATCCAGTCACGTCCGCTTCCTGTAAAACAAATAGTCACGTGTGCTTATGTGAGCTTGTGCACACGAATTTCAAACAATAATGTAGAAGAAGAAAAAAATGACAATAATAAAACGCCATCGATCCATTAATCGATCCGAGCAGGAGGGAGCAGTGCTGAGATTTCCTTTCAGAAAGGCCGTCTGAGTGTTCAGTGATTCCGTTTCTTACTGATATGGCTCACATTTTATAGACACAATGTTTTTTTTCGGTTTTCTCTCTAATGTCCTCTGGCTGCACGCTCTGCCTGAACCCTTGGTCATTTACAGAGTTTGCTGATGAACAGATAGCCGAACACACACTCCAGTGTGGCCGGTTTGAAGGGAGTCCAGTACCGAGGTGGTTTACTGAGTTTAGCTGCTCTCGGACCGTGGCTGCTTGCTCGTTTAGCCATGCAGCTAACGTTAGCCAGGTGCCAACCCCAGCAAGAGAACCCCCTAGGTAGGCTGCTGTGTCCCTGGTCCACAAATTGGCAGCTTAAGGTATTTATTTATTTTTTTATTTATCCAGTTTATTTCTCAAGTGCATGTTAATGAAAATTACTGTGAATATGCCAGAATTTACCAAGAGGATAGGTTTACGTACTTACCTAACATTTATTCTTACTTACTGTTGGCCTGTTTCTCTGAGCTGAAACTGATTTGAAAGCACTGATTCAGTAAACCTGGTTCAACTGGATGACTGTGTTCGCTCTTTAACTACACACCTCTGCAGCTAAATGGAAAGTTCCCAGTGTGGCACCAGCGTCCTTGAGAGTGCTTACATCGCAAAAAAAAAAAAAAAAAAAAAAAGACATTCACAACATATAAGTGATTGTTTTTCTTTTTCTCAATGTTGATTGACCGGCGTTAAAGTGAGTTGTTTTAAGATGATATCCTGACATTCATGCTTGATTGCGCACCCTTCCAGAGGTCAGGTTTCTGTCATGAGCACTGGAATGTCAACAGTTTTCGCTGTGTCAGGGATTAGCTTTCATTACCTGGTCCCGTCTTTCCCTTCTGGCAACATATTTGCTCTTTGTGTTCTTGTCTGCACACGCTTAATAGCTTCACAGACAGAGCAACAGAGGTATATAGAGTGACAGACTTTTGTTTAATTAAAAGTTAATGTTTATCTTTGGCAGAAGGACCTCTGATCAGTGCGCACGAAAGGATACTAACCGTAAAACTTCTGTAATGATGCCATAAGCTGCCATAAAAATAATGACTGGTGTGTTTTTCTTGGATAGAAATGTGTTGCTGATGAAAGAAGCTTACCTGGTTGTGCTCCAAATGTCAGTCCAGATCTTTATTTCCACTCATCTTGAATTTGAATTTTTAACGGATCCAGGAAACAGACAGGACCAGCCAGCTGCAGCCAGGGTGTGGTGAACCTTTTACCCCCCTAGACCTCAGTGCCGTAAAACTTTATAGCACTGATAAGAGAGGAGGAAAAAAAAAAAAAGAAAGGCACCCGATAACCGGAGGCTTTGTAGGCTGGACACTTTTCAGGAAGTGAAGTCACATTCAAGATGAAATTATTTCTGAGAGATGGAGCTGCACGTGTCGTTCATTCTCCTTTTTCCAATCCGTTACCCCCGTACTCCTGCTCCCAATCTCCTCTCTATTCACAGCATCGGAGTGAAGTGGGTAGTTCCTGAAAGCATTACGAGGTAGAAAAATCCCCATTCTCGCTATAGCTTCTGGCATTCACTGTCCAACTTTTTTTCAGTCCATGGAAAAATGTAACAAATGAGTGATTTCATGCCTGAGCCCAGGGTCTGCATGATTCATGAAGTGAATTCCAAGTTTGGAGTCCCTCCGGTTAAGAACGGCTGGGTCGCTGTGCATGGCCCGAACTGACATGCATAGCAGTTAAGATGCCAAGGCAGCAGCACCAAAGCCTTTCTTGCCTAGAGCAGGATTTGTTATGACATAACTGGTTAGTCAAGCTTTGAAAAACAAGCTAGGAGCCTAATTTCCCTTGGCATATTTACTCCTTTTTGCATTTACCCTACTTTTACCATCTGGTGTCACAGTAAACCTCACAACACAAGTCCTTCACAAACAAATAAACTTTGTGAGAATATCATTATAACATGACCTTTTTTAAAATAAATAAATAAATAAATAAATAAATAAGTGAAGTATGTAGGCTACAGTTTGTTTTGATGAGTGGCAAGATTTTTGCACTAAGCTTGTCTTTTGTGGACAGATGTCATCTTATTTGGCATGTAAAAATAAATCTAAAGAAGCACATTAATAGTGTAAACATAGATGCAACAAAAAGCTCTGTGTGCACAGTAAGGTGAGATTGAAGACTGAACATTTCTCTCCACTCAAAGAGCTGCACAATTTTTCAGAAGTTCTGCTGCGTTTGAGGAAGGGAGCCTCTTTTGTGACAGATTTTGGGACCCTTATTGAAAATAAGAAAAAGGAAGAAAGATAGAAAAGTGTGGATGCTGTGTAAACACAAGCAGAATGTAAGCCGTGTTAACCTTCAACCGTTCATGACTTTTTTGTCTATTTTTTAATTTTTTTTTTGCTTTGCTTGTGTTTGCCTGTTCCTGCGGTTTGTTTTGCCACATTTCGGTCCTCCCTCTTTGCTCTCAACACGACGCTACCAAGGGTGCTTTCAGGGCCGTATATGCAGAATTGATGACCAGGTGCAGGTTTTTACAAAAGTGACCTTCTACCACTGAAGGCCAGCAAAGATTACCAACTAGTGAGAATGAGCTCTTCTCCTAAGCTGCAGGAGAGAGGGATGCAGACTTGTGTGTGAAGTGAAATATGTTTGTTTGTGTCTGTAAGATGAAGAACTGCTTCCTAATATTCCATTCATGATGTGTTTTGTCTGATCTGTGGTTTCTGAGACTGACCCACTAAGGGAGGTTCTGAGTGAATTCAAGTATTTCTTTCTCTTTTTAAAACCTTTTTCTTTAATTATTTTTGGAAAGAATTAAAATTTAAATGCAGAGCAAATGAAGACCCATCATTACCAGAGTGATACATTGTGATATTGTATTTTTTTTAAATATCCACTAAAAAGGGACATGCTGTAACACAAACATAACATTTGTGAGAAAATGTTCCAAAAACCTAAATTGTCTAAAACAAAAATCTTAATATATTAAGATATTAAGTATATCTTAATATACACAACATATTGTATAATGTCTTTATATAGTTTCAGTTGTGTATATTGAGGCCAACTGTGTTTTTGTTTTTATCTCTGTTACATAACGTTATCGTCTTGTCTGACAGATGTCAGACCGGGGACGCTGGGGACACGTCCCCAACACTGTTGAAAATTGAAATGACTAGTTTTGTCCTCATCACATTTTAAAAACATTATTAGTTAAAAGATGGGCTAAAAGCCTAAAAGCTTGCACTAGGAAATGCTAAATTATAAGTGAGTTTATTTAGATTTTGTTTAACCATCTACTCTCACCTTGTATGATGCCTCAAACTGCGTATGCTGGAGACCGTTTCAAAAAACGCTTCTTTAATCCGAGCCTTTGTGTCCACACCTCTTTTCAACACAAAGTGACGCCCTTGTGCTTTTGGTGTCTGCTAAGTCCACACGGGCTGGGCGCCTGCGTGACACAGCAAATAACATAACTGCAACTAACTATGCTGGATGCTCAAATTCTTTAGCTTGTTGCCGCAATGAAGTTTAATTAGTGAGCGTCTGATTAAGATTTAAAGTGTTTGGCCTGCAGGCGACTAATTCTGTCTTTCTTCCAAGCACCTGATTGTTCAACTGCTTTAATTAACTTGACTGTCATGGAGAGAGCGAGGGTGTGTGTGCATATGTGTGTGTGTTTATTAGATCCTCAGTTATCACTTGGCCAGAAGTCTTTTGCAAAATGAACACTGAACGAATCGGATGGTATCTCCCCTTCTGTGAACCCTTCACCACACCTTCGCCCCCTCCACCACATAAACCCTGCAATTAAGGTCAATGAATTCACCTCCACGATTAATCCACGATAGGTATCAGACGCAGATAAATTATGTTTCAGGATTGAGCAAACTTGGTGTGATTTTTTTATTTTTTATTTTTTTGCTCAAGGCAAGGGGAAATTAAACCAACATGTAATGTGTTAGGTTCAGAGGATCACAGTTATTTCCTGTCAGGAGCTGGCTGAAAATGTGCACGCTCATTTGCATCAGCCGTGCTGCACGAACAAGCCGGTTAAGGTGAGACATTATTTGTCAAAATTTATAATCCAACACACCAACAGAGGGTGCTGTAGTATTGTGCATGAGAGCGGGACAATGACATTTGATCAGACGCCCTTCATCACACTTCTCTGCTCTGTTTGGTATGTAGGAGCGGACCCGACAGTGAAGGAGGCATTTACTGAAAATGGGGTGCGGTCAGGAGCTTACAATGTGGTAGAAGTTCCTCGCATGAGCTGATGATCATTTAATGTAAATCAGTAACTGCACAGAGCACGCACGCACACACACACACACACACACACACACACACACACACACACACACACACACACACACACACATACGCACACACTCCAATATCCTGCCTTTATTTCTTATCCATTGTTCCTAAGGGCAGACAAGCTCCAGTATCGACACAAGGCCTGACACCAGTCTGCCTGGCCTAATTGGCCTCAAGACCTCTTGTTGGTGTGATCTATTGATCAGCCTCGCTGCAGATGCTGCTAAGTCACAGGGAGAGGACAGCGAAATGGCCAGATATACCGAAAGTAAGCACTGCCAAATCTGGGCATGATGTCTTAAGCTTTGCTGCTCCCTCGGCAGAGCTGTGCAGCAAGCAAAGACGCTGATAGGGTCCTCACCCCGCGGTGCAGGGGTCCAGGTCCTTGGCACCGGCTGATTCACACACACTGATTGTCCTTTATTGTTACCAAGGGGATGATGGCACCAACAAATGGAGGTTTCTGAATGCGGTGACCCCCAAAGATCTATAGACACCGTCTGCTTTAACAATCCCACCAGAGACAGCGAGATGAAAAGTCCGCCGTGCGCGCAAGATCCACCTTCTTCTTGATACCCCTGCAGCAAATATTAGGAGGAAAAGAAAAAAAAAAAGTCAGCTATGAGATTGCCACCGAAGAGCCCTTCTGGGGCAGGGGTGAGTGAAAAGGTATGCATGCTGATCTTGTATCTATCAGCACAAACATCCTATACGTGATTATTTTCGCCTGCACCTTCAACATCCCTCCCATTCACATTCAGATCCCAGATCACATCATCTCACTCTCATCTATTTCCATTTCTCCTCCTCATCCTCTCCCTTCTCGAGCAGTGCAGCCGTTTCAATACAAATAGTGCCGATGCTTATCTGCCTCTTAATCCTCCTCACTCATTCTGTGCGGCCGTCGCTCAAAAATCCCGGAAAAACTCATAAGAGAAAACATGCAAATGTTTATGAGGCCTGCCATGCAATATGTCCGTTGCCACCTCGTAAAGTGCAATACATTCTCCTTTATGGGGTGCACAAATTTCCTATTCTCTACTGTGTGTGCGAGCTACATTCCATTTATGATGCATGACAGGGCTTACAATTCTCCATCTCCTCTGCAGCACACTGCGAGTAACCAGAGCTGTCCAAAAGTCATGGCTGTGACAACGGGGATCATCATACATTTTTCTTTCTGTGCAGCTGCCTCTCTGTATTCCTCTCCATGCCCGCATGAAATCTGTCTTTATCCCGCCGCGTGAGAGTATAGCTACCAGGTACAAGCCGAGCTCTACTCTGGGTGGTGGTGGTGTTGGAACGGGTGTCCACTCCTGGACCTTTTCACCAGCCTCACATCTTACACACATGCGCGCACACATTCGCGCCAACCTGCTGATCCTGCCTCCTGTTTTATTGTCAATATCAGGCGGCTCAGGGGTTGTAGGGGTTGACGGCTGTTGACAGGCCCTGGATTGTTGAGGTAAAGATGATGGCAGCTCTTGCAGAGATAGAATAGCTGTATCTCGAGACCCCTTGCAGGGTTTTATTAGGCTGTTATGAAATCTGCTCCCTATCAGACCTTCACTGAAGCAAAAGGGGAGGATGCAGCCAGATGCAGTGCACAGTGTACAAATGTTGAGTCTTTCCCTCCCTCCTATAGCTCCCACTTATCTACCCCTCTTCTCTCACACATGCGGACACACTTTCCTCTTTACGATCTGTGCTTGTGTTTCTCAGTCAATACGCCCTGCAGTCGCTCGCTCTGCCTTTTCTAACGAAGGAGAATTTCGTCATCACATCAGAACGGGCGCTTACCTTCTTTGTTTTATGTTTCATGAACACATCATGCACGTTCAGTACATCTCCAGGTGCACAGCATGCACTGAATCGTGACACTGAAACCTGCGGTCGACTTGCTCCTGACACGATACCTGAAAAACACATTGATCATTCCGAAACATCTCAGTCAGAGAACTGCGGTAAAAACACTGTGGTGTGCCTGCCATTAATATAAATACACAACAAGGCGAATGTAGCGGGAGAGCATTACACTTCAGGTAGAACCGTGCACCGACTAGCCAGTGAGATCAAACCACCGTCGGAAAAAATTGTTTCCACAACATGCAAGAACCAGAGTCAACATTCTGGCTGTTTCACATTTGCTGGTTCGCTTCCGTTTGATGGTGTTAAACTTCAAACTTTTGGCTTTGGTCGTTAACGTGCCTTCCCCGGAATTGTTTTCCTCCACCACGATATAGGGCTTCATCGGTGATGGTGCTGGGCTGTTGGTTATCCACCATATCTCAATGACTACTGATCGGATTGCATAGCTGCCAACAGGAGGCTGTGAGAAGAAGGGAGATTTTCTGGCGTATCAGCAAATGACCTCCAATGCTCCCGTCCCCTGAACAAACCAACACCACATGTTAACAGAGTAAACACAAGGATGTAAAAATATAACGACTTTGTATTAGTCTTAAATTCATCCCTTACAGTGAAATTAAAAAAACAAACAAAAAAACCCCCACACATTTTGTCACATTGTAACAGGAATGGTGGTGGGGCAGCCATCACTGTATACTAAAAAGAAGAAGAGGAGGGATTAAATGGAGGAGGCAATTGGTGGAGGCAAGAGGATGATCAGGTGAGACAAGAGGCAAAGGCTACCAAAAAGGGGAACTAAGTGGACTGAAATTTGGGAGTGTATTCTCCTTCTCAGGACACATTTCATCAATTTTTAGCGGCAAACTGAGAAAGAGCCGAGGGGTTAAACGAGGGCAGGCCAGACAGGGTCATTTGTGTGGGCTCACTTCTGTGTTGGGTTGCCAACAAGTACCGCAACGCGCATCCCACTCAAAAGCTGATCGGATGCACCCATTTGACTTTTATCACGATAAAGAAAAGGAGGATCATCGCCCGGGAAAGTGTTAAAGATAGGGAGAAACAGGCGAAAATTGGGAGGGATAGCAGATTGCCATCATTCATTTGGTGCAGAGATCTGGATAAACTGTTTGAATTGAAATGATCCCTTAACTTTTCCTGTAGCGTTGTCATCATAGATTGGTTTATGATAAGACTAATGACATTATGATGAGCTGCAACTTTGATATGTTTTGTTTCTAATTAGCAAATGTTACCAACACATCAAGACTTATACTGCGTTCATGTGGTGTCGGAATAATCAGGAAAAAAGGTATTTTCCGATTCCGGGAAAAATTCCAGTTGGAGCAACAACTCGGAAGATCTGAGAAAATGCTGGTACACAAGTTGCTGAGGTTGACGTCACAGTGTTGTTTAAAGTGAGCTTTATTGTCCACGATGCTTCCACATTTCGACCGGACGCAACTGAAGACTGAGTAAGTTTTTCTGAGCACAGCTTTGAGCTCGGAACACCATTCTGACAAAGTGCAGCCTCACAGAACTGATGGTATAGCTGTAGACTGCTTTGATGTATAGAGAGAGTCAATACATAAAAGTGACAGTTTGAATGCTTCTGATGTGCAGAAAGAAAGTGTAAAGATCTGGCCTCAAGTTGCGCTGAGAGACGGAAGAAAGTTAAATGCAAAATCGATGTACACAAAGAACCTGAACGAGCGTTGAGACACTCCGTATAATCTGATACATACATCGATGTATTGTCTGTTTTTTTTTTCTTTTTTTTCTTTGTGTTGACTCAAACATACACAGCAACCAATGTGTGATTAGTAACTTGATTGAAATTGACCATCTGAGGCCTTCAAGTGTGCCCCTGACAGTGACACGTTTTGAATTAGAAGAATAAATATCAGGGTTGTTGCAGCTCATGCAGAGCCTGAGGCGTTTATAACAAAGAGTAATGGTTTTTGCGTTTGCCTTGAGAAAGGCTGTCAGGTTGGCAATTACACCTGTTCGAGTTTTGTAAAGATAAGAGTGGAAGAAAAAAAAGTGGCTTTAATGCATATATGGATCATTCAATTAATACAGCGGCATCAGGGTGGCGTGCGCATAATACGGTGTAAATGAGATTTAAAATAGTAGCAACGTGTGGGAGTGTCACAGGTTTGTGTGTTATTCGTCTGACAGGGGAAAAACCAGTTGCATCCATTCATTACACACACACACACACACACACACACACACACACACACACACACACACACACACACACACTCAGAGCTATAAATGCATATGAGAGATATTTCTCCGTTGCAGGGGGCATCGAGATGTAATAATAATGTCTTCTTAGTCAGTGCAAAGGTTCTTTCAGCTTTCTTTTAACTGTTGCATCTGTTATTGAGTATTCAGTTGTCAGGTCTGTTTACACGGTACACAGGCACAGTGGCTATTCAAACATCCGGGCTGGAGAGAAGGCAATAGGTGGACAGAGAAATCTTAGCGTGAACGTGAATCTGATTTGTGAGACAAGAATAATTTAAAGCGACTCTGAGAGCTCATTCTAAACCCCCTCTGTCAGCTGTGAGAGCGCCCGCTCTAATCCATTGTCACTGGGTAGATTAATTTGCATAATTCCACTATTGTGCAGTCCCAGATCTTTTTCTGTCTCCTCCTTCACGCGCAACAAAAAGAAGAATAAATAAATAAATAAATAAAAATAAAAAGAAGGAAAAAAAAAAGACTCTCACACCTCTCTGCTACTTGTTGCTTTGGAAACGGAGAGTAAATGGCGAGGAGAAGTACAGCAGGGGCAAGAATGAAGGAGCTGCCAGAAGAGAAAAGACCCAGTGGTGCAAAGGTGTGGAGATGAGGAGGGCGTGTGGATGGAGATATGATGAGCAGGGAGCGGTGAGAGGCAGGACGAATGAGCGGAGGACAAGCGAAGGAAGGAGGGAAGACTGATAGAGAGAAGAGAGGAAACTACTGCTCAGTGAATGGAATACAGAGCAATTTTCTGTTACTTAAAAAGTCATTTATCTATGTCGACAGTCTATTAGTCATGTATTGGAGTGTGACCCCCCCACCACCACCACCACAATCCCTGCACACACTCACACTTCCCTCCGTCTCTCCCACAGTGTGTGCGTACATGCGTGTCGCTGTTTGTGTGTTGTTGTGCGCCTTTGTGTGTATGATGAGGCTGTATTGCTTTTTCCTCCAGGGAGGGAGAGGTCGGGCTAAATTGCACAGATAAGATCAATATGTAGTTATGGGGTGGGGCTGCTCCTTTTCACTATGAACACTGTATAACATTGCATTTGCTCTACACGGTGATAAACGGATTATTCTTAAGATGGTGTGTGGAGAGCTCACCTGTCAAAGAATAACATTTATGGACAATCAGTCGCTGCTCGGCGATTACTTCACACTTCTTTTTTCTTCAGGGTGCATCAAAGGTGAGTTACAATGAGAGTGTCAACACTGTGACATTTTAAACCAGAACTCATGCCTTGTGGTGGAATTTCTCAGCGCACCAGTCAAGTTGCTGTTCTGGAGCTATGGCGTTAAATAATGTCTGGAACATTTTTCACAAAACGTTATGATGTCACAAATTAAGTTGACCTGTGACCCTTTGCATATATGATGTCCACGCTTTATCATTTTAACCTGTTAGACACAAACAAGTTGATAATTGTCATATAAATTGGCCAAAAATGTGTGACGTGAGCTCACATTTAGATTGACCTCTGACCACTGAAATAAAACCAGTTCATCATTCAAGTAAATATTTGTGCCAAATTTGAAGACAGGTGTGTTTAGTGGGGACACTACAGCTCATGTTTGTGGTGTGATTAAACAGTAAAATGACCTGCTGACATCCCTCTTCAGTTGTCTTTGGTTCGAATCCCGGCTCCTCCTAGCTGCATGTCGAAGTGACCCTTAGCAAGATACTGAACCCCAGATTGCTCCTGATGAGCAGTTGGCACCTTGCATGGCAGCCTCTGCCAGCAGTGTATGAATGTGTGTGTGAATGGGTGAATCTGACAAGTGTTGCAAAGTGGCTTTGAGCGGTCAGCAGACTGGAATAGTGCCATATAAATACGAGTCCATTTACAATTACCATCCTAAACAGGACTGTCCGGAGAGGGGTGTATGATGTTGAAAGATTTGATTGTTTTGGATTACATTTTCAAAGTGAACCACGCATAAAAACAAATAATTAAAGATTAATTATGACTTTTGTTCATAGGCAGTGAAGGAGGGAGTAGTGACATTGTGACAATGCAATCAAGTCCACAAAGGGAGGAGGTAAAGCACGACAGCAAAACAACAGACCACATGTTTTTCCTCTCAGCAATCTTACATTTGCAGATGTAATAGTGATGGCAAGAATGCCATTCATGGATTCATTCATTAATTCATGGATCTCACAGTGCTGATAAATTACATTTAGAAACAAAAGCAACGTGTTTGAAAAAAAAAAAAAAAAATCAAGCAACTACCATTAAACACTGTCGTTACTGAATAAAGAGTCCGTCCACATCCAGAGTAACAGGGACAGGAAACACATGGCGCTGTAGATTCATTAAACTGATATTTTCAATGCTACGTGAACAACAAATTCAATTAATTTCACTTCAGTTGTATTATGGCAGATGTAAATATTGCAAAGACATATATCTTAGTATCTCTCGACAAAATAAAACCAAATCTGTCTGCATGGCTAATGGTACCAGAGGTTATTTTTTAATTTGGGCGGAGAGACCCTTTAAAATGAATTCATATGCAGCGAGACTAACCATGAATAAGTATCTCTCGCCCTCCGCTGAGAGACTGCACACTGTTAACCCTGCTGGCATGGGAAGAAAACCCTGTAGGGCCGTGTCCTCTGTCTCCCCGACTGCCTGTAGCTGCCGCAGCTCACCCACTGTCTTAATAAGCATAACAGCATGTCCTACTATAATCACCATGATATATTAAACATAATCAGATGTGCTAATGAGGACATAATTAAGATAATTCATTCATTAATTAGAATTTCTTTTCTCCGTCAACACGTAAGCTTAAACAGTGTGTTCGGGTAGTCACTCAAAAAACTCATGTATTACACATTACTCATTACTTCCTCAAAAAGTTTACACATTAAAAACACATTACTTATCTACTCCTGAAGAAAGTAACCATAGATGCATTGTAACCTAACTGCCAGTTAAAAATTTAGCATTAAACTTCACATACTGGACGCCGACGTATCAGCCCTATCATAAGAACGACACACACTCGATCCGTCTTTCATGCTCCTATAATAAGTAATTGTTGTTTGATATTATGCTCAAAGGATTGGAAGATACACAGAGATGAGTACCGAAATCCTTAGTTGCTCTGTTGTTAACAGTTCTTTGATCTGTACTTTTTTAGTGTTTTGGTATAATTTGTTATCACGTGGTTGCAGCCTCTCCTCTGCTGAACTCCACCACACAGAGAAATGAAGTGAACCAGGGGAGGGTGAACGCAAGTTTTTTTTCTGAACCGATGATAACTGCGCCTGTTACCGCTAGTGCACTCAGAGCTTCACGAGTGAACTGCCAATGCTAAACAATACACATGTTTAAGAAGCATAAACATGCAAGCAGAAAGTTATATTTGAACCTGCTCCATCCATGGTCTCCCATCCACTGCTGCTTTGTTTGATACAAGCACAGCGTGCTAGCACTGATGATAGCAAATTGCTACAGAAAGGCTACTGATACGCTAAAATGAAAGCTGTCTGTGTGTAATCTAGCTGTTTAGCTTTGCCTTGTTATCTTGAAATTTGACAGATTCCTTTAAATTGCCACTGGCTGAGACAAACCAGCCCCTTCTCCCTCCATCAGCCGTACCTGCAGACGGTGAATCACAACAGTGGGAAAAATTACTTTATAAGAATGTATATTTTTTTAATCTGTTTTGACTTTGAAGTGCACTTCAAGATCATAAAAACACAATTCCAGTTTAACCAACATTGGAAGTGTATTTTTCAAAAAAGTATAGCATTAGAAAAAGGCTGTACTTAAGTATATTGAAGTTTATCTTAATGGTGTCTCAAAGTAGTACTATACAAATACACTTAATTGTTTCATTATATCTTTAATGTCACCAATATTATACTATGAGTACGTAGTTTAAGTTTATTATGAATATTAAGTATATCAACACACAGATCAGCTCACCTGGAACACAACTCCTTATGATGGATTATACAAAACCTACTGGTTCATTCTCACACGATTAGTCCAGAAAGTAAAGTTTGCAATAGTCAACAAAAATAGGAGACTAACGCATGATCTGTTGTCTCAGAAGATTTTTACTAATGTTTATTCATCCCAAAACATGACCGTGCATACTTTCTCATTTTTCAGCAATGCTCCACATTCAAATTCTAATCCCTGCAAGCTGTCCGGTACAGCGACAGCCTTGAACTGTCGGCCAATACTGCAGCGTGATTGGGCTTCAGTGCAGGCCTTGCCTGGGGAAACGGAGAGAGGCTAAACCAGAAAATCTATTTCTCATAATTATGAATGAAAATTAATGTCCATAATTCACTGAGCTGTGCGGTAAAACACTGGAAAAGGTCGGAGGAGTTCCGCAGAGGTGTCGATTGAAACTATTGATTAGGTGATTACATACATTTAATACCTACTCTGTCTTGTATAAGGTGCAAAACATCAGGTTGAAAAACAAAATCAAGGCTTGAGGAAAAAGGAAAAAAAAAGGTGCAGTCACTTGTGGCACTCGATTTGTCCACGGTTCAAAACTGCACCCTTCCAAAACATCATATTAAAAATTCAGCTCTAACTGAATCTCCCTCCGAGCGGTAGCCATAATCAAATCTCATCTCAATACATAATCAAAGGTTTGCATTTGGAGTGTGTGCAGCCGCCACCAGCCCTGTATGTTTATTCATGTGAGCTCTGGGCCAAACCGAGCAGACCATCCATCAACACACTCCGGATAGAAGTGACTTTGTCCCTCTTTCTTTTCTCAGTTCAACACCTCCTCCCTCCACCAGAGAGCGGAGCCGTGTTTGCTGATGTGTGAACGCCGCAGCCACGGCGCAGCGCTGCAGAAAACAAATGCCGTCCCCGGTCCCTGGTCGTCTCTGTCAGGCATTATCAAAGGGAGTTCATTGTTATTACTTCCTCTGTTACACTCGATGATGGAACAACAGACAGGGGGCTAGTCTTGATTGGTAGTTAAGACACATTGCGCTCAGAACACCTGCTGGCTGATAATTGTCACAACATGGCCAAGTGATACTATCAAGCAGTGTGCCGTGTGCATACTAACACACATGTTCAGTCGCTATTATGCTGGCCCAGACACACACGCATGCGCGCGCGCACACACACACACACACACACACAAACACACACATAAGTACACTGTAATGGGCCAGTGTGTGGTTTAAAATTTCTTTGATGCTGTGGATACCCCCTGCTGTTCACCATATTACTCTGTGCACATCAAACAGGTTGTTCTGGGAAGAAAAAGGGACATGATGACAAGACTGTGGCTTACCATTCAGCTCGTCCTGATGCCTGGCTTTTTATTCAAATAAAAAATAGCTTCTTTCACCCTTTTCTCTGGTCTGTTGCTCTGCCATGCTTTGTCGTCTTTGTGCTCCCCCTCCCCCCCCTCACAAAATCAAACCCTTCCTCTTCCTGTCTTTTTGTAACTCTTGCATCTCTTTTCCTCATCCCTCTTTGCGAAAAACAAGCTTTCTATAAGCTTTCTTCACACACACCCTGTTATTGCTCGGTCCCCTTCTGTCTTTTTCTGGCCCTTATTTTCTCTTGTGAGACTGACGTACCCCACTATTCTCTTTCTGGTGTCACCCGTAGCTTGTCGCAGCATGCCACCCCATCATAGCTGACCATCCAGACAATGTCAGTGTGAGTCACAGTTCAGGGATGATAATGACCCTGCCCAGATGCTCGGTAACCAGGGACACACTGGTCTCCTCTTACCCACGATCCGGCCGCCACGTACGTGTGTGTGTGCCCATGCATGTCCATTTCAATGCATGTGTAAATGTGTTTGTACAAATTCCATGTGTGGAGAAAGGAAGTGGGGAAAAGAGATTCTCCCCCTGTGTTGATTTGTGCTATGTGTGCAAATGCATCCATGTGTGCACTGAATTTACTCATGTGGAGATTTGTATGGCAATGTCTGTGCATGAGGCTATTGGTATGGATGGCATGGTGTGATCTTGAGTGTGATCTGTGCTCGCTGCCCCCCTCCCATCCCATAATTCCACCGCTACCTCCAAAGCCCCTCTAACCTTTCTCCTGCACACCCATCTGTCAATCAGGTGCATTGCAGCATAGCAACATAGGGACACTTGGTTCAGTGTTAATTGAACCCTCACAGTTTACACTGCAATAAACCAACATCCCTTATCTGTTATTCCTGAGGTAACCCTTCGTGGAGCCATTATTAATCACTGCGCACAGCTCGGGGAACATCTACTGGCTGATAAAACATTTCGAAAAATGAGGTTGGAGCTAGCTGTAGTTACAGATGTATCGGCTTTAAATGTACACACATTTATTGCAGTGGTTTGAATGTTAAACGTACGTCTGTTTCGTGAATGTATTCCCTTCGTTATCGATGATTCAGTGGACAGTGAAAGACTTCACATAAAAACACATTTGACCATACTTGATGGTCATACCTATTTAAGGCAATTTTGTAGGTGGTACACTTTGCGTCATAACACAAATTATACAATAAAAACGCAGCTCTGTTTCTCTCTTTTGCAGATCAATTGATCAATTCCTCTGACTAGTACAGAGGAGAACGTGTTTCAGTCCCAAGATTTTTAAAGAAGACATGTTATGCTAATTGTCAGGTTCAGATTTTATTTGGGGGGGGGGGGGGGTGTTACTGCTAGAATGGGTTTACATGCTGCCCCAGTTCAGTTTCTCATACCATCCAGTACGAGTAACTGAACCGTCCCATTGTTCCAGTCGTCATGTTGAGCATGTCCAATGTCACTTGGAGGGCTTCAGTCGGCTTCAAAAAAGTACTAATCGGATCATTTAACAGCATCTGAAGCATCTTTACCAGCACTGTTAAGAGATGCTGGGGCCGTCAGTTCCATCAACCTTACAAGCGCTCTCACTCAGATGTAGAGAGGTAATGCGGGAATCTGTTTCTTAAGCTTATTTCACTTTTCAGTGGTGCAATGGACTGTGACACAATAAAAAAAAACAAACTCTCAAGGAGTGATGGTATGAGACCACACACAATTATCCCCACTTTGGCGATTCATTGTGTGAGGACTGACAAGCGCAAGACAGGAGGCAGCTGTGGAAGCCGGCTCTCAGGCCCCTCGAGAGTGGCCATTCACAGCAGGTGTTAACACTTTGCCATCAGGCATGTTTGGACATTAGTTAATAACTGGTTCAGTTCAAGCAAACTGAACCCTTAAATTCAGTTCTGCTCCACAATGGTACTTTCTGCGCAAGTTTATGAATGTGTGAAATGCGCTTAAAATCAATTCTACACAAATCGGGTTTTGATTAAATGCTTATTTGATCCAGTCTCATGTCATTGGTGTAGCCTCTGCTTATGAAGTTATTCCTGACATCTTTATTTCTGCCTTCCCTCATCAAATATTCAGTTGCTTAAATTCTGAATTTTCAAACAGTGCTCTTGCAAATCGAGTCTTTGCGTGATAGATGACTTTCCCTCTGTTGAGCCGGATCCCTGCAGGATGAGCTCTCCCGGTTCTGCTGGAGAAATTCTTTGCAGAGATCCACAACGCAAAGACATTCGTTGATATCAAAATGCTACATACATTTGGTTTCAAATAAGAGGAACGTGATTTATTACATTCAAAGCTGAACATTGCATCCATCTTGCATCATGGAACTGAAAATGGATGTAAAACAGGGATCGTGCAGGATCTGTCTGATGGTCCTGTGACAGGAAAGTGTTTCTTGGAACATCTCTGCCTTGCTCTGTGCTCTCTAAACGAAATGACGGTACAACAGTGCAACGTATGTGACAAAATGTCATGCCAGTAATTGTCTCCAGTGGCTTATCCGCTCCGGAGCGAGGATGGTGACTTACAGTATTTCCTGCTCTGTCCCTCTCTTAATCAATTCAGTGAGAGAAGGTTAAATTCTCTTCTTGCGAGCCACCGTTTCCACCTTGCGGGAGAGCCTTGGATAGAGATCAGACTGCAATCAATTGACTGTGTGTCATTACAGGATTAGCTCTACCTACAGCATGGCCACATACATCTGGAAGCTTGCCCAATAATGAGCAGGTAATAGAGCAAGTGACTGCATGTCCCCTGGGGAAGATTAGTTCTCCATGCCCCATATTAAGCACAAGAACGGGGACTAACAAATGTCAGGTAACAGAAATAGAGTTTGCTGAAGATTTTTTGGTACAAAATACAAGTCATATTGTCAGACTACTGAGTTGAAAGGAATTCTGTCAGATGGTAGATAGAGAGCTCGAGAGTCAATCTGCATACACATCATCGGACAAAATATGTGCTAATGTACATCAGTTCGTAATGTCACTGTCATCCTGTTCAATCAATTTTGGATTGCATTTTACAAACAATATAGTAGTAAGTGTTATCTGTTACTTCTTAGCATGGCTAAGACCGTAAGCGTACGTTCAGACCAAAGGCGCATAAAGAGGAAAATGATCCCGGAAGTCATTCACGGTGTATTGGGAGCCAGACGGACAAGGAGGGAATGGTGGTAAAGGTGGAGGCGGGTGGAATAGGCAGACTAGGAGGGAAAAAAAAGCTAAAAATCTGAAGGTTGGTGGGAGGTTGGTGCAGGAATGCCAAGGCATAGGCTGAGGGCTTTGGCAGAAGAGCGTGCAGTGTTTGGCAAAGGGTAACGCAGGCGTTGAAGGATGCTTGGTGGCAGAGGTGCTAGAAGCAGGGTGGTGGCGAAGGCAGGTGGTGATCTCTGGAAGAGCTGAGGAAAAAACACATTAGTAGTGTGCATGAAGAGCGAAGACAAAAAGCTCGAAAAGCAAACGCACCGAGAGACTGAGACCAAGTACCACGTCTGGCAGTGGGTAGGGTGGAGACCAGGGTATTAGAGCTGCTGCTGGTTACTCCAAACGTGCCACAGGCATGTTTGAGACAGCAGCTCCAGCCTCCCAGTACACCTCTGCAAAAACACACAAGCAGACCCACAAACAAAACAACAAAAACAACAAATAACCGATGACCTAATGACCATCAGCCTTTGTATTAAGCTGATAAACAGACTGCTGTGATCAACCGAGAAATGGCTGTATTAGTAGCTAAGAACGACCCAAATTTATGTTAAATGTTGGTTGGCAACCTCTAGTGGTCATAACGAATAGGATGGGCGCAACAAGAGGGAGTCAGAGAGACAATCACCCGGGGAACTGTTTGTGTCCCATTTGAAACCAAAAGCCACCTACCAAACATACTTAATTTACATCATGATGTGTAACATGACTTTTACATTATCGTGATAATTTCCTTATTAAAACCAAGTAGTTTTTATGTCTAAACCTTACTAAACAGAAACTGTTTCACCATGTTGAACCATGTGACGGGGAACATCCAGTATGGCGATCGCTGGTAACTCTGCAGCAGTCATATACAGTATGTGTTTTTTTTGGAGTCAATGGCAATCGATCCAGTCATTTAGTCATGAGGACTTATTGTAAGAATGGAAAAAAGATTCTACTTAAACATTTGCAAGTTGCTTTGCTGGCAGTAAAAGCATCCAAATGTCAGGTGCAGCCTCACAGAGCTTTTTATTCTTTATCTGGTCACTTGTCAGAAGCAGATCTGCTGGCGCACACAGACTGATGCAGATTGCACCTTCAGAATAACTACGACGCCATGTTCAATGACGTCTGTAGAGAACCGTGTTTGTCCTACTCTATCTCTGAGCTTGAATAGGCCTCATTCCTCTCAATAGTTCCTCATTATCCAGCCTGCTGGTGTTTGAGTTTGATTGATTGTTCATAAAACATGCATGACCCTCATGAATTATTGTGAGAGAACATCCAATAAATTGTTTTAGATGGCTTATTACAACAATGTTACTGGCCTGGCATATTAAATTATTTGCAATCCTGTAAATCACAGAGGCGATTTGAAAATAACCTATCAAAGGCATCATGGTGACATTTCTCCACTCAACAACATAACCACCTCTGTCACTGCTCTTTTTAATCACGCAGGATTTTGTCATCAATCACATTCCATTAGGCCTTTAATAAGATAGAGACGGGATCTAAGGAGATGAATCTGGGGGAACCGGGAGGGTTGGGAGGGGAGTTTTATGAATACTATCAGGTTAACTGTGTTAACTCAGTTACAAAAGACACGACTGTAAACTTTTTAACTTTCACCTGTTTCTTTTTTACAAAATGCAATAATACATTTCTACCGTGGCAGATAAGTGCAGTGAAAATAAGAAAGCTCAATAAAGATTACATAAAAAAAGCAATCAAGTCCAGCGGTAGAATCATATTTTTGCACAGTATTGCATTTTGAACGATTCAAGTACACATCGGCCGTGAGGACACACAGTGAGTTATTAAATTCCCAATGTGAACTGTCCAAAAAAATCCAAAATAAAACATCTTGTTAAGGGCTTCATTTTGGCCAATATCAATAGAATTATTGCTTTCATTCATCTTTCAGCTTGTGGATGCCTGTCAGAAAGTTGAATTCAGCCTGACTACGGATTTTGATATCAACGCACCATCAGTCTTTGCCAATGGACATGGAGTTGGCCATGCGTTTGAGTTGTGTGACCCTCTATCACCTTCCCTGCGTCCCATGGGTGAGACGAGGAGACAGGAGGGGGGAGGAGAGGAGGAGGTGGGGGGGACAGACGAGAAAGAAAGCGGAGGGGACACTCACCCCGCCGCCTCCGACCTTCAGGTCCCAAAGGGACACGAGTCAGACTTCAAGAATAAACTTGAAGGACTGTGTGACTTGGGCAGCAGAGCAGCTGAAGGGATTTTCTAGTTACAGATTTAAGTGGGAGTTTAAAAGTGGCCACTTCATGCCGGGTTCTTGGGGAGCACTTCACCGTGTTGCTTTAGATTTGGCTTCATCTCACGCACATTTGATGGTTGAGGGCCAGATGTGGATAATTTCCTGCCACACAACAGTTGTGTATGTGATTGATTTACAACCCTTTCCTTGCAGAATCTGAAGTCTGATTTCTTTGAAGACTTCGGATAAATCTCTAATAATCCCCAGTAAAGAGGAGTTCTGGTGAGTTCTGGTGTTGTGAAGCAAACTGATTTCTGTTGCCTTAAGTGAAAAGACACCTCTGCGGTTTTAAGGGAGGCTGTTTTGAAAGGTCGTCAGCTTTGAAGGTCCACAGAGTTTTAACACACTTTGTCCAACTCAGTCCTTGAAACGAAATGTTTTCTTTTATGACCGAAGGCGCAGGGTCAAGTACCGCTTTACACCCAGGGTCCAACATCTGATTTATTTGAAGCGCAACTTCATTTGATTCTGGCTCATTTATTCCCATTAAGATTCAAGTGTTGTAGTGAATGTGGCTCCTGCAAGCGAAGACATAAAAAGCAGCGTAGATGAAGGGAGCAGAGCCATGGAGAGAGTTGTGTACATTCACCACCTACCTGCACCCACTGCGTTTGATCCGAACCCCACGCCTTTGAAGTGTGTATGCCTTTGTGCCGGGCCAAATAGGGAGGTGTGAAAAACCTTGCATGCAAGTGATGTCATCGTTTACACACAAGTGCACACACACACAAATGCACCACACGCACACACCCAGATGGGAAACTAAATGGGAATATGTTTCTATCACCCACTGGTACGTACGCCTTTAGAGCTGTACCTCTTTCTCTTTTCTGACTGTTGATTATCCGACAGCAATGCAAATGTTTGTTTTATATTATTCATTTCTCAGCTAGCAGGGCAGCATAGTGGTGCAGTGGTTGATGCTGCTGGCTCACAGCAAGAAGGTCCTGGGTTTAAGACCTGGCTCATGAGGCCTTTCTCTGGGGAGTTTGCATTTTATGCCTGTTCGCAGGATTTTTCCAGTTACTCTGGCTTCCTCCCACAGTTGTGTGAATGGTTGTTTGTCCCTGTATGTCAGCCCTATGTGCAACTTAACCAGGCTTTACCCTGCTGCTCGGACAGTGCCAGCTGGGATCTAATCCAGGCCCCCCCGTGACCCCGAAAAAAATAACGGATGGATTTGCATTCCCCTGGGGATGAAAATGTATTAATTTTTCACCTAGCACCATAATCAGTTTAAACATTTAAATTAATCCAACACTTTTGGTTATGACCAAATAACTGCTAGTGACCATCAGCCTCAACTGTACTTTGTGTTTAGCTAATTAACAGACTAAAATAAGCAACAGAAAAGTAGCTTTAAGTAGCTAAGATCCACACATATTAATGTTTATTGTTAGTTGGCAACCTCTAGTGGTCATCACAATTATAATGGGTGCAAAGGAGGGAGTCAGGTGATGAAGTAATAGAGCGTCACCATCCACAGGAGGCTGCGTTAAATGGATCCGTCAAACTAACACAGCAATTTCACCTGGGAAACTGTTTGTGTGAAACCAAAAGTCAGTACCATGTTATGTTCACTTACTAACAAACTTAACTGTGATCTTTTCCTTATTAAAACTAGGTGGTTTTCATGCCTAAACCCTTACCAAACAGGAACTGTTTCTCAATACGTACCATGTTATGATGAAGGTCCTGTACGATTGTCCCTGGTTACTCTCCAACAGTCAAATCTGGTTTTGGGAGTCATTGGCCATCGACCTCGTCAGTCATTTAGTTACGAAGACTTTGTTGTAAATATGCTAAACAATACAATACGACTGCCTAACATTTGCAAGTTACCCTGCAGACGGCGGAGAACACCACTGGGCATTACAACCACACAGAGCTCTTTAGTCTTTGTTTTGTTACTTTTCATACATTTTTGATGGATTTGGATCATGCAAATGTTGACAGATGACACAAATCAGTCAGTATTCTGCATTTTTTAGGAAATACACTTAGATGTAACAGTTTTCATCCAACAACAAAATGTAACTTCCCAAAGAGGGAAAGTAGATCATTATGTCTCACTGGCAGACTACCAGCTTAGGCCTGGCAGATGAGACAGGGATGAGACCCAACAATCTTTATCCTGGAAGTTACATTTTGATGCTTTTAAGGAGCTCAAATCCATGTTTCTTTTTTATGTTAGCAATGGATCACATGAATGCTTGTACTTGAAAGCAGTCTGTGATGACTGTGCAATCACCAGACTCTCTTTAGCTCTACAGAGCATTTTAGTGCCTTTCAACTCAACTTTCAACTTTTACCATTTTGATCCAGTCTCATTGCTCTCATAGTGTTATTTCCGGCACCTACTCAGCACTAAAAGGCCGACAGAACTAACTTGCTTGTAAACAGGGTTGAGCATTTATCAGCTGAGGAGGCACGGTTTTTGCTCAGGGGTTTGGTGGAGAAAAGACCTACGCATATTGGACTTGAATGCTTATGTTGCTGCAATGTGTAATCAGGCAACCGCTTCCTCAAAACAAGCTTATAAGTGACAAAGTGACAGTGAACAGGTTTAAGCAACAGAAAATAAAAACATGATGAAAAGTCGTACGTATCCCAAAAGTACTCAGCACAAAATGTTACAAGCGACTCTCTGAGTGAGCCATTCAGTCAGCGGCTCATTGTCAAAGAGCTGCAGTTTAAATTTCTTTTAATCTGTAGAATATGCCACTGACATGAAAAGAATATTCACAACAGGTGAAGGGCAGTTTGCTTCCTGTCTGCTCTTTCTTTTCTCTTCCTCCCTTTCTCTTTCGCCCTCTCTTTCAATGACGGTAAAGGAAAATGATGTCATCCTCACTATTGATCATTAAGCCCCCCCATCAACACGATCCACTCAGTGGTGGCGCGCTGTTCAGGCACACAATCTGGATCGGGTGTGAGATCCAGTACCTCACCTTGCAGCTCTGAACAGCTGGAGCCTGCTGTTTTCACCGCATTGTCTGAGCTGATGTAAAAAGAACATCTACCTTACGGAAGAACGGTCTTTTCCGATTATATAAAAAAGAGTAAGCGGTGGATTACTGTGATGCTGAGCGCATATCAGAAGGAATATCAACAACTGTGAACAAATCACAGCAATCATACAACAATCGCCTACGTACAATATTATCATGTAGCCAATTATTAACGGCTCAGCTCAAAAGCAAAGCATGGAGGGATCAATTCCAAACACCAAGCAGACCCTCTGCATCTGCTCAACATTCGACAGTCGCGCACAGTGACTGATTATGAGCGATGATATCTGGAAAATTCTTGATTTATTAACAAGACACAGAGGCCTGTGTCCATTTTGTGGAGACAACATGCATGTGAGGCACATTACTTTTACAGTTAGCACTCCTTTACAGCCACATAAACAACCAGCCTGCTCCTGTACACAACCACAGCAGCATTCGTTACAGAGAAAGAGAGAGAGGACTCACATTACTTGAGGGGGGGAGAGACCTTTTGTCCTTCACAGCAGAGAAAATGGTCAATAACCAAGTCATATAATTTCCCAGTGGACTACCAGCACACAGGACTAATATTTTGGCTAAATGGCAATGTCTCTCCTGTCCACACATGTTCAGACTCATTCCTTTTTCTTCAGGTACAAGTCTACTTTCAAAACATTGTCACCTCCTATGTTAGTGGTAATTTAGTTTTTACCCCTGTTACAAAAATTACAAATCCCCACAGCTGCCAGTCTTGCAAAGGAATGATAGCTGATATCATGAGCTGCGTCGCGGCTGTTGAATTTGAATGACGTGGGTTTCATTGGCTCGTTTGTTTGTTTTTTTTCCCACGGTTTCAGTTGTGCATGAAGTGATCACATCTGCTTGATGCTATAGGGATGCCAACTTGGCTTTAGAAAGTTGACATGATTACCTCAGTAGTAGGATGATTCCGTATACACGATATCTTTTACAACACAAACTGCGTGATATTTACAAGCTTCTGTAATTCAGAGGGCTGCTGCTTCACTGGATTGAAATAAAGAAATGTAAAATGGGAAGAGGTGGTAATGGCAACCCAACACAAATACAGCAGCTGTTTGTGGCAAAGAAAACTGAAAATTTCAAAATATGAAACAATGGGGTGCTGTTGAAATGGGTGTATTGTATGTTAGCTTTTCACTTTTGGTGACAGTATTTACAATTTCTGCATTAAAAAAAATGACATTTATAAAAAATGAAATTGGTGTTGTTTGTTAAGATCCATGAAAAAAATGATCATTTTTAGTGTCAACCATATTCACGTGTTTTTGTCATCTGCTTGCTTTAGGGCAAAAGGAGCACGTCTCTCGCATGTAGCGTTCCAAAGATGTCAAACTATCGAAATGTGACGATGTGTATGAGATCTTCGACCCCAGAATTAACTGCTCTAAGGTTCGGTATGTCTCATCAGTCCTGTTTGCGGCTCAGCCGGACAAGCTCCATCTAGCAATACAGTTTATCCTCAGATAACGTTACATTAAACATCAACATACATTTCCACTTGCTCGATTGGACAGCTGACATGAAACATTTCACATGCCCCAACTGAGTTTACTTGCCACAGGCAATGCCGAGCACCAAGGCTTCACTGGTTCCCAGGGGGAAATTCACAAGTACGTGAAGTAATATATAATTGATATACTGTGCGGTATGAATCAGTTCAAAATAGCGCCACCTTTACCGACTGCAATTTTGAAGCTACAAACACATTAATACATCATTGATTACAGACATAATCCAGTAATACAAGCTCATGTGGACCATTCTGCACGATGAGTTTGTTTAGTTTTGCTAGGCCTTCCTTAAGTATATTCTGGTACTAAAACATTTGTACTTTTGTGAGGGAACGTCTTCAATTTTAGATTTTTACTAACAGAGTCTTTCGACACTGTGTTGTTATACTTGCCGACGTGTGTTACAGAGAAATGCATGATGTCTGTTCTCCATCCTCTAAAACCTTTTTTCAATAGGAGATGTTTCAGTTCGCTCCAAGAGGCTTCATTTGTGTATCAAAATCACACAAATTTAGACTAACCACTACCTCATTTTGGCTGTGTATTATGTCACCTTTCCCACAGCGTTTGCAGGTCTTACATGTTCTGGCTGAATTACATTCTAAATTTCACTAACTTTTGTTTATTACTTTCTGCAATAACATTCTCACGAAAAATCCCATTGGCTGTTGTGTTGAATGAATCCTAACTTCCGGGCTGGCCGACAAAAATCCCTGCAGCACTTCATGGCTTTAACAAAAGGCAAAGTCTGGCTTCCCTCGTATTCTATAAAAAAAAAAACCCAAAAAAACAACACAGCTGGCAGGTGGATTGGTTGCGATGTGTGTCAGAGAGCAGCTTTAGGTTCCCGTAATGGAGAAAAGTGTTTTACAAAGTGTTTGTTTCATAACTGACACTTTCATACTGACTGATCCTGGCTGTAAATTCAAGAAATACAAATGCACTTGGTGGGTAATAAAGAAATTAAAACGATTTAGGGGTTTTTATTCCCCCCTACATGCCTGTCTGTGACCAGCTGTTACTGAATAAATCAATACGAAGCCGGCTGAATTCCAATTCGCGCATTCACGTTTCCAAAATGAGATGCTTTTTGTTCCTCAGGCTATAGAAAGTTTCACTCAGTGAAAGCAACTGGCGAAAAGAAAAAAAAAAAAAAAAAAAGACACAACATCTTTTGATTTATCTTCTCGTAAAATGTTGACATTCAGACGCACCCTGGTTTTGATCTCTTTAGATCCGAAGCACCGATCGGTCTGAATCGTCAGAAATGTGTTTTGCATGCATGATTGCTTGTGTAAACATATGCGCATGTTTTATGTAACTGTATGCAAGAGCATTTGACTGTAAAAAGAAGCAATTTAATCGTAACCCCCGGTGGAAACTTTCCTGTTGTGCAGTTAACTGTCAGATGACAGAGTGAGAGAGGGGAAAAAAATAACAAGAGAGGAGATGAGCTATGAAGAAGAACAGGAAACAAGAGGAGTGGAGGAGCTGTCAGTCGCACTCTGGGTTCTTTGGGTTTAATATCTCTTTCTCATGCACACATCTAAACCCTCCTCCTCATCTGCTGTCAGTGAATGCCAGCTAGATGTCACTTTAACTCTGGATTTCCAGCTCATGACAGAGGCACTGAAGGTCAAATCAGTAACAGCGAGCTCGCTCTTAACAGGCCTGAACATAAACCCCAGATAGTCTTAAAATGCACTCAACAGCTGAGTCGTTTCAGGGGATTGATCGCGTTTATCAGTGTCTGCTGCACATCCAGCAGACCCCATTTTATTCATTATGTATAATATAGTGGAAGATAAGCTTTATGAAAATGTACTGTGGGTTGACACTGTAGCATAAATAGGCGGCGTATAGGTGAGATATGACACGAGGGCTGCACTATACTTTATCACGTTATGAATAATACAGCAAAGTGGAAATCAACCTTTAAATCAACAGGAAGGAGACATATGTTTTTAAATATCTTTACTGTTGGCACCATATCTTGAGAGGATACCCTTAAAATGATCTTTTAAGTTTATTACGACTTTGGACTAATTTTCTAACCATCTCCTGGAAGTCATTTTTAATACTGCGACTATGTTTTGACTAAAACACTTTGAAGGTGACATTTTTGCTGCCTGCATCCTGATCCGTGATTCATTTTCAAATGAAGAAAGTGCCACATTTTGGTCCAGCTTGAAGACCGGTCAACAAAGGGAAGGCCGGGTGAATGGCTGTCACACAAAACCAACACTGGACACTCCAGGCCTCGTTTATAAAAAAGTTCTTAGATTTACACTTGAACTTCAACTGTTCTTAAACAGGTCTTAAAGCGAAACTCTTGCCAAAATGCAACCTAGGCTTTTTTTTTGTACATGTATATGAGTCAAGCCTTCATGTAAAAGCATAATTACGACGAAAGAGGCACTTTTAAGATTTGCCAAATTTTTTGTTTTCGGGTCAAACTCATTTTCAGTGGGACACTTTTATGATTGCATCAACATCAACATAGTAAACAAGAGTTTACTAAAAAGAGAGTTTTTGAACAACTCACGTTAGCAGATGCTTGCTCTGCTTGCCATCGTCCTGCCAGTGGTGAAACGGTGATTTCCAAATGTGACTTAACATGGAGGACAGTTAAGGTGGACGATTATATAAAAAAATAACAATTTTGATGCGATGGTAAACGTGCCCTTGGACTCCCATTGAACATGAGTTTGACCCCGAAAACGAAAATACAGTAAATCTTAAAAGTGCATCTTTGGTCGTAGTTGTGCTTTTACACAAAGGTTTGACTCGGGTACATTCACAAAAAAAGCCTAGGTTGCATTTTCGAGAGAGTTTCGCTTTAAGAATTGTATTTATGAGTTACGCACCTGTGGTCCACTAATCTGAAATCAATCTGTCTGTATCTTATGTACTTGCAGCACATGTGAGGATTTAGTCAGGAATAGCCATGGACCAAAAGACAGAAGAGAAGAGACTTTTTTTGGGAAATGGGTCCACGGTGGTAGTAGAGGTGACGGAAGCCAGACATTCAGTGAAGTGTACCAAACTGCAGTACCCCTTCATCACCAGCGGAAAAAAATCACTTAAGTCAAGGCCAGACTTTTCTTCGAGATAAGATAAAGTGTTTGCCAGTAGAAATGAGGCCACATTGTTTGCATCCTGACTCTGGTATGATGGGTAAAATGCTCATTCAGAAACTGCGCCTCAAAACAAGCCGTCAGGTCCCCTGTAATGTTAAAATGACGCAGAACACTGCAGGTGGTGCCTGCTCAGGCCCATGGGAGCTGACCAATCAGTGCAGACCGGGCTTTTCAGGCACCAAAATGTAGTGTTTGGACTGAGGGTTTAATAGAGGCGCTGCAGCATGGATAGTATAATAGATTATTTGTTTTTTTGAACATTAAAGCTTGAAAAAATTGCCAAGCAGACACCCAAATTAAAAAGTGTGAACCTGAAAATGAGCAGATGTTGATTTCACAGTAAGTTGCATTAGATTTTTCAGTATTAAACCAAGACTACAATTATTACATCAAGTATTCATGTTGCTATGCGTGTACGATTGTATTGCAAGAGCAGCTAGCAGAGAAAAAACAAAAAAACACATCAAAGATGTTTGTTAATGCTTTGTGGATATGTTCCATACGAACATTTTGCAAATTTGCAGATGTGTTAATTAAAAAACTTTTCCTCATTACGCTGATAAAAGTTTTAATCTGTCTAACTCATTTGCTGTTGCAAATTAGCATTATATAAACATAATTTAAAAATAAAACAGAAGCAGGCAATATACAAACTCCAAAAACATCCCAGTTTACAGACAGACTTTCTGGTTCATCTTTAATCTTTTCCTGTGAGCTAATGGATAATTTCCGCTATTTCTGGCCCTCAGTTTTATTCATGTGGATAATCTGGCAAGATGTTGATTGTTCATAACCTTATATTTTATTTTTGGTCTGTTTGAGTTGCTCAAACCTCAGTAATTGCTTTGGTGAGTATGATATTATATCATGTGTCAGAACAAAAGAAGAATCAAGTCGTAAAACACCGTGATAAAATACTCAAAGGAGGAGGATTCGTCTCCCGGCTGCCCATCTTTCCCCTGTCATCCAACCTTCCTCTATTTCCACACTGACCATCAAATACAGCAGAAGCAATAAAAATCACCTCGTTTTTCAAGTTGCGGCATCAACTCCAGCGCTTTCATTTCACAGCGGTTTTGCACCAGCTTTGTCTTTCAGCTTGATCAAAGAACGCCGACTGGGTCCGCGTCATAAAAATGATTCTCGTTGAGTGAGAATATTACATAATCACGATCATTCCCATAAGCCAATTTTTATTGCGCCACTCATTTATTAACTGACTGTGATGCATTGATCTCTGATTTGGGCCTATTATGACCGATGACAAAATCAAACTAATAATGGATTTTTGATTTAGACTAGGAGCTCACTGAGGACAAGCAGTATATCTGACATGACAGGAGATATATGTATTCATCTGGGTAGTGTGTGTGTGTGTGTGTGTGTGTGTGTGTGTGTGTGAGAGGGAGTCCCATTTCTGGTTTTTGAGTGGGTGGGTGAGTGAGTCTGTGAGGAAGGTCACACTTTGTGAGATATCAGAAAAGCAATATTCCTTCAAGTTCACTCGTATCTGTTGGAGAGAGAAAGACCACATCGGGAAGAAAGGGACTGTGGGATATGGTGCTGATGGTTATCTGTCGTTCACTTGCTCTACGTGTATTCCTGCTGGCCTGTGTGTGTGTGTGTGAGCGTATCTGAAAAGTACAGAGCGTCCATACTGTAGTCCTCGTGTCTGGGCTCGTCGTATAAATGCATTTTAAGCATTTTTAACGGACCGTCTCTAACATGGTGCTGCACGTTACGTGAATATGAAAATCATTTGCAGAAAGCTGTGACAGTTTACTACTGTAGTTTTAATAATCTGACTGATTTAATTTGATATGCATCCTCTGATTGGCATAGATTACAGACAGACTTTATTATTAGTATTATTACAGTATCTACAAATCAAACCCTTTCACCACCCTAACTGATATGTTGCAACAATTTTCTTATGGGAACTCAAATTTTTACAAGTGAAAAGAAAATAATGTCACATCTGAACAGGATAATTGTGCCTGCCAAACTGACATTCTAATGCCTGAAATACACTCATCATAAATTCATATCCAGTTGGCTTTTTTATTTACACGTGGAGTAGAATTCTGGAAACAACACATGGCACATGAAAGCGTGTGAGATTTGCCTCTTTGCTTTCTAAAATCTCCATTTTCTCATGCAATATGTAAATGTGTCAACTTAAATTTTAATTCTAATATTTGAAATCCAACACTATCATATGTGAGCTGAACATTGTTGATAATGTACATTTTCAGGTCTGCACTTGGTCCCTGTGGTGTGCACAGAGACACAGACACAGCGACATGAAAGTTCTTGTGTCCATTTGTGACAAAAATGTATTTTGTAGCATTTTTATGTTAAAATCTCCCCTTTTCTTACTTTGTGTAAGATGTTTAAATATTATTGATGACTCATCTGGAGCGTGGGGGCATATATAAAATGTTTTAAGCATGAAAGAATTTGGGTGATCAGCTGACCCCACCCATCATATGAATTTGCTTTTGATTGTAAGATAGCGGTGTTGTAGCTATAAAGCAGTGGTACATTGTAGGAGGTGTGTATTTGGATTTCAGTTCAGTCAGGAGAGTATAGTGAATGCAGCAGATGATAACTGATAATGAGTCTGGTGAAAAAGTCTTTGGCACTTCAACTCTGCTAGGAGTTTTTGTGATTGATGAGTGCCTGCCTGATCAGCAGCAAGAAGAATCCCAACATGGAGTCCAGACATGGGTGCTGGTGGCCGATGACTCTTCTGAGACGGAAACTCGTGAATCTGCAAAGAGTGAGCAGTGCAAGAAACTGGGATGACATTTTCGAAGAAGTTGTTGGGAAATTCATTTCTCCCTCCTCCTGATCTTGATCTAACAGCTCCGTGACCAGAGAGGAATGTGTGAGTTAGAGCGAGGCTCAGGCTGCATTTTTCTGTCTGAACCTGACAGCATCCGGTAATACGGTATCTGTGACCCCCCCCTCGAAACGCCACAGGGGATCTGTTTTGTAACAATGCCACTGCCAGCATATTTTAAAAAGTGTCACAGAGAAGTGAGGGATAGGGACTCACATGGTACCACTGACGTGGCTGTTTTCGCTCCCATACAAAATTCAGATCTGCTTTTCTACAGAAAAGGGCACACTGAGTGTTGGATGTAAATGGTGTGTGGCAGAGATGTCCAGTATTATCATCATTTCTATGGATACTGGATCGATACTCTCAGTTAAAAGAAACATGACATGGAATGCAAATCAAGGCTGAATTCATGAAATTGAGTTTGAGTTGTATGCAGTGAGTGTTTGGACTGCGTGTGTGTATTTTGTGTGTTGCCTATACTTCACGTACGAAAACGAATATCAGATGTTTGAGGAGAAGAATTGCAACAAGAGGTGATTAAAAATAATTGCAGTCAGATGTCTTCACCGTGCATGTTGTGACTCGCAGCGATCGCTGTGACATTTTTGAAGAAAGATAACATGTTAATCTTTTGCGAGGGTGAACCGACACAACTTCCAAGACTGCTCTTTATCTTGGAATCAAGACCCCAGAGCATCTCTTCGTTGCTTGCTCAGAGATGTCAATCAAGTTGTTGTGCCCCTGAGTGCTGGCTAAGCATCCAGTAATTCACTGAAGGCTGCGCTGATAGTTTGTTAAGTATACAGTATATTTTCTGCTGTATTATTTTCTGAACGTAACTGGTGGTTATATTCATCACCTAAAGGATGATTGCAGTTATTTCCAGCCTGTCTATTTTTTTTTCTTTTTTCTTTTTCTAAAATTTTGCCAGAGTAATGAAAGATTGCATTGAAAATAAACCCACATTACTGCACAGGATTTCAAACTTTTCAGCTGCAGGCTGAGCTGCTTTTAGCACTCGCACTGATAATACAGATCAGCCACCTGACAGGCGAAAACAGAGAATGTAATCCGACACGACACTGTGTGATATAAAGTGTGACAATTCTGCATTAAAATGTCTAAAATGACATGACCTTTCTTATACTCTTAAGTTCTGTACTTACTGGTTTTCAATAGAGATGTTGCAAATGTGTAAATCATCCAGCGGGTCTTAAATCATTTCAGTTTCTTTCCGCTTTTCAGTTTGTCATAGTAGGTGGCAGTTGCGCACCTTGCCACCTGCCATAAAACAGAAAAAGAACCTGCAGAAACTGGTAGTAATTGCAGATAACGGCGTGTTTACTCAAAACATTAGATAATACAGAGAGTGACAAAAGATTTGCAAATATGACTAAATGCATCGCAAACATATATTTTCATGATCTATGCTCCTTTACAATGTCATCAAACTACTGCTTTTGTCTTCATTGTTTTAACCGAGGGACGATTGCAACAGAAATAACTAAATTACAGAAAAAAAACAAACAAAAAAAACAAACAAACCCGCAATTAAAAGTAAAAGGCCCTGAAAACCCCAGAGCCACAGCCGTGGTTGCAAAAACACCAGCAGAGCTGATGTGGATTGGGTGGAGCCTGCTCAGGACTGTAAGAGCTGACCAATCAGTGCAGACTGGAAATACTGAGGGGTGTTTTAAAGAAACAGGCACTACAACAGAGGGTCTGAAATGATGGCGAATAGAGATGCTGCAGCGATGGACAGTTTATATATATATATATATATATATATATATATATATATATATATATATATATATATATATATATATATATATTTTTTTTTTTTTTGCCAACTAATCATACATTCGATCGGTGAGGACTCATCACCCGTTGCCCTGGAAATCCAGAAAATTGAGTACAACCTTTTACTGGCTGTGTCTGTCCATCCTGAGATCCTTCATCGGATCGTAAAATTGTCAGAGAAATCCATTTGTGGGGGCAGATTGTCTGTACACTGAATGTTGCTGGTGAGTGTATTATCACCTTGTTATCACCTTTTTATCACATTGTGAGCTTGTTATTAGTTATGTGGTCGGCCCACCAGTGTAACACAAAAAAGTGCAGTGTTTTTTTCTGTTGGTGCACAAGCGCCACATCCCTGCATTCCAGAGTTTAAAGCCAGCGCCTCTCTGCCTGCAAAGACGTGGAGCAAGCCCTAATGTGTTTTTTGAACATTAAAGCATGTAAACATTTTCTAGCAGACACCAAAAATAAAAGCAGGAACCTAAAAATGATTTAATGTTTTCTCGGATTACATAAAAACATATATTACATATTATATTACATATAAATGAATGATAGCAAATAACTCAATTGATGTAATCCATACAAAATATCCCACTGTGTGAACTAAGGTATAAAAAGGTCAAAAAAAGACCATTTCAGACACATTTTATGTTGGTATAAATTTCCCTTCAGATGTATGAAAAATACTTTGGATATACTTTTTAATTATTGTTATTATTATTATTCATTTAAGTTAAGAGTTCAAATTCAATACAGAATCAATCTTAAAAAGGTCAAACTTTAATATGTTCACGTTGCACATCATGTAACTGCAACTCATCACTACGCTGGGATTACTGGCCCGGCTGCTTTACCACTGGAGCTGCAGCTGCCCTGTTTTAACTGCCTTGCATTTGTTGGCTCCGTTTGCATCTGTGTTCCCCCTTTTTAAAATGTTACACAAAAGTGATCAGTCTTTAAGGGTTATTTTCAAATGCTATCCGGGCCTTGTTTTCAGCTGCGCCTTTGAAATGTTCTGGTGCTGCTTAGCAACAGGCACACACCTGCTGCTTCTTTCAGCTCTCCAACTGATGCCGGTGCTTTTTACAGCCCAAATACTGTGGGCCTTCCCACACATGCTAAATGCCACACATCTAATCATAACAGGTTTGGTCGCTCTTTCATGCTGGTAGAAAAGATTTGCCCACAGTAAAGATGTGTTTGTTGCAGTTGTGATGTTTACATGAAATGCTAGTTTGAAATGTATTGATAGGAAAGATTTTTGAAAAAGTCTTTCTTTCTAGTTTTAACGCACCTCACTTGGAGAAAGTTGATTCCCATGTTTTAGAGCAGCAACTTCTGTAACTGCAGCTATTCCCCTTTTGATGCATGCCAATCACTTTTGCAGAACTTTAAAGGCACTGAAGGTAAGTTTGGGTGGCCATTTGAACTGGGATGAACCTTTCTCCTCGAGCCTAACTGCGCCAGCCCCAGCTCACCATCATGGACAAAACATTGGCTGATTGAGATGGCTTCAAAGAGTGGGACGTCTCTACAAAGCAACAACTCGAGCTTCAGAAGCAGCTACAAACAGAGACACTCATGGCCACCAGCCACGGTGTGCCTCTCGACGTGATGTAAATGTGTGATAAGATAGTCACTCTGAGTAGACTGAGGGTTGTATGTTGGTGCACTCTTAAAAATCAGATCACAAAAAATGGGTTCACCTGAGAACACAAACCACAACATCACATTACCATAAATCACATCATTTGGTGAAGAATACAGACGCTGAACTTCATGGGGATATTTAGATAAAACTGAGTGGAAACAGAGTGAATTAGTTTGACCCAAGGCAACACTGAACCGTAAAAAAGTAACCCCAGGCTGAAAGGCAATATTTTGCTGTCCTCTGAAATTAGATGCTATCAACAGAAAACAACACTGATATCGGACAATTCTGCAAAATCCTAGATCCTACTCAGTGATAAAACTTTTGAAGTTCCGACAACTAATACGTGCTTCAGGGGTAATTCATTTGATTATTGTACGCAAAACTGGGAGTAGTTAAGGTGCAAGTAAGTAGTGAATCAAGAGCGAATTAATTAATGTATTGTTAATGAGTAATTCTTGAATAACTGTGATACCTGGACTATAAAGTAGAGAACAGAGGTAGCAAACTCTACTCTCCTATTACTCTGCACACAACTCCCTCCCTCCCTCTCTCTCCACTTCACTTAGAAGAGTAACTAATGATTAAGTAATTAATGAGTTGTCAGTATTTATTTTTTTTTTTAAGAAGGTGGTCAGTATCTCGACCCACAGACATTAATTAACTAATCATTACCAAATGATTCATTAATGTAGCACCTCCCAGTATCTTAACTCATAACTCACTATCATTTACAAGTCCTGGAATGACCGTTATTGAGGAATTACTAATTCATGATTCATAACACTCACAAGTTCGTGAACCTTATTGTAAAAGGTTACAGATCAAGGTCAGGAAATCTGCATTAAATTGCCGCCTACATCTGTGACCCGACTGATGTATCACTTTAAACTCCACGTAAGCGCTTACATCCAACAAAAAGACGAGATATTCTTTAACCATGACAATAGAGTTGACACTCATTTAAGACGATGTGATTTTAGTGAACACACATTCTCCTAAAGACATGACAAGGCAGCTATTAAATATTTTCTTGCTAACTGTGTTGAACAGGATGAGTCAAAAACACCTTTTTTTTAATGAACAATCAGGCAACACACATCCTTCTGCCGTTTGAAATCCGTGAGCAATTCTGCCACATGCTGCTGCACACATGTTACTTCATCTGGTAAAACATACGAAAATGTAAAACGTTATCCGCTTGCAAGCACTCTTCGCATCACACTCACGGCAGGCTTTTTGTTACAAATGGATCTATTGAAGTACTTTCCTCCATTTAAATTTAAGCATTGCTTTGTCCTCTTAATATTTATAGCATGTCACCAAAAGCAGTTGGTGACACACTGTGTGTTTGATTGCCATTGTAATCCTGGCAAAATGATCCTGGAAAAATGTATAAAAAGCGTGGTGCTATTTATTTATTCAAATCATTGTTAGATAATTTTTTTCTAAAAAGAAATTAATGACTTGGTCTTTGAAATGGATTCTTGATATGGATGCTTGTCTTGTTTTCCATAAAAACAATAAATATTATAACTGTATTTCTTGCTTTGATTCTTGCACAAAATATCCAAAAGTATTTTACACGTAGTAGGAAGTTAAATATCTTCATCTTGTGTCCTACATCGACCTTGTTATGGAGCCATTTGTCTGCTGTGCCACCACTGCAGGAGAAAACTTAGTCAGGAAAGTAGTGATTTTTCATTTTTTCTTTGATTGATGGCTGATTAATTAGATGTACACAGGCTTTCTGTGAAATCCTTAGAGACACACTTTATGATGACATTCTAGCAGGCTATCATCATTATCTCCCTGTCAGACGTTGTCAGACATTTTGTAATTGTCAGACACCTTCTCTATTCCTTCTATCGCAGTATATTAGTACATTCGCTTCAGAAAGGGCAGATTTTGAGGGATCAATCTAGGTCAGAATCACATCAAAAATTGGTGACTTAGCCCAGTTCAGACCAAAGGTTCAAGACGAGACAAAACACCTTTAGAAGGTTGTGGGGAAAATGTACATATTTACATTGGTGTGAAATGCACCGTCTCAGCTTGACTCAAACTGACTGACAGTGTCGCCTTTGACTCAGCTTGTCAAGTGGCCAGTGGACGGTTTTAGACATTTATGTGACATAATGTTGCATACTTTTGAACTCCCATTGATCTAGAATGTATTTGTGCTCCTCAAAGCAGTTTGCCCATCGCCATTACACAACAAAGGAGAATCTGCCGTGTTGCTCTGCTCCTAACATGCGGGAAAATGCTAATCTTTTTTCTTTTTTGTCATAGTAGATCACAGAAACACAAACATGATGTCTGTTAATGATAATGATGGTGATGCTGACTCAAACAATGTCTCTTAGACCCCATTTTAGCTATAAAGGGTTGTCAGATGCATAGTAAGGTCCGCTTCTTAACATCACAAATCATTAAATCCTATTGTTGTTCCCACATCTCACAAAACAGATGTAGTCACAGCTGTACTCTGAAGTCCAAACCTTGGATCCACCTACAGTTAGCAATTATAGACCAATTTATAATCGCCCTTTTACATCTAAACTGTTGGAAAAAGTGTCTGCTGGCAAACTCACAGCCCATCTGTCCACTCCGTTTGAGGAATTTCAGTGTCAGTTCAGATGTAAACACTCTACTAAAATTGCACTCACAAGGGTAGTAAATGATTTGTGAATTGCTGTGGATCCTCATCTAACATCTGCGTGGTATTTGACACTGAGGACCACAAGGTCTTCTTCAACTGTCTTGAGAACTCTGTTGCTCTCGGGGGACTGGTACTTGTTCTTTTGGACAAAACTCAGCATGATGTGCAGAAAACATCTTTATTGGAGAGTCCTACGGTTAAATGTAGCGTCCCACAGGGATCTGTACTTGAACTGCCTCTGTTTCTGATTCTAGCCACGTTCTTGTTCACGGTTTCAATATTGATCTTAACCTCTTCATGCTTTTTAATGCAGCTCAGACTGACAAACAATGTTTGACTGCTACAATTAAGTTTGATGGCAGCACTATTTTGAATGTTGGGTATAATTTGTGATCCTAAGAGTATACCACATCAGCTTTTTTACTGTTTATGTGACACAAAAAGTAACATTTCCTAAATCTGTGTTGTACCCTTCACTTTCTCCTCGTGTCTCCCGGGTGGTATATTTATTATTTTGGCATCTGGTTTTTCTCTGTTGATTTGTACTTGTTGTACTACTTGTTGCTACTTTGCTTTTTTGTCGTTTTGACTAGCTTTTGTGTCTAGCTCCCTTTGTTTTTTGTACTTGTTCTGCTTTTGTATATTAAAGCTCGCCTTTTGTTTCCCTCTATCCTGCCTCCTGTGTATGCTCTGCATTTGGGTCCTTAAGTCTAACCTCAACCGTAACACTCCTGCTGATGGATACCTAATTTTCTGGCAGCAAGTACCTATCTACTGGCCAGGTCTGTTGGTCCACCACTTTGTTCTTGACTGAAATATCTCAACGGCTAGTACTGGATAATTTTATACTGATAATCATGATCACCTGCAAGATGCATTTTACTGACTTTGGTAACTGTCTGACTCTTCCTTGAGCGCTACCATGATGTTGACATAATAAAAGTCAGTGGTTTTGAGTGGAACGTCTCAACAACTATTAGTTGTATTGCCATGACATTTGCTACACAAATCCAAGCTACATTTAGGATAATTGCACTCACTTTGGTGATCCCTTGACTTTTAATCCAGAGCCAACATCAGGTAAAAATTCCAATTTGTCAAACACTTTAGTTTATGACCTGATACGAATGAAACTAATGACATTCCCATCAGCCTAAGGTGTACTTCGAGTATATTGCTGATTAGCAAATGTCAACCTGCAAACAGGCTAAACTAAGATAGTGAACATTGTAGAAACATTATACCTGGTTAATATCAGCATGTAAGATTGTCACTGTGAGCATGAAAGCTTGGAGACAATAGCATTTAGTTCAAGTAGTTGAACTAGTTCAGCATTTAGCACAAAACTGTTGCGAGCATAACTGTTAGTATTGTTAAATCCTAATCACAAGAAGTCCTGCTTCACTGACAATAATGTGTCATTTTTTTTTTTTGCTGTTTATTGTTTTCATATGACATAAGCCTTGACAGCTTTGTGGTCCTAGTGCTCCATGCTAAAAACACCAAACTAGTTATTTGTGGAGAGGGCAAGAAAAACAGTAGACTTCAACTGATTGAAAAAACATTTCATATTAACTTTCTTTTGTGGCACTGGTAGTCTGCTGGACAAGAAGTAAGAAGGAGATTGAACCTACCATTTATCACGTCTTGCGTAACAACAATGGTGTGTACTATAAGCACGACTTGACACAGAGTTAGGCAGGGTAACGGTCTTTAACTAGGAAGAGGTTCGGTACAGGGGTGGTCCAGCAGTAAGAGCAAACATACCAGGAAAGGATCAGGCAGAGACAAGGTCGATGGAGAACACAGGCAGCAGTTGAAAACCAGGAATACTTGGAAGACTCTAGGAACAAAGGCTGGGACGTAATGTATGAAGACAAAAGACGAACTGGCAACTTAGATTCAACTTGCAAGGGGAGGTCTTTAGGGGACAACTACACCCTGTCTGGGTCTATAGACTGGAGCTGGAATCTTTTGGCGATCAGTTGCTCTCTTGGAGCAGGCAGAGCTCTGAAGCAGCACCTGATGAGCTCCGGCCCAGATCCGGTGGCACAAAGGCCTGGGCAGAAGTGACACTGACCTCCTGCTCCAGGACTGGGAACAGCAGTGGCTGGTAACTGTAGGCGCACTGGAAGGGAGGGAGACCAGAGGAAGAACAGAGCCGGGTGCTGCAGATGTATTTGACCCAGATGAGGCGTCTGCTCCATGTAGCCAGGTTTTAGGAAACCAAGCAACGTAATCCGGTCTCCAGCTCTTGGTTCAGCAACTCAGTTTGGCTGTTGGACTCATAATAAAACCCGCAAGTGAGGCTGACTGTAGCCCCCAGGAGACAGCAGAAAGCCATCCAGAATCGGGAAGCAAACTGCGGCCCCCGGTCTGACACCATGTCCTTCGGAAACCCATGTAGACGGAATACATGATGCAACGCAAAGAGGAACAAAGTGAACCATCTTAGAAAATCTGTTAACAACTGTTAAGATAGTGATGTTACCTTCTGAGGGGGGCAACCCCGTGACAGAGTCCAAAGAGATGTCAGACCAGGGGCCATGGTGTAGAGGGCATACGAGTCTGGATGGGGGGCATTGAGAGGTCTTTTTGCGGGCAAACACAGGCTGCTACATACTCGCCCACCTCCTTCTCGGGCCACCAGAATTGCTGTTTTATCATGAAGCAGGTTCTTCTGATGCCCAGATGGGGCAGTGAGGTGTGAACCCAGTGAATCACCTGTGAGCAGAGAGAGACAGGCACAAACAACCGGTTGTGGAGGCAAACATTGGGTATCACTGTGTTGGTATTGGCCTGTCTGACCCTCTCTTCAATCTCCCAGGTGACTGTCTGCACCATGCAGGAAGAAGGTAAGATAAAGCTGGTGCTCTGGAGGTAACATGAAGGGGAATGCCATGAAGAAGCTGCAGCAGACTGCCCCCTTGGGACGGACGAGGAAGCTGAGGATTTCGGCCTCTCTCTTTCCCTCTTGAAGAGCTGGTTATCTGTCTTGACAGAAAGGGAGATTAAAGAGTCAAGATCCTCATGGAGTTTTAGTGGTGTCAACTGGTCTTTGAGTCGATCTACCAGGCTATGGAAGAAGGTGTCACACAGGGAGAAAGAGTTCCAGCCACTGTCCACCTCCAGGGTGCAAAATTCAATGGCATAATCTGCGACCCGTTGTTTGCCCTGTTGGAGCCCCATGAGTGCTCTGGCCACCTCCCAGCCGGGAGTGGTCTGATTAAAGATCTTGGAAAGAGTATCTTTCATTCAACAACAAGTTATATACCGGAGAGTCTCTGGTCCACTCAGCTGTGGCCCATGCCTCGGCCCTGCCAGTGAGATGAGATATTATGTACACTTCCTTGACACGGTCCATTGGGAAAGTGGCAGCAGTGTAGTCCACACAGAACCAGTAAAGAGTGACAGTTCTCCGAGTCCCCAGAGAACCTGCACACAGGTCCACCACTCGACTGGACAACTGCTTCCATTGCTCACCCAGGACATGGAGCTGGTCCCTAGCAAGGGCCTAGAAGGTGTGTTGCTGGTTAGCCATCCCCTGGACCTTCAGTATGAGAGTATTAAGTTGCTCCTCATTGCCCTGAATGTTGCCACCTTGAGCCCTGAGTGCAGTGTACACCGCCTCGGTACATGGGGGTCCAGCAGTGGGAGCAATCAAACCGGGTAGGGACTGGGCAGAAATGAGGTTGATGAAGAACACAGCTGTAGTTGAAATCCAGGAGTACTTGGAAGACAATAGGACCAAAGCTGGGACTTAATGTATGAAGACAAAAGACGAACTGGCAACGGACAGGGGAAACACAAGGACTATTTACACACACACACACAAAACAGGTGAAGGTTATCAGGGTGGGGAAGACAATCAGGGAGGAGGACGTAACCACGCAAGCGGAGTGGGAAGGGAATCTGAAAAGAGAGGAGAGGTAAATACAAAATAAAAGACAGGGAGAAGACCTGGAACGAGTCATAACACCATTAGCAGGTCAGCAACAGACCGGAAGGAGGCCGAAGAGGTCGGTGTGTTTACCTGGGAAATTACATGTTATAAGCTTCCATATTGGAAGCACAAGAAATTCAGACCAGAGCCCCAATATGAGTTAACAATTTGAGTCAAGTTTCGAAAAGGTAATCAGCGATTACTGTAGTAGGGCATGTTTTGTCAGAAAACCAATAGGATCCATTATAACTTGTCAAAGATGCCCATATCCGCTGTTAGAAAGTCTAAGTAATTAAGTCTATCATTAAAGCTTAACCATACACATCCTTCAATACGTACACTGCATTCATTTAGCAGACAGCTTGGTCCAAATTGACTTGCAATATGTGCACTGAACCTGTAAGCAGAAGAGAGAAGAAACCCATCTACTTCTCTAACAAATTAGTGATTGCGATTTAAAAAATACTGGTTCTGGCGTGAGTAAACTAATATGCTGTATTTTATAAAAGCAACTGGGTCTTTACTGCAGGTTTTTATCAGGAGGAATATCATTTTAGCATGTTATGTCATAGGTGCAAAATCACCATAGTTACCACTCCACCTCACCTGTAAGAGACGATGACAAAACAGCTTGTGACATTAAGGGGGGTAGGAACTTTTTCCAACCACCACTCCAAGGCTGCCTTTTTAAAAAAAAACACTACTGAAATGAGCAGCGTCACCCTGGAGACTAACTGAAACTAAACTGAATGAAAAACAAAACTAAAACTAAATAAAAACTATTGAAAAATGTGAAATTAATAACTCTGGTAAAAAAAATCAAGTATAGTTAAGAAGATGGTCAAAACATATATAAGGAAGCATTTTATATTGCCGCTGCAGTATGGCTTTCTTAGATATTTTTTTTAATGTCTCTTCTTGCACTTGCGGTGTGAACATATATTTATCAAATTGAATGTGACTTGGGGTGAGCTGCAAACTGCTCCCATCATATAAAACCACACTTGAACTCGTTAGTTCATAGGTCATTGTAGCTAGATTTCTCATTGGTCATAGGCATGTCTGGGAATCAGGTGGCAAAAGCATTATTTACATTACAAAGAGCATAATAGCAGTATTACTTTTAATTTTCCCCTCGGCCTCTGTCTGGGTTTAGGTGCCTGGTCCTCCACAGCTGTAAACTCTGAAACGACCTGCCAGATACTTATTGCTTTTAGTTTATCACGAGATTCTTTATACACTTAACTCTTGTACATAATTCTGTCTACATGCATGAAATATATGCTCCATGTAATGTGAATTTGTGAATATTTTTTAACCATTCATTTTCCACATTCTCGTTTTGCTAAGTGTTAAGAATAAACTCTAAGATCATTTTCCATGCTCACTAAATCAAGCCAAATTTTGACTGATCAAGTCAAGGTGCTAAATAACCCAGCTCAAATCCCTCTCCAAATTATTCTTTGTTGCACTTGGGAACACAAGATCCTCAAACTTCCATTTCAGTGTGAAGTAGCCATTTGAGGTTTAAACAGTTTAAACTGTCAAAGCATTCCAGTTTGATCAAAATGTTCTTATGATTTCTTATTAGAAAACAAAGACGTAACGCTAAGCCATTGTATAAAATACCAGTACAGGATTAATTGTGTACACCCTTTAATTCCCTCATGTGATAAAAATTGACATTCATATTTCAGACCTAATATAAGCGTAAACCCTCTCTTAGATGTTCTGTTGTGGTACTGAGTAGACAAGCGGTGCATCAGTGAGGAGAAACAGACGACTGTTCTGTTTACAGAAGGCATTCTTGTTCACTTCCTTCATTTTAATGCATAAGGTGTTTGTGAAATATGACAGGGATGGGCGTGTGTGAGTGTGTTTGTGTATGTGCTTGTCTCTGTGTGTGTTATAACTGAGGGGAAGCAAGAGGAAAGGCAGAAGATGAACATGCTTTATGGCAGTAGTAAAATTCTCCATGGTCCGTCTGCTAGGGAAGAGCCAAGGGCAGAATGTTTATGGCTCCCAAACATTATAAACTACCTCTGTGCATTTACCTCAAGCTGCTGTGTTTGGCCAGCCATGTCCCTCAGCGGCAGAGCGGGCGTCGGAGTGGCGTGTCTCCTCATGAATACTAACTATACCTCTGTTTCGCTATCATTAAATGTATCTTTACTATTTCCAGCCTCACCTCGTCTGCTGGTAAATTCAGGAGCACCGAGGTCTGACTTCATGCAGTGAATATCAACTGATTCACGGTCTACACAGGCATATTGGCTGAAAGCATGCATGTCTTCCTCTGTTACTGTGGTGAATGCAATACAAGCAGATGAGATAAACAGGGACTCAGTGAGGCTGAGCTGTCAGCAGCGAAAGTGCAAAAAATACACAGGGGCGCATTACAAAACATCAGAAGATTTTTTTTAAAGTTGTCGCACAGCTACATCCTTCAAGGCGAGGATTGCCAATAAGGCTAGCAAGCTAATCTGCTAACATCTTTACTACTGGTTGACCACTGAACTTTCACACTGGCTGGCAGGTGTGACAATGTTTTTTTAAGTGAGAGAAAGATTACAATGGACACTCTTCGATCCACTGGTATCCTGGGGAGGTCGTTGAGGAAACGATTATGGTTGATAATATTGGTGCTCAGCAGAACTAGAGTGAGAAACAAGTATCATAATAACTGACACACCAACAGCACTTTCAGGGCTTTAGAAGCATTAACTGAGTTGGCAAAGCAATAATGATAGTGATGCAGAATTAATTTCTTAGATGCTAAGTAACTGTGGATCTACTGGAAGCTGTGCCCATATTTTGGGCAAGTTGTAGGAATGTAGGAATGAGATGAATCGTTTGAAAAAAAATGCTTGTTGCTTAATGATTAAAATGGTATAGTGCTGTGCCCTCTTTATTATCTGATAATTCTCTGAACAGTCTCAGCAGATTCAGCTGTGATGCATAAATTTTGCATTAATATAAATTATGGATATAATAACTTATTGCAGACAGAAGTCACAAGTTGTAAAAAAAACAAAACAAATGAAAGTGAATGTTTTTCTTTTCTTTTTCTTTTAGCTGTTATCTCTCCTTCACAGGTCAAGCAGACAAGTTGGCATTGCTACCAAAAACTAGCCTACACATGCCTTAAGCTGTCTTCGTCCAAGGCAATCCTCATATTTAAACAACTGAAAAGTTCAGTTACCAATGTACGGAGCCCCAGACATGACGTGGTCAAAAGAAATGAAATTGTGGCCACAACATTGCACACAAAATACTAATTCGTGGCCATAAAGTAGGTGTAATGTGCGCGTGAAATACTAATTGATAATATTAATATTATCATTCCTGGACAGCTTGGTAAACAAATCGAGTGCACCTTCTCTAGAAACTGCAATAGCCTACGTGATGTCCTTAAGGTGAGTGTTTTTTCTTATTCTGTTCTAATCAATATCTTGTTGTCCTGCATTTAGGCAGTGCCTTCCACTGATCATCTCCTTTGTAGTAGCAACATGCGTGTCAGACTCTCAGCTGAGGGAATACATAGGCTATATGAATCACAGCATTTAATGATGCCACTGAACGCAGAACCTATAGCCTATCAGTGATCAGAATCTAGTTTGTATTGATTTGCAGGTTGTTGTTGCTCTAACTGGGCTACTGAAGGTGTCTGTGGTGTTCTCTGGACATTTGTCCTTCAATAAAACCACAGGAGATTAAAAGTTCTGCCTCTCTTAAATAACTGTCTAAATGCAGGATAACAAGATATTGATGAGAACAGAATAAGAAAAGATACTCACATTGAGGACATCACGTAGACTCTTGCAGTTCCTAAAGAAGATGCTCGATTCGCTTACCCAGCTGTCCGAGAATGGTATTAATGTTATTAATTAGTATTTAAAATGAATATTTGGTAGCCACAATTTAGTATTTTGTGGCAACAAATTAATATTTTGTGTGCACGTTATAGCTATATGGTGGCCATAATTTAATTTCTTTTTGAGCATGTCATGTCTGAGGCTCCGTACCAATGATAACCAGCCATGATTATAAGTCATTACCAAAATGACATACAGTTTACACTATGACTGCTCCCAAAACAATACAACCTTTAGAGTGTACCAGCAACAGACTGATAATAAAACTTTGTAGCACCAGACCTTCGTCAGTCATGTGGTTAACGTTCTGAAATGGTCCCGGTGAGGGCACCAAAACTATTTGGATAGGTTTGGGACGAGATTGCTGTTTGGGTTAGTATAAGTGCTTTGTTGTGTGACTAAAGTTCTGTTGCATATTCCAAGTGGGTCAGATTAGTGTCAGTGTGTCTGAGAGTAGTAAGTGGACTTACGAGATAATATGTTCAGGTGTGTATATATCCTGTGAGAACACAACTTGAGCCCTACGAAGCTAAGGCCCTGTCCCAGTAATTCTTTCTTTTTTTTTTTTTTTTATAGCTAAATGTAATTTATGTCTTGAAAATGAATAAGCACAGTGATGATGGGTTATTTAAAGTGTTAATTACAGCCAAAAGGCATTGCTGTATGCACAAAGATATGTATAATAAAAAAAAATCTATGACAAGACCGAACCAGACCAGAACCCCAACATAATTTCAAAATGATGTGTGTTTGATCGCGTATCCATGTTATATTTCACATGGGATATAGACAGCGGCCTCCTGGGTCCAGCCAATCGGACCGTCTCCACGCATCTACTTGCTCCTGTCATTAATGCCGTCAAACAATAAAGACGAAGATGGACTGCGATAAGCTGCTTGCACAGATGACACATATGGCCATTTTTCTGATGAGGACTTGCCGCTCCGTCGGCCATGAAGCCCTTGCCTCACACGTTTGTTGAGTGTCTCCGAGCCAGTTTATTCAGTTAAACAATTTTGCTTTATTAGGATCTGATTGATATAGCCGATATTGAGAGACTTGTTTGGCCACTTATTTTTGCTTTATGGGCTGGATAATCACATGCACGCCAGCCTCACAGCTACAATCTGTTGTGCCAGGTGAAAACAGACATCGCATTATTTATCACTACATGTACACCCAGCAGTCACAACACGAAAAAGAACAACATCACAACACAGAATGAACTATCCGTGGCTATGAATTATATTAGGCTGCCATATGTTTTTCCAAATTCAAACAAAGTTTCTGTTTTTATTGGTCTGTGGCATGGAGTATCAGCAGCACCAGCTTTCTTCATACATTTCTTCATAGTGTGCAGAGTACATCACGCAAGCCTTAGTCCTGGTGCACAGAGGCACTCCATCTGAATCCTAACACCATTTTACACTCAGGCTCTGAAAGCTGCTGTCAAGGGATACAAGATTTATTTGCCTGTAATTGCCTAATTTTGCCTTTCCTGCAGGCTCAGAGGGAGCTGCAGCCCACCAATAGACAGCCTAACCTTGCCTACTGAGGAACAGTCCAAGGATGTAATACTGTCAGCTTCACATAGCCCTCGCTGGTGATTTATCATCACTGCCTCCCACCCTCCCGCTCTCCCTCTTGCACTTCTCCCCACCTTCTGCTTGAACAAACACTTAGTGAGTTGTTATAGCTCCGCTCATTGAAGGTAAACTCTGCGGAGTGTTTGCATTGCATCGCAAAGGAGGGATCTGTTGATAGAGGTAACTTAGAGCTGAGACAAGAGGAGAGTTGTGTTGAGTGACTGCAGCACACCCTGGACGGGTTGTTTGTCAGGATCAATAGCCCGGTCTGAGCAAGCAGGCGATGGAAGTCGCTTTCGTTATGCCGGGGCGGATTCAGGTCAATGACGAAGGCTCATGGTTTATTGGTGTTTACTCTTGTGAGGTGCTGAGCATGGCAGCTCTGGTGGGAAGATCATAGGACACTGCTGAAGACACGACTCTTATTTATTTATTTATTTTTAACATTTTCAAACCCATAGTTGTGCAATTACTTACTTGTAAGAAGGCCTGATGTGTGGCAGCTTTTCAGTCAGACATTCCACAACACATAAATAGCTTTGTTCTAACAAAACTTTAAGTCGATCGATGAAGAATTCAGCCGCTCTGTAAGCTTCTTTTAATGGAATTTGTACCTGGGACCTGTTAAAATAACATATCGGCCAGACACTAGACTGCCACGTGATCACACAGAAATGATGTATAAGCTGAGGTTCATGATGCGTGACGCCTATAGCCTATTTTCCACAGTGCATGTGGCAGAGGATATGTTCAATTTTACTGCTTATCTACTGTCAGTCACTGGCTTTAGCTGGGATGAGACTGGGCTTACTCTGTACACTGCTTATGCAGTTTTAAGATGTTCTTAAGCTTACGGCTCAAGTGCAAAATTATTACAAACAATTCAGTTTCCTATGCAGTCCATATATAGTATTTTCTTTACAGCAAGCGAGAAAAATGTTCCTTTTATCCAGGGATGCTAAAACATACAAACAAACAAACTAATTTAATGCACAGATGTGGTTTTTAAAATAGACATTGTTGACGAAATTGTATCTTTTTTTTTTCACAGTAAAATGTCTTTGTATGAATAACCAAAGTCCTGATCTTGTACGGTCTGTTTAAACCAGTTGATATGGTCATGCTTTCATCTCTGCTGTCATATGGCAGGACATTGCATTTAGTAGCGATCACAAACTCTGCATGAATACAGGAGCTCATTCCACGAAACAAATAACCTGCACCGCAAACTGTGATGGCAAGCCAGGAGCATGGTCACGACATAATGTACAGCAAGCCACTCTTACTGCAGAATAAATCCTGACAGGCTGAATCTGATTGTGTAACATGATGCACCTGGTCTTCCTGTCACATTATGCTCCTTAAAAACATAATCACAAAAACAAATGAATCCTCTGAAGCCACACACCGGTTTGAACTGATTGTATTACATGCTAAAAGAATTCACAAGCATCCATCACGACAGGACTGAAGTTCTCGATGGCAGAATGATAAAGCAGACGTTGCTCACAATATGAATACATTGACGTAACACTGTTCCATGTATGTGTCATAGTAAGCAAGGTAACCACTGTAAGAAAAAGCCTATTATTTCCATTCAGGGACTGATTTTTAATATCACACGTGCTGATCAGTGACTTTAAGGCCGACAATGTCCAGAGACTTTGGCACCTCAGCAACCTCTGACAGGGACACTGAGCTCCTTGAGGTGATCTTTACAGTGCCTGACAATATCCCAACATCTCCTCCCCAGCTGAACACAGCCTGGGCAAAGCTTTCCCTTCTTGAGTGTCCAGCTGGTTCACCCGAACTTCCTTAAGGCCAGCTAAAAGTCCTTCTCCATAGCCTCCCTGAACTAATTTTTTGCTGCAGTGACTACCAAAACTGCAGCAGTTCTGGCCACTTGTTATCTTCCTGCTGCTCCTGGAGGCCCTAGGGATTACTGGAGCTCTGGTCAGAAGGTAAAAAACATTATAAAATGTACAGTTGTAGTGTAGTGTGTGTATTTGTCAATGTATATTTTAAATGTTGTAACTGTCTTTTTTTTCCCTTTCAAAGAATTTTGTAATCACTGTTTTTTTCCTCTTCGTCTTGTTCTTCCTCTTGTTCTTCCACAAAATGCATTTCATGTTCCACTTTCTTATGTAAGCTAGGTACTTATTAGTTCATCAGCTTTGGTCATCAAATATAATTGCAGAGTGCTGTAGGTCAGCCAACTTTAACCAGAACAGAATTGTAATTAGCCAGAATGTCTGGAGAAACACCTGTGTGGGGTCTGCAGGGTGTTTAATCTCAACACACCGTCTGGGATTTTTTTCCCCCATCAGAAATACCTCTAGTTTTTTCCTGCAGTCTCTGCTGGTTCTTCCGTAATTGTAGGTTCAGCACCTTGATATATCTCCGAGTTGTTGTGTTGAATATCCTTGTGGAATACAAACTCATCTCCGAGTAGCTAAAATGCCATCAGGCTACTGCTGAGTAACACTGCAAATACTTTCTCTCTCACCACCTGGAATATTAATCCAACAGAGGCTTGGATATGAAACACTTGTGCTCCTCTGTGAAACAATGCTCGACTCGACCTTTATTAATACATTTTGGTCTTATTAATACCTGCTGATTGAGGTGAGAGATCGTGGTCTAAGTGATGACACGTTTCCTTTATGGAAGGGTGCTGGTTCCCTGAGCTGCCACCTTAATTTGACCTCTCAATTTACACATTACGTCCGTAATGGGTTCATTCATCAGTGTGAATTGGCTTGGTTCATTTTTCCCCTCACAGAACTAAATGGGTAGATTAACTTAGCAAATTAAAACTGATAAATGACTCATTAGGGAAAATCAAGCATCCAGGGCAATGATCATGGGTTACTGTGCATGCTCATGTCCTGGTGATGTGGTCAGTCACTGAGCTGACCTTCTATCTGACACTTTAAAACAGCAACATTACTGGTGATGTCACGCCGCTGCATTTGACTGCATTCTGTGTATGTGTAAAGAAGGTGCTGCCATATCAACATTTTTGATTTTGTAATAATTCTGAAAGGATTGTAAATAATTAATTAATTTCATTTTGTTACAACTTACTTGTACGAAATATAATGTTTTTATCCAAATATTTGTCAATAGTTAACGATTAACTAACTACCTTGTCCTATCAATGCAAATATTACATAAATATAACTGCATTTTACTTTTTTGTTTATCAGCCTGTCATAATCAGAAAACCAACCTTATAGGTCGATAGTGACTCATACATACATGAGTTGTTAACTGGTGACATCTAGTGGCTGTAATAATCATTACACCTCTAAAGGAGGAAGTGAGGGGAAGTACTATAAAGAGCAAAAACTTAAGATGTTGGATGGGTCGCCTTCCATCCCAAAACGTCAGTTTTTGACGAATTGGGAAACCCGGGGTGTAATTACTTGAGCAGTTGGGAATAACACTTAATTTCTTAACTTTTCTTACAAATAAGTCCTTTTGAGCTGGTGTAAATAAGCTTTATTCATTTACTGCACATGTTGACACACTGGGCACTAACCCTCTGTGCATTGACTAAATTACATAATTCTTTTTTTTGAAAATGTCTCAGAAAAACATCGTGAAAATACAGACCTGTTTAACAAAACATAGCTAAATTCACCAAATTAATTCAAATGTTGAATTCACAGAAGTTAATAGTGGAAGAGATGAGACCAGCTTTGAGGCTCACTCTCTCCATTAGGAGGACATTTTGTTTCAGGCCCCGCAGATAAAACGACACAGTTGTATTTTGATTAGACACTCATGGAATCACCTGTATCCCTTCTCGCCACAGTCTTATAGCTACTTATGATCATTTTAGGAGCAGCTGCATCAGGGAATAAGGCCTCGAAGAAAAGACGACTCTTTTTTTCTTCTCTGTCACTTACAGATTTACTAGAGCCTAGTAAATTACCATCCTCCCCACCTTGAGTGTGACTGCATGACGAATCCAATTAAAATGCCTATATGTTACATTCTTCATGCATCATTGGCACAGACATATCCATCTTACATTATATTATATTCAGCAGACAAAGCCGGAAATTACCTAATATAATAGACGTTATATCTGTCTGAACTACACCCGCTGTGTTCACAGCATCACTGCCGGTGCCACTTTTGTTCAGAGGCATTTCGGCTTGTTTTTAAACATGAATGTTGCTTGGAAATATTGGCAGTCACAGGGTTTGTTTTTCTGGGCTTGTTTTCAAAATGTGCTTGGTCTTTACAGCCTTGTTTTAGTTCACCTGCTTAATATACAGAAAACAAAACGGCCAAACAATCTCAGCTAGAACACAAGCTGTCAATCACCACCACCCGCCGCCTGGCTCTGATACCTGCGCAGACTGTAGGACCTGTACGCTCCGAGCACCGACTCCGTCTGTGTGCTTCTATGAATTTTCCTGTTGTAACACCCACTGGAGCGTTCTGCATTGACTGCCATCAGCCTTACACACACACACACTGTAAGAGTAATAAGTCTTATTTACAAAGTATGGTTTCCGTTTGTTGTCTTTAATCTTTACAATCGGTCTTCAAGTTGGTACAAATCAGTGTTTTTACAATATTTAATGCGACACTTCTACAAAACCTGGCATGTATGGAGAAGTTGTTTTTGTACATTCAGTGTCCCTCGACTCAGATGAACAGATCGGTCAAGACAAATAAATTCCGATTTCCCCTCTGCGAAAACCTCATCAGCAACCACCCTAAATCTTAAGGCACATCGGATTATTGATTCACGTTAACAAAGTCACTTAGCCCTTCCTTACCAAAAAAAAAAGACACTTCAACTATCAGTCTTCTCAGTATCACAGACTGTATCATCCCCTGTAGGTCAAATCAGGTCAAAGAGGGCGGGTTCACAGAACAGAATTCATGTCATATCACTTAAAATTTAGAACAACAAATTGAACTGTAGGACAAGAAAATATCCACAGCAAGCATAACATTCATTTTTTGTTCCTGGGGAGGTATTGGTATTCAGTCAAGCTGCAAGTTGTTTTTGATCTGGATGAAAATCAACAGATTTGTAAATCTACACTGGTGTAATGAAGGCCCGTCAGGCTGAAAAAGGTTGTTAGTTGCCAAAGACGATGTAAGACTTACCTCATCTGGTGTAGTTAACAATCAACAATCTTGCTCAGTTTATTAGTTTGTTGTCTGTTACCGTGAAACGCCTCTTCGCTTTTTCCCCTTAATCACAGCGGCATAGCCACCCATAGTTAATTATGAATGTCTGGCTGTTTGGGCCGTCTGTGCGTTCATCTGCTTTACAGGCACCCCTCTCCAGACTGTCTGTTCTGTAAAACTGGGTGAGTGGATACAGGAAAGAGGGGTGCTGGATTGATGTTGTCGACAGGAACCAGGCTTTAATGTTGATTCATCAGCTGGCAATCACGGTGAAAAGCAGCGTGACTGCAGTGGAGGTGTAGTGGCTTAGTGACTTTGGCCGTGAAGATCATGAACGGAGATGTGTGAGAGATTATGTATCACTAATTTTTATCACTCTTAACGCTGATCATTATCACTCTTAAAATACCAAAGAAGTGACATTAGCACAGCTTGAGCCGCGCTGACACATACTTCTCTCAAAAGATGGGAGAGGAAGAAACCCAGCGAATGTGTGTTATGTACCTTGCTGCCTTCCCAACCCAATCGCCACATTTCTAAAAACCATGGTGAAACTTTGCTTGGTGTTGCAACTTTATGTTTCATTCGGAACAACTGTCAACTTCACGTTGTGACATCACTGAGCTTGCGTTCTAGTTAGGTTCAGGCACAAAAACTACTCAGTTAGAGTTAGAAAAGGATCACGTTTTGGCTTCAGATTGGTTGTTTTGTATTCACAAACACAGCTGGAAATCTCGAAAAAAAAGATTTCTTTCAGTTTTTTCATGCTTACATATGCTGAAACATATGTCTCAAACAGCAATCACTGGCTTGGCAGCCTTCACGCCTGAAATGCGCAACACATCCTCACACCGTATAAATGACTGAACAGGCTGATTTGCAGTGACTCCCAAAATGACATACATCAGCATCCAGGAAATGACATGATGCTGATGTTGCAGCGCACCAGCGACCAGTGCTTTGTTATAATTTTGGTGGGTTTAGGCAAGAAAAATGCTTTGTTAGGTTCAAAAATGTTTGTTAGGTTTGGATTAAAATGACCACATTACTTATGTTAAATGTTTACAGCGTGCTCCTGAGCTAAATCACCTCATTTCTTTAGATAGTTTCAAGTGCCCGTTGTTCAATGTTCTGCAGTCTGATTGTAACTGTAATTTATGATCATATTGTGTATGTGTTTTCATGTATTTTGTACTCAGGGCATACACCCTGACCTTCCCTGAATAAATAAAGGATTCGTTCATTCATTCAGTGCTTAAGTTAATTATGTATGTGCTGTCAACCACAAGTCAACTTGCTTTCTCACAGGACACAAGCAGTGGTATCCTGAATGAATGTCCGGTGCTTGTTTATCCCAATCCTCAACCTTTTTCCTATGGGAATTTTAACACTTTTTATACTACTAATGCTGGCTTCTGTCTTTGCTGCTGTAATAATTAACTAACAATTATAAGAAACATGACGTGAGTTGTAAAAAGCTGCAGTTGCAGTCGATCTATACCACTGTTTGTTTGATAACGACAGGCTGGTAAAGTCACCACCATCTCCTTCACCTCAATGTCAGAACAGTAAGTATGACACCTACAAACTGGAACAACACACAACACACTTTATTCTGGCAACTGAATTAAGCAATGGGCTAGACTTCCAGAAGAGGAATAACTTAACAAATGAGTGTAGAATGTGTGACTTGGTAGTCTCCCAGATAAAGTTCCATATGATTGGTAGATTCCGATTCCACATGTGATATTTTAGTCAACTATATCTTTCAGGAAATGATTTATCTTAAATGAAAAAAAAAAAAAACACAAGGAGAAAAAAACAAAACAAAAAAACAACACAGCAAAACCCTGCCATACAGGTGGTAACATTTTCTTTTTCAGACCAAAAGAAAAAGAAATTACAAATAATAGCTCGAGTAGTAGCTCTAGTATGTTTCAAGTGCCTGCTTTTTACAAATCAAGAAAAAACTTGAAGTTAAACAGACTCACTGACGTCAGTGAGTGTTTTGATGATGTCACCCTGCATCATCAGGACCCATCTGTTCTCTGGTGTTGTAGTATTTTAGGTCACAAATTGACTGCATGTTATGAATAGAGATGGGATGGATCTTCTTCCCACTTTTTACCACTTTATCTCACATGCTGAAATGCACACATGTCACCGTGGTTACCAAATTACATTAACATATGCATTGCTTACATATTGGTTTTGATATAGCAGGTGGATTTCTCAGATGTATGCAGTTTGTGCAGGATGCAGCAGCTGGTCTGGTCTTCAACCAGCCAAGGACACCTCTCCACTTTTTATTCCTCTCCACTGGCTCCCTGCTGCTGCTCATATTAAGTTCAAGTCACTAATGCTCGCCTACAGAGCAGCCGCTAGCACAGCTACCACCTACCTGAATTCCCTCATTCAGATTTATGAGCCCCCTCGTTCACTACAAATGAACTAGTCCCTCTGTCACAGCTTGGCACAAAATCTCAGTCCAAACTCTTCCTCTGTGTGGTCCCTCGCTGGAGTTACCAAACGATATTCGGTCACCAGAATTCAAGACCTTCCTCTTCTGAGAGTACTTTCCCACCTGATATATTCTCTTTGTCTCTCTATCATTCTCTTTCTATCAGTTCTTTCAAAGAAAAAAAAAGACACTTGCAATGCACTTATATGCACCTGCAAGCCTGGTGGCATTTGTGTGGTGGAAGTAAAGCACTTATTCTGAAAGACTTCTTTTCAGCTGCGGCTCCACCTCCTTTTGTACCTTGCTTTTCGACCAAAATGTCTATCAGATGGCCACATTTAAATGTATCATTAGCCTAGCTTTCAAAGCCATGCTAATGGCACATTTAGAACCACAAAATACTCTGGCGTGTCCGTTTTTGCTTTCAGGGTTACGGTCAAAGTTGGTTGTAACTGAACTCAACTCATTTGTCGTGACGCACTCTCACAAGCGCAGTCGCTCCGCGCCAACACGCCGAATGGAGGCGTGTCCCGGCCACTTAACTTAAAATACACACCATCAGGAGTGAACTTCATTTGAACTTAATTAGCATTAACACTTGCAATTAGATAAGGTGCTGCCACTGCTGAGCAAACTCATTTACAGGCAAGTACACCTCTGAACAAGCACCAGCCCTCATTTGCATTCAAACATGCGATTAGATGAGTATTGACCGCACCCGCCCAGTGCCCTGAATGTGTGAGTAACCACAGCTTACAAATCTGCAACACCACAGGGAAGTAAATCAGTGTAGCAGTTTTCTTTTTTACATTAACAGCCAAGGTTCTTTACCACTTTCGTTTCTTTAGTCACTTTTGCACATTTAATCATTATTCAAGTCTAGCTTGAATTTACAGCTCACGTTTTACTGAAGTCATCACTAGGGATGCACCAGTCCGACTTTTTCAGTTTGACACCGATGCCTGGGCTTTGTGTATCTGTTGATACAAGACACAGATCTGATACTGTTGTTGAATTAATAATAAACTGTATACCGGTCTTGGAAAAATACTTGCGTGATGGAAGAGAGTGCCTTGGCTTGAAGTATTCCAGTAGGCGACGGAAGCCCTTATCTTCAACCACTGACATTGGTTGAGCATCTAAAACAATGAATTCTGTGTTACTGCCATTTTTTTCAAGCTTTCCATCAGAAACGTTGAGGTGCATCTGCCAAAGTTAGTTGCTGGGCTGTGCTGTCTCCTACTCCTTTGGTTTTGTTGGGCTGCAGGAATTTGACGTACTCGTAAGCATGGTGCTTCTGGATATGCTTGATTAAATCGTTAGTATTGTACTTTGCAGTACTACCACCACTACCACCCCTCGAAACATTTACTTTGCAGACATCGCAAACAGCCGTCAAACTAGTTGGCGTGGCAAGCGTGAAATATCTCCACACAGCAGCCGACTCGTTGGCTCGCTTAATATTGCTTAACGGTTAAATCAACTCTTCCAGCATGTGACACGCGTGCTGCTGACCAATGATATTTTATCGGCGCTGGTATCCGATCTGAATATTTCAATATTCAGATGTGGTTATTAGTACATTAGTATTTACATTAGATTATTTCATTTCTTGTCATTGTCTTCTATTGCTTTTATTTTGCAGGTTTCTTCTATAAACCTTTTTTCACCATGGACATGTTAGAACTTCATAGCAGGAAACACACTTTTGATGGCTTTAAAAATGATTCTTTTACATTGAAATAAGCCAGAGTCTTGGTTCTGTGCGTGCTGGTTCACCTTCATAACTTCCTGGGAAACGTGATGGCACAGAGCCATTGTTAGTAAAATGTGTTACACCAGTGTTTTTCCTGCTTTAACAAGTCAGGAGTCTCCCGTTAAAAAAAGGTCTGGCAGGCAGGAAACATGTGTTGCCATTGACACAATTCCAGTACTGCCAAAGAAACATTCATATTGCTGCAACAGGTGTGCTGAAGACGTTAACTGCATATTATTTTGTCACAGGTGTGAGATACAAGAATCGCTCCTCTGACTTTACATTGCATTCCATAAGGTAGAAATTCTTTAAGCTATTTGCTTTTATTTTGTGTCAAGCTATAGTTGGGTTGCATCAGCGCTGACAGATGTTAAACTATTGTACCAGAGCTTTCAAATTATTATAATTTGGAGAAAATTATTGTGAGACATGATGTGTAATTTCACAGGACATGTATTTCAACAAATGTTTGGCATTCATACAAATTCACCCACGCGTTTTTTTTTCTCTTTTTAAAGCATGCTAATGTAGCTCTGATGCGTGGAAGGCGGGTCAATAAGTCCATATTTCTGACAGGTTTTATAATAGCCTACACATACAAAGTTAAATTACAAGACAGCAAAACAGTGCTCCCTGTTAGAACAATGCAGTTAAGTCCACGAGATAATTGCAGAATATATAACTGGACTTACTGGTGCATTTTAAACAACTTAAATTGAACACGGCATACCTTAGTGAGAAAGTTCACGATCCACCTACAGGTCGATGTAAATGAGTGTCGAGCAGAGAGACCGGGACAGAGAGAGAACAACAGCCGTGCTCGTGAATCACATTCATCATCAGAGCTAGATTGAGTGTGACTGGTGTGAGAGATGTCACCTGAGATGTAGGACACATTTTCTGACGGGTCAGGAAATTAATTGAAAGCTGACTGAGACAGCGTCGACTAAAACCAACTGTAAATGTAAGCATCATAAAATTGTCAAAATATCATACATTAAGGCAATTTTGGCATTATGAATCATCGATTGTACAAAATCATCATACACATATGATAATTGTGCATCTGGCAACGCTGGATAGCATCTAGAAATCTCTCAAATGTCGAAGCTGTATTATTTTGAATTTTAGACTTTGAGACAATTTCTTTTGCTCTTAAGAATAAACAATAAATGCAGAATAAGGTTGGTCATAAGTATCCCTCACAGACATTGGCATTTCAAATATGAATGCCTATGACTCATCAAAGTACTTACAGAGAAAGACAGCTTTTATAATGTACAAACTCGATGAGACTTTGACTTGACACTTCCGGCCCATGCCTGCAACATGATGGTTTGTTAATTCGCTCATTTGCTCCTCTACCTAAAGTGATGGCTGTTTACGCTTAGAGGTGCAAACACGACAGGAGGTACGTTTGGGAGCGTGTGAAGAAGACATGGAGTTGTTAATTGTCTCTTTTTCTGTTACATACTTAATGTCGTTATGTCATCTGATCACCTTTTTGAGCTCCAAACTATCGCTGCAGAGCGCTGCGAACAAAAGTTTAAACTTTGCGGACGGAAGGATAGCGCCGTCAGATCGCTGAGTGATGTTTAGTTAAATTAATCGCAAACAATGGCGACCATTTCATGTTGTGAAATGGGCAGAGCAGATTTCATTTCATTTTTAGACTAAACCTTTGGAGACAGTGCTCTTCTCTCAGGCTCATTTTCATGGCTCGGGAAATTACGAAGAAAAAGCATATTTTGAGCTCCAGTCGTCACTTTTCATTGAACGGTGGTCCCTTCAGGTCTCTGAAGGTCTCTGTGCTACACCAGTTAACCATGGTTACGCACTGGCACCGTCAAAAACAGAGATATTTCAGCGATTATACAACACTGTTCGAGCACTACTGAATACACTGAATTTAACACTTTTTCAGTTCGTCATAGCATTTGAAGGATAACTTTTCACAGTGTTTAAATTTGCTTCTGTTATTTTCTTTAAGTCTTCCTTAATGCTGGATCATGACTACATAACCGCAGAAAATGTATCCTTTCTCAGCATTAAATGAGCGTTCATGTGTATTTCTGTTACTGGTTGAAGTGGCAGCGAGTGTTCGCCATGTGGTCCGTGATTCATGAAACACCTCTTCATATAAATTACTGTGAGGTATCCTGTAACAACCCACACTTTCTGAAGTACCAAACTAAGCTGCGGGCCTGATCGCCCTCTTAGCAGGCACAGAAATAATTGAGCCTTTTGGGTGGAGGAATGCTTCTCGCTGAAAGCTCCAAAAAAGTTGAACACCAGCCCTGTCTGGGAGCGTTTATCATAAAAAGCCCTTCTCTGGGCTATGTTCAGTCACTCCAGGATTTTGGAGTCAAATCCTTCAATACACATTACCTTGCCCAGAATGGAATATGACATGCATCTGTTGGACGGGAAGAAAGTGTTGTGTGATTGGGCACAGCGTGTCTCTCCTAGTTCGCCATGAAGCTAGGCTATTCAAAGTGGTTATAATGACAGCTCAAACAGGGAGCCTTGTCTGGGAGTACAGATAAGGCAGAGCAAGTGTGTGTGTGTGTGTGTGTGTGTGTGTGTGTGTGTGTGTGTGTGTGCGTGTGTGTGTGCGTGTGTGTGTGTGTGTGTGTCAGGGCACAAGGAGGGGTTACAGGGGAACAGGCAGGAAGGCGAGGCGGAAAAGACAGATGGACATAGAGGAGAATAAGAGGCAGATGGGGAGGGAGAGAGCAAGAGAGAGAGAGAGAGAGAAAGAGATTGCATAACAGAACAGAAATGGCCATGATTGCCCACTGCAGCATAATTTGTATGGCGCCCATCACGTTTTTCCGACTGCAATCTCCCAATTTCATTTCATTTCTCCCCTTCCCTGTATGCGCTTCCTTTTTTGCACCCCCCCACCCCCCGCCCCCCCAAAAAAAAGAAAAAATCAAATTCATTTCAGGAACACTTAAAAGAAAAAGTGTCGTAGTAAATTATCTGCATAATACAAAGCATGAAAGTGGTAACCAAAAAGGTCCATTAAACAGCCATTAAATGAAATAAATAGACCCAATAAAAGGCAGAAAAGCCATTCAAACAAAACAAGCAACCACATTTGTAGCAGCATCTGACATGCAACATGAAGTGCAGGCATGTGGTGAGATGACTCAGAACTTAAACATGTTATCTCATAACACTTCTCGACGTCACACACAGGCTTAAGTGTCAGTGTGTGCCTTCCTCTTGACAAAGGCCGTTCTGTGCTGTCCTTTGGTTAGGTTTAGGCACAAAAGCTTCTCGGTTTTTGTCACATACTGATACGGATGGGTTTATATTAGTTAGTTGAAAGCCCGGTGCATCTCATACAATAGCTACAGGGTAACTTGTGTGCCTGTATGAGACAATGAGGCGCGTGACACAATGTCAGAATCTGTTTTCTCTAGAAGTTGTGGTCTGTGGTATGCTTACATGACACCAGACGTTACGAGAACTGAAAGCATTGCAAATAGAAAAGTCTATAACGCCACTGATGGTGGTTGAATGACACCTATTCCTTCACGTTCCCCTAAATGAAATATAAATGAAACAAAATACAACAGACATATACATACACACACACACACATGCACACACACACACACACACACACACGTATATATGTATGTATGTATGTATATGTATACACACACATACACATAGAAACACGCACACACACAATATATATATATATATATATATATATATATATACATATATATATATATATATATATTCAGCATAATCATGATATCTAATGTGTTTTTTGACAAGGTGAGGAAAGCAGACATAATAATAATGTCTGAAACACCACCACACATCACCCCCGCAACCAAATGTTAAGAGATCCTTTAACCTCTGAGTAGAGATTCAGCAGCAATCTGTTCAACAGCAATAAAATTAACATCCCCAGTTCTTCCTGGCAGCGGACTTACTCAAAATAAATAATATTTGCAACGAGAATATGTTGGAAAAATTAACACCAGCTCTTCTATGATCCTTGCGGTCGCTGGGACGTCATCGTTCGGTAAGCAGAGTTGTAGTGAAAATCTCCTGCCGGTCTCATATGAGGAGAAGCTGCGTGGGGCACACTGCTGTTTGGTCAGGGCAGAGGCGAGGGCTGGGCCTATAGGTGGATATTATAATTCATGCAGCTTTGCACACTGGTCAGGGATAAGCTCACCTCAAGGTCAGGGAGCTGTGAGTGGAATACTCATCGGTATGTCTGGGCTTATTTTCACATCTCTGCACATCCTTCACTATCTTCTTGCAAATAAGGAAAGATTTTGCAATGTGTGGCTGAGCCAGTGTGTTAGAGCACTTGCCAAGAATAAAAACTCTGGCAAAAGAATCCCCATTGCTATTTTAGTGGCGCTGTTTATCTCTTTCCGCACTGCACGTGTGGTAAATAGCCAGAATAAACCACAATAACTCCTTCCTATTGAATGCAACCACTGCCAATGAATGTTGCACTAATGTATACAAAGACGCTCCCCCATCATCCTTCAGCCATGTTGCCTCTGATGCAAATTTTATGTTGTTACAATGATTTGCTTTCTGCGCATTTTTCCGGAAAATGTACAAGTGTGGGAGTCTTACATGCAGTTTTTATGCTACGTGTATATTCAAAAGATATCACCATGCATACATAATGTATATAGTGTAAGCCCACCACGCCCTTGCTTAACCCATTTGCATAGAAAAGTAAAATAGAAAATAAATCCTCTGCGTCTGCGCGCACACACAAGCAAACACACAAACGTTAGGAGATCCCAGGGAACACTGACAAGTGTGCTTACCATAGCCAGCGGCAACAGAGAAACAAAACAGAAACAGTCTGCTCTCTAGATTTCCATGACAATAACAAATTGATGGAGTTTACTACTCATATATTATTTATATTATTTGATAGGGTTGTAGGCAATCTAAATGGGAGAGAAATTCTGGAGAGAATACAGAACATCTTGGATGTTTGGATGAAAGCAGCTGCTTCCTCCAAGGCTTGTTGGATGTATGTTTTCAGCTGTCACATTTAAATGTGAACACCAGACACTCGTTCCTCTCCTCTCCAGTGCCGCAGCGCGCAACCAGACGCACAAACATTATGACATACTAAATCACTGATGTCAGTCAATGGGGTAAGAAGTTGTAGCTCTACAGTTTGCTTTTTTTTAGTAACCAAATATAGCTGTAGTATTTTTATTCCACGTGGGTTATCCAGGAAAAAATGCGTTCTTATTATTGTGTTGTATCGACAGTGGATGAGATTATTTGTCAAGATGTTCAAGACAAAAAAAACAAAAACAAATTGACATTGCAGTTAAGAAATCCAGAAAGTCCAGGATGAAAAAATGTTTAAATGGCAGTACCAACTGAAGTACCCAAATTTCTAAATGAATATGACTTAACGAGGATTTGTGGTTTAGGTGCTGTGTTTCATATAAAATGAAGGTGATAAAAAACTTTTACATTTTTAGTTGATTTTATTTCAATTGACAGTTTTAATGTCCCATTGCATTCTATAGCCTAAGAACTGAAATGGGTGCATATTGCAGTGGGATTATTTTAAATAATGAGGCAACTGAGGCCTGGATTGCTTGTTTTACTCTTATGAAAGATTTGCCATCTATTTAAAAGAGACATTTCAAAACAGAGGTTACAAAGTGTTTTACAAGTGCATAAAAAGAGAATGAGGTAATATGTAAAGAGAAAAGATGATAAAAAGCAAAACTTATTTTAGCTAATCCCATGCTAGTTGCTTTGAGGCTGCAGTTGTGCACAGCGGCACTCTTGAAGAAATAATGATAAAATTAGGACGTTTAGCACGTTTAAAGTTTACATCATGTTCATCATCTCGGATTAATGTGTTTGCTTTGAACAGACTGCGACTTAGCAAGACAAAGAACAGCAAGGGCTGAGGGGAACGTCATTCATTTTGATGGTTTTGATGGATTCTGATGATGGTGCCAGACAAACGAACAGGGGAACACCAAAGTGGTTTTCACTCAGCTTCTGAGGCACATCAGTGTTGGTACCAAAGTTCATGGCAATCTATAGCAGTTGTTGACACAACTGTTGACACAACCATGAAGTCACACAAAAAATGTGCCTTCATGGTTGAGTGCATAAATCAGTCAGAGGATCACCAAAGTCATCAATTTCCTTGAAATGCATCAGATAGTTGACATGATATTTCAGTCTGTACCACTGTGGTTGACTGACTGACAGACTTGCATGGCGTGTAGAGATAGACTGATTATCCAATTATCAGACTGATATATTCATCAGTTTTCTGACTATTAGAATTTGTGATTTCTCTGTCAGTTTGCCGGGAAAATAAACTAGTACAGACAATAAGTAACCAGTAACTTAATTGATCAAATACATTTAGTGGTGAGGAAACTTAAAGCAGTTAAAAAAAGGAAACACAAATACCCAAGTATAGCACCTCAAAAAATTCTCCTTAAGAACAGTTCTTGAGTAAATTGTACGTGGCTACATTCCATACAAGGTTTTGACACTTGTATCAGTCATCAGTCTCCTTGATTTCTATTAATCAGTATCGGCCCAGAAAAAGCCATATTTGTTGACCCCCAAAGTGTATAAACCGCAAAATATGAAGGTTTAAAGTCAAGAAAAAGTTAAAGAAAACAAGCACATGCACTGATTTACCTCACCATGAAAAGCACTAGCTAACACTTACAGAAATGATAAGTTCCTGCAGACAGAAATATTGAAGTGAGTTTTATGTGAAACATGATACAAAATAAAACAGAACAAATGAAATGAGGTAGATTCTTTCCATGTGGTTTTGTGTGTTATTTTCTATCCTTTTACATGTAAGAGTGCTGCTCGATAACGCACAAAAATAACTTTTTCACGCTGGAAAGCTTCATCCCATTATTGATTTATTAAGTTTCACTGAAGTATTGCTTTTACTTGAGCTGGCTTTGCAATCAGCGGGCAGGCTGTGCATCTATGAGTGGGCTGTGAGGTATTGGTGAGAGCCCCTTATGCCTAAGTGAGTCAGGAGTGTTTATGTTCAGATGGAGGGAAGTGTGGGTCATGTTCTCTTTGCTTCTTAAGCTTGTGTGTTCGAAAAAGAGGCCTCAGTCGATGAACATAATAATAGCAGACTGATCATTTCCTTTGGTGTTCCATATACTTTACTCTACTCTTGTAGTGCACAGTAGCAATAGCACAAACCCCTTCCTTTGTAATGTATTGTGCTACATATAAATTAAGACATTTTCTGCACCCTGCATGAGTGCGATATGTAAAATGTGTAAGTCCACTGTGTGCCTGACAGCTCTTTGTGTAATTATTCACAGCAGGAAAAGTGTTTTCAGGGATTGTTTGATTTTCGGGAATCAAATCTTGATTACTTGCAGGGTTATTATGTAATTGTGTGAGCTTTTGAGCAGTGTATCTGTGTTGCAGTGTGCGACAGACCACCTGCTGTTGTTATAGCTACCTATTTTGTTTAAGGAAGTCATTTGGCCTTAATCCACTGTCTTAATATCTTGCCCCACTGATTGTTTATAATCCCCCTCCTACAGTTTGACTCAGGAGGGGTGTCTGGTGTGTATAAAGCCTGAGCTAGGACACCTTGTGTAATTCAGACTCCATTTCATTATTTTAGTTGGAATGTCTGTATAGCAAATGTGAAAATAATGGTCCTCACAGTTTTCCCTTTCCTCTTATTTCTCAGTCTCACTATTTATTTAGAAAATTAAATTTGGGGAACGGATGGGGCACAATGTCATTTTTCCTAATGCTTATTTGTCCAATTTTTGTGTAACAAATTAGATGCATTCCAAAGCAGCAGAAAGCAGCAAAGGGAAGAGAAAAATACTAATTATAATTAATTTTATATATTGAAAATACACAACACACACACACACACACACACACACACACACACACACACACACACACACACACACACACACACACACACACACACACACACACACACATTCTTCTAGGAGAAGAGCATTATGCGAGAGCATGCATACTGGGATTAGTAGAAAATGGAAAGTAAAGAATGAAAGCAGGGACCAGATGTTTAATTGTTAAAATAGAGAAGCAGTAAGTTTGCTTAAGATAATGTTAATGTAAGTGGCTTCATGACGTTAAATCTTACCATTTCTTTCTTTCTTAGCATCTTGTCCTCACTGTGAATGATGTCCTCGAATTGTGCTCCTAGTGCTGTTGTATATGTATATAACAGCCCTCTTTTGCCGACTTGATGGGAAGCTTGAAGTGGCCTAGACTGTAAGTGCAAGAGCAGATGATGCACCTGTAGGATTTGATCTCTGTCTATCTGCGAGGCAGTAGCAGCAAGTGACTGCATTTCCCAGGGAAAGTGCTTTGCACAAGCAGAGAGAGAGAGAAAAAAAAAACTATAAACCAAATACCAACCACCGTTTCCCACTAACTCATGAAAAATCAGTCCGGTTGTAAAAGGATAAATCACACTGTTCATCCATATCATAAGATAAAATAAAACAAAACTTTTGATTAAGCTTTTAATATGTACACATGATGGTGCACATGGTTTAGGGTTAGGCACCACAACTTCTTTGATAGGTTCAACCCAACAGCCAGAAAACATATTAGCTCAGTACATTAACTGCAAAATCCCAGTCTATTAAGGTCTATCTAGGTTGAATTTTTCTAATTCTCTTTTGTCAAGACTCTGTGCTTATGCTCAGCTTAAGTTTAGGCACAACAACCACTTGGTCATGGTTAGAAAGAATCATGGTTTGGCTTAAAATACCAGTTTTGGTCACCACCATCAAGAGTGGAGATGGTCCAACGTCTTGTAAAAAAAACCGTCCCCACCACCCCCTGATGTGAAAGGTAACTAATAACGTATAATGTGAGCTTGATATGCCATGTTTGATACAAATGTCAACATTTGGCACACATCTGTGGTTTGCAGATATGTTAACATTATATCCTGGCAACTGGGCTGATAAAAAATGATCATTGTCTGGATGAAAATAGCATTGTTGGCTGTGCTAATAGCATTTACCTTTAGAAAAAAAAAAAAAGAAAAAAGCATATTGACAGAGGCAGTGGATAGGAAATTCTAAGTGTTTTTCTGATCAATTATGGGTCAGAGTTGCAAGAGTACATCTCCTGTGTGTTAGACTTTTACAATTGCCGAGAGTAGGAGTGTGATCATCTTGATGTATGATAAGTGTGTGAAGATTTAGACCTTTGGGGCTGAGAGCAATTTCACGTTTTTTTTTTTTTTTTTTCGCGTTTTAACTGTGGCTCCTCATTCTGTTGATTACATCATACACTCACAGATCACATACACATCCAGTTTGAAGTGAGAAAAACATCTGAAATAAACTGTAAACTCACACTGTGATCAGTGGAAAAACCGCAAGAGATATCAAAGAGCTAAATTAGAGTGATCAAGTACAAAGGGCTGTGATCTGTTTACCGTAAGAATGACGTTTCTAGCTGAGAGTATGATGCAACGACCGGGCGAGTCGTTAATGATGAAAATATTTGGTTCCAAGCAAACAGTAATGGATGGCCTCTGCAGGGTACAATTGCACTTACTGCTCAATTAAAAAACACATACGCAAAAACTGTACACAACAACAGTGATATCAAACAAAACACAAACCAACACAGCTCTTTGTTTCTAAAGAAATCACCCAACTCCAACCAAAATATCTGCTTTCAGTTTGGTATTTAAAGATTTATCTTGCATCAGTGACAACGTGGTCTTGAAATACCACACAGGAGACACAGGAAATGGGACATCGGACAAGTTGTTTTTGGATAACTTCTATTTCCTCTGACTCCATATGACATGAGTCACTATGTTATCCACACATGAATGACTGTCCAGATGGCCAACATAGAGCGGCACTACGGCTTAGTGGTGTCTACAGGGGTCCACTGTGCACTTAGGAGAAAAAAAAAATATTGTGTCATCGAAGTCTTATTTTTAGGACAATATCTCTCAGAGTGGAGGAAAATGTACTGGATACAACTTGACCTCACTGGATTGACGACTTTGTTATGAGAGCTGAGAGAGCGATTACGCAGAATTAATAGTCATCTGAGCTTCATCAGCTCTCACACGGAGAATAATTAGATGGAGAGTTCAGATGAGAACGTCAGCTGGATCAAAAAATTCATCAGGATAATCATCATAAGCATAAAGTCTGACTCTATACATTATCTAATATCTACATTACAGTAGCTGCAGTAATGATTCTTTATGCTTGCTTTAATGACTTGTATTATACTACATACTGCTAAAAACAAACACATAACAAATTAAATTTGTGTTTGATTGTATTATAATATATTACATTTCCAAAGGGATTTACATTACATGCATTTGGACAACTTTTGAAGAGAATCTTTTTTTCTGTTGGTTGGGTACACATATTTTTCCTGAATAACAATATGCTCTCCACCTGCCAAACAATGAAGTTAACAGCTAGCTAACTAGCAACCCTGGGGAAATGATCATAGGAGTTCAAAAAAGGAATTCTACAAGTCCGTAAGGGAAGCTGAAATGATTTTAATTAAGCAAATACTTACTGCCTATTTACACATTATGCTTTGTGTTTTTATCAAAAATGTTGTAAATTGAGAGGAAAAAATGTAGCAGTTGTATTAAGGTATGCAAAAAGCTCTCAGTAAATGTAAAGGTTTGGGTTTTAGAGTTGTTGTCTATTCTATTTTGTATGTTCTGTCCTTGTGTGGCATGTTTTACCTTCCACTTCCTGTCTTTGTCTGTTTTCCTGCACTGATTTTTCTCTCATTAGCCCTCCCTCATTAGCCATTCACTTCTCCCAGTGTTTCTCAAATCTTACCATCTCCTTCTCTGCTCTCATTTCCTCCACTCATTCGCCTCACCTGTCTCCACATTTATCTTATCAGCTCAGTTTGTATTCAAGTTTGATCTTTAGTTCAGTGTTTGTCACGTTCTCTGTTGTGTTTTTTTACCTTTCGTGCTGCTCTGTTAACCTGTCCATCTTTGTTGCTCTCAGTTTGACAATAAGAGGCCTTGCACATGTGATTTAAATATACTGAAGCATCATGATAAGAGTACATTCATGTTGTCAAGGCAAGAGGGAAGAGGGAAGAGAAAGCAGCTCAGTTTGTTTGTCGCTGTACTGGTGCACACACTCACAGAGTTGTATTTTATTTATGATAATACACTGAATCTAATTACACAAGGCCATTTTAGGACCAAGGTGAAAGACTGTTTAGGGAAAATTGCTTTTAATGCTGGCACACTAAACATTTATGATGTTACTTTATAGATATTACAATACATTTGGCAATGATTGCAATGCTGTTAGATTTTAAAGGCATGAATGGTTTGTCAAGGGCATAGTTTGAGTTCTGACACAACCCGAAGTTCGCAAGAATCATGCAAGTGACGATCTTCTTCAGCTGCTACATTAAGAAAAAAAAAAAAATGAAATAGAGAAAAGGTTTGTTGTGTGGAGATAGGACAGCAAACAGCCCCGACGTTGTCGACCAGCAGATGGGCAGAGGCAAAGCCCTTCTTCTGGTGGTGTAAAACAGGTTTGACCCAAGTTGCGGAAACAGGCTGGGCTTCAGCCATTGGCAGCATGGTAACCAAATATTAGTCATACAAATGTGATTGTGAGAAGCCACTGGTGGCCAGGGAAGAGTGTGGAGGATAGATGTAGTGTGTGAGGACAAAGACCAGCTGGGCTTCTGGATGAGCCTGCAGAGGTCGTGGGCAGGTGCAGACACACCAGACAGGATGTGTGAGTTGTACTAGTCTACGCATGAGATGACAAGTGCCTAGACCAGGAACTGCGCCACCTCCTGGGTGTGGCACAGACTCCTGATGTTGCTGAGGATGAATCTGCAGGAGCGGGTTGTCACAGCGATGTTGACAGCGAAGGACAGCTGGTCATTCAGTGTCATGCCCAGGTTTCTTACAGTCTATGCCAGAGACACCGCAGTGTTCTCAATGTTAATGGAGAGGTCACGGATGGGACATACTGTCCCTGGAAGGGAGAGCTGCTCAGTCTCGTCGAGGTTGAGCTTCAGCTGGCGTGCAGATATCCACTGAGAGATTTCAGCCCGACACGCAGAGATTTGTGCTGTTGTTTCAGACTGAGGAGAAGACAGAATTAGTTGAGCTTCACTCCGAATATCCTTTCATTCAGAGACACAGTGTTTACAGGCACTGTGGGTAAAATAAGATCTTAACAGAAGTGGAGAAAAGGGACAGATATAGCGTGACTGAAGCTCTCCATTAAGCATGGATGTCCATACTCTGTATACCTTTGTGTCTGTTAAAGCTTCTCATACAGCAGGCGATGATGTGTACAGATCAACTAATTGCCCAAAGCAACAATGCCATTCATTTACAGTCTAGTTTATTAACATTTGATTTGACTTTATTGATAGTATTTGAGAGCTTACCAATAGTGTTTTTCTTTCTTTTTTTTTTTGGCACCATTTTTCACAGAATACTGATAGATCTAGTGTGAAAAAAAATTCTCAGGAGCCACTTATTCATAAAATGCGAGTGAAGGGGCCTCAAAGGTATTTTTGCTGTTCAGCTTTCAATAACCAAACTGTCTCCTGGACCATAACAATCTTAAGCAATTAATTATTTATTACTTCATTAATTTATCTATATAAGATGTAGAGGCCCTCGAGATCTAGGATGTCGGTACTGGGTACCAGTAGATCTTCAAGGAAAGACTGTCCAACATCGTTGTTTCTGAAATACACATATTGTCATTATTATGCACCATTCATGTTACATTCAGATCATAATTATGAGAAGCGAAGCTAGGAAACCAGTTCACATCAGTGTACATACTAATTTCAAATTGAAGGTATCAAGGATAAGGGTCAGGAATGTCTGACAGCTGGATAAGGAAAGAACATCCACACTTTATTTTACACTTACGACATGCAACAATACATACTTGTCCTTTGTGAGCAGGTAAACAAATGCATCCTCATCTTTGTTTTGTCTGACCATTGTTAATATGCATTATGTCGCTTTCAGACCAAACAAAAAGAAAATCATTGCATTGCGTTGCGTACGTGCATAAAAATCTGACTGCCTTGTAAAAAGCCTGGATTCATGCTTTGTCAGGTCTGTCAGCCAGATGACAAGCAAACAACGTTTTAACAGCTTGTTCCCTGAATGGAGTTCGGATTGATCAGTTATTTGGTAGTAAGAGAAAAATAGCATCTAATAACATACATTTTGGATCTTCTATTATATTTCCATCCAGAGTATAGTTTGGTATCATAGTGTATATTTAAAATGTATTTGAGGTTCAATAAGAACTTCAGTACGGCTTCTAATTCCAGCATGATATAGATGCATGGTTTAAAATTAGGGTATAACTGTTTAATTACGTTAAATTACATTAACATTTAAACATATTTTTAGTTGCCATATAATCTGCTGTAGTAACAGTCACCTTAATAATTAGTTGCAAGGAAATGTCACGTTGACCCTTGATGACTGATGGGGTTGGCTGCGTCTGGCTGTGGCATCTCCATCATGATTCCAAATCCACTGGAAGCATTTCAGAAGTCTTTGAGCAGCCAACCACATATCCAATATTGTTTTGATAACAGTTTTTGCACTTATTGTGAGATGCAAGCTGGTCCTGCGAAACCACAAAGCACAGCACAGGAAAGAGCCCTGTGAGAGCTAGATGCTTTGATAACGTTTCCAGAGGACATTGGCGTGCTGACTAGATTGGCGGAGGATCGTCTCCGGCAGCCACACTGGAGCTGAAACACGTCATAGCTGCATCCCGAAGACACCGGGGGTAAAAGTTGTTGTGTTTAGAAGTAAACTTAAGGCAAACTGTACATCTGCGTTGCTGTCAGCCACACTTGTTGCTATTTTTCTTTTGGAATTGATTTGCTCTCTGGCAGAGGATATCATCTCCATTCTTAATCCTGCCTATGGGGTTGTGATTGGTTCAGTCACACCTTGCTTGAAAATAATATCAGATCTTGTACTCATGGATAAGAGAAACCTCACTCAGCAAAGTAAAGGAGTTTCTGCTAACTGTTGTTGAGTGTGCCATCAAACACTTCAGTTACATAATTTCTCAGTTTGCCACTGATTGTTGTCAATGAATGGGCCACAGTTTGATCCAAATGAGAATATTATTTTTGCTTTTTCGTGATCTCACCCCTTCCACTGCGGTCTGATTACACGCTATGTCAGCTCTCCTCAACCTCTAAATTCACAGAGGATAGTATCCCTGCCCTCATCATCATTCAGTTTTGATTTATACAGTGAAGGGTGTACCATAAATACATGTCAAGTACTGAATGGATGACAAATTCTGCTGCAAAGTGAAATGTCGGATTGTACAGACAGACAACACTTAGATGTAAATGTGAACGAGCCGCAATAAATTATGTGTCTTTATGCAGAGCGTGTACAGCGTATGTGCAGAGTTGATAGGGCTCAGACCTGCTCCTCAACATGCAGTCATTCGACTGACTGAAGGAGAATAGTTACCTCTGATGTCCACTAGGGGACAGGATGTGTCCTGCAGAGGTTTGCTGTGCTGAGATGCAGCTCATCAAGTCTCCTTCTCTCCCTCATGGACTCTCTGCAGTGACCCTCTCACAGTAAGGACATTCCTTAAAGCCAAAAGGACTGGCTGCTTCGAAAATTCACATTAGAAATGTATTACAAATCGATACAGGCTGAGATTGGGTTAACAAGAGAACAACAACTTTTAATTATAGCCACTATATTGCTTCTTAAGTGCAAAGGTCCCCTTTGTCTGAATCCAGAGGAAACAAAACCCAACACAATTGGTTCTTTATTTCTTTCTGCTCATTAATGCTTTTGCTGTTCTTGTTAAATGTATCCATCACAATGGAAAATAACTGCATTTTCTACACGTCCAGAACTATTTGCTTTTACAATGCTTGAGTTCAAATTCAAGTCGAAATCTCACGTCAGGACATAGAATATGAGAAATAATGCTGTTTTTGTTCTCTGCGCCTAATGATGACTTCCTATCTAGCACTAATAGAGTGAGAAAGACTCCATCCCATCTCCAGGCGCCGGGCTAACTCTGACTGCATACAGGATTTTTATTTAATGGGCAGCTCTCCTCTCATTAGGGGGCTATAAGGTATGGCTGCAGGAAAATAAAGGACACTATATATAATTTGGGCAGAGAAACAGTGAGGCACACATTTCCCTCTTATTTTGATGCATCTACCCATGCATACAATATCTGACTTCATATGAGTCAGTAACACATTGGTGATGAATTTGTGTCAGCTAATGGGGTCCCAAACACAAGAGTAAAAAACAATGTCGCTGATTTCAGCCTCCTCCATGCCCACTGCCTCTAAAGCCGTCTTCATTCCCAGGCTGTTGAGTACCAGCAGTTTGTCACTCCCCTCGGCTCCTAAATGCCAGAGAACCTTTCTGGCAGACGCAACATGTGGTTGTGAAGCAGTGACCGTTTGGTTAGGTTTAGGAAAAGATCATGGTTTGGCTTGGTAAAATAAGAACAAAAGTTAAGTAAGTGCCTGACATTATGTTAAGTGACGTACGTTACATTAGATACTTGACTTGCATTACATGACCTGACTTTTGGTTTGGGTTCACACTGGAGGTTAGTTCAACCATTACAAACCGTGAGCACACACTTCTCCCAATGCAGGTATAATAAGTATTTATAGTGGCTTACTGTAGATTGGGAACTCATCAGCGAGTGACATTGCTACAGTAAAGGTTTGTTAGGTTTAGGCAGAGATGTGGACTCAAGTCATTTTGACTTGTACTTGAGTCGACTCAAGTCACTGTTTTGATGACACCAAAGAATGCTGTACCACTGGTCAGTTTTGGTTCATTTCAACCCTGATGTGTGGTTTTTTTTGAACACTAACCAAGTGGGTTGAGTTGTGTAAACCACAGTGGAGGCACATCAAAAAGCAGCATTCTAATAACTTTTGCAGTAGTCGTTTGTAAAAGAAAAGGCACTAAAAATGTCAGTCTGCCTAAAGGATTGCCAGTTAAGAAAACACTCGAGGCGGTGTGGGAGGCGTCAAGGTGGTTGTGGGAGATGTGATGTGTGTGACAAACAGCTCAGAATCAGTTAACAATGAAGTTAAATTTAATTAACATGTGGCAGCACCCATTTGCATCAGCAGCTGAAGGTGTGTTTATGCATCAGAAGGTGCCGTGCAGTTTTGTACTAGTTTGTGCATTAAATTGTGCGGTAATTTTGCCTGCTCAGACCAACTGTTGAGGATTTCTCAGGATTTTATTTGGTGGATACGTGCAGACATCTCTTAAAAACAACAAAAAAACAAAACAAACAAACAAACAAAAAAAAACAGTCTTTTAGTGAAGTAAATCAGTGAACTCTTTCATAATGGTTTTGATTGTTTTGTGTGTAATGCAGTTCAAGCCCTTCCTCATCTGTCCTCTGCACACATCAGTGTGTCGCTCAGCACTGCGAGCCTGCTGCTAATTCCTTCATCATGCCTCATGTTCTCCTGCCTCACCTGTTGCCTGCCGTCTCATTATCCACTGGGTATTTAAAGCCCTGTCTTAGCTGTCACTGTGGTTGTTTTGGATATTCTGTTGCTTTGAGTTCCTGACAGTAATTTCCGAGTAAAGCAGTTTGTCTGCATGCTCGTCCTCAGTCTGTTTCCAGGTGTCTATATTTGGGTCTTGTTAGCCCAACTGTGACATGGATTCACTTCATTGTAATGACTGATTTTATTAATTAAGCTGATGTTTTTCAAACATACTTGATTTGATGAGTCCGTGGCTCATAACAGAAGTATGAATTAAGTTATTCTGATGGTAACATAATTATCAATGGATTATCTGTCTCCATTCAAGCCTTTTTTACTCAGAAACAGCTGACAGGATAGTAAATAATGGTAATATCATAAACATATTGCATACATTTCCATATCAATAGACAACTGTGTCTATATTTAATGCATTCAAACCTGAAACATGCAAATGCACATGCTGCAAACATATACGGCTTGGTTTGGCAGTCCGTATCAATGTGACTACCATGTAGTCCAGACATGTCCAAAATCTACGAGTGGACAACTACAAGTGTTTATATTGGCATCTCTCTGCAAAGAGATAAATTGGACACTCACAGGACATTTTCAATATAAACATCAGCATGATATAACATCATCATGTCATCATGACAGTGTGCAAGCTTGAGGGAGGAAATACTGTGCTACCTTGAGCAACGTGGAATCGAAGATTATCACATCATTCATGCAATTTTCGCATCCGTATAAGGTCCCTCTGAAGGACAACAGGCACAAGAGGACACACATTTGATGCATGGAATGCATAGTTTTTCTAATCAGGAGCATTTTGATATGGGCTGCTGCAGTTTCTTTCTCATCTATTTTCTCCAAACATTCCTCTTTTATCAATAGTTGTCCCATCAACTCTTCAAGAACGTCAGTATCCCTCTGTGATTTACTATGTTCACCAGGAGCGGACTGAGAATCCCCTTTTTCTTCTATGACAGTCAATTTCAATGTTTTCCTTTTCTGTGTTTGTGTTTGTCCCACAAACTATTGGACTTTTCATCCTTCACATCCTTCACATCCTTCAAATCCCGCGTTTCAGCACCAACGTTTGCAAGAAATAACAGAAATGTTCTTTTGCATTTACGAATTCACTTCGAAGTGAAAATTCTTACCTGAGATAGAAAAAAAAATTGATAAAAAATAGTTGTAACTTGATAGTTGTAACATTATACAGCTTCATACAGGTGTAGGCTTATGAAAATGATTGGTTAATATGTATTTTTTATTTCATTATGTGACAGTCGTAGTTTTCACATGTGGGGTAAAGGGCCAGAACGTCATGATTGAATTTCTTCAAGATTCTCTGGAAAATATGGGACATTTCTAATGTATTTGAATTTTGTTGATATGTGCCATAGATCAAATATGGACTTAACATAGTTCATGAAGACATTTTTTGTTCTGTTACATTTCAGATACATCTTATTTTTGGCATGTACGTAGTCCAAATATGACCTAATTCCTACAGCATCTTGGATGACATGAAATCTGTGACTCATGATCAGAGAGCATCACTATATCATGTCTTGGAATATTCAAACAACAATGTCTCAAGATTCTTGAGGTTTTTTGCGTCATTTGTAGTTTCTGAACAGCTCACCAGATATAAAAGGTTGATGACCCATTCAGCATGTTGCTCACCACATGTGCAGTGTTGATTTAGTGTTTGTGTGTACTTGCTACAAAGCGAGGACTACAACAGGTTTTTAACTAGGGTGAGGACAATTTTTTGGAGGTGAGGACATTTTGGGCTGGTCCTCATGACATCGAAGAACTATCTGAAGGTCAGGACTTGGTTTAAAGAGCTCCCAGTGCGAACAGACAGAACAGACATTTAAAACTGGCTCAAAATGGAACGTTTTTTTTTCACTGACTATTTGAAGAAGCTGACATTTCACATTTATATCATATTTCACTGGGATATAAATCAATAACAAATATAGCTAGGAGGTCAAGGATGGGACTGACAATCTTCTGACTAATGTCCAGCCATTTTACCTGTCAGCCACAATGTCCACTATGTGTCCAAAGGATGTTGCTTCATATTTGTTTGCTTGACAAGTTACAGTATGATTCGCTGTGGTCAAAGCTGTAATGCCCTGTAAAGTAGTTGTATACATACACTTTAAAGCAGCAGTGCAATGTTTTATTTTACATTCATGTATAAAACTGCTGCCATTGGTATGTCCTGGAAGCTTGTTGTTGGTAGCACACAGATGAAATTTCATGTGAAACATTAAATGTTGAAGTTATATCTTCACCTGGACCACATATCATCTACCAGTGACTTCAGAGAGTTGCCTTCACATTAATACATTTTGTCTCCCTTTCAACCTACAAATGAACAAATCATCAAAACAACTGTGGCAGTCCCATTGTGTAGCACCTGCTATCTTTTTTTAATTTACTTTGGCTGTATTTTGAAAATCCCTCTGGATTGATTGTAGTAGATTCAGATCACCTGTGCACAGGGTGCGGACACTGGCTCTTAACACATGAGTGAAAGCATCTTGGGTCAGTTTAGGTCCCACTGAGGTTTCTTTGCTGCCCTGTTGCCCTGTTTGTTCTTATTGAGGGAAAAGGGTGTGTGTGTGTGTGTGTGTGTGTGTGTGTGTGTGTGTTTGTGTGCTTTCAATAATCCAGTTGAGTGACTGGCAACAATCACCCTTCAACTAGGCTACCTGCATCAGGACCAGGCTTGTGCATTGGACTGTGCCAGAGAGAAAACAAAGATAAATATCTGAGTGTCATTTCAAAGCTGCAGGATTTGTAAGGACTCAAGAATAACGCAGAGTTAGCGGATTTTCTCCTGGACAAGTAAGGACCCCTTCTTTATAAATGTTTAATACTATGTTTCAACCACAAGGTTATGGTGGCGGTGGTTACAGTAATACTCGCAATAGCGCATATGGCCGTATGATGTTGCAGTCGATCTATATAGCTTGTTGCTAAATCTAGCTTGTTAGCTTGTATGCTAACGCCGGTGTTTAGCCTTGTGTTTATGGCTACTGGTTAGCAAAAGTGTCTTTCAAGAGACTGGGCAGTTATAATAACATTAGTTTGTGTTCAGCACACTCTGAAGTGATTGAATTGCTTGGCTACAAAAAAATTTGCGCTGGGTAATGATTAGCTGGTAACTTCGTCTACAGCGATGTGAAGAGTACTGTTTGTTACTCGGGTTCAGGGCTTATGTTGTTGTTGTTATCTTGAATATCTTGGTTATCTGGCGTCCTCTGTTACCATGGTTACAGGCCAGCTCATGCACGGCAGGCTCCTCTGTGGGAGGGGCTTTGAAGGCAGCGAGGAAGAAGGAAGGACCTGGGAACTGTATCATTCAAATGTTCTGGTCCACTATTTTTCAAAACTCCAGACTGCAAGCGGTCACTGTGTGGACCTCCCTTCGTTTTTTGTGCTCCTGACTGAGGCGGGCACAACACATTTTACTGCCAGTGCCGCCACATGATTACACAACTTTGATTTGTGACTCTTTCATGTTTGACCTGCATTTTAGCTGTTTGAAAATGGGTGAGAAGATGTCTTAAAATGTTTTGACTGCACATCACAAAATCTCAGTTCATGATGAGTCAGTTTAAAGTTAGACCGAGGGTTAGACATTTAGTTATGATGGTTAGGGGTAGGATGCCAGGCAATGCATTGCGTCAGTGAGGGTGTTCGTATGAAGTGCTCGTATGCATGTGTGGGTGTGATGGACACACTTAATATCTTGTTTCTGTCGAGCCTCTACATACATCTCACTCTATCTCTCTGTATCACCCTCTCTGTAAACTGTGTAGAGCTTGTCAGAGGGGAAACTGGGATTAGGCAGGCTTCAGCATCAAATCTGACAAAGGTAATACAGGTAATTAGCATTCACTACAAGGGATTGAAAAGATGTACACGATCACAGACTGTGCTAGAGAATTTGTATGCAGGTGAATGTACTTGAGAGCCAGCATATAAAATGTGCTCTTTTCTTAATTTTTCTGCAGTTTGTATAGTTTAAAAAGGGCTCATGTTCCATCAAGTGTTCAGTATGACAGTACATCTAAAGAGAGGGATGTCATGTAAGATGCCACAAATAAGATGAGTGGCAAATGCAGGCCTTTTGATTACATCTGATTTTGTTTTCACAACGTGAAACAATTTAAAGAAGCAGTATAATTCATGATTAACCTAATTTACGTAACAAAGGTGTGGACTTTGACTGATACTTTCATTATTAGGGACATTGCGGGCGATGGCTAATTTAGAGAGATTATAAAATCCTTGCAAAGCAGGAGAGTAATCAAAATGAATTTCATATTTAACCAAATGAGGTAAGCCATTTGTCTTCATTATTGTCTCATTTTGTTACATTAACTGAAAACAATTGCAGGAATGGATAGAACTCAATTTAAGCAGGCTCATCAGGCCCCACATGCATTTTCAAACTCGCTGAATGCGCTCATGTTTTCAGATGGAAAGGAAAAATAGTCTGAGCTTGTTAAAAGAGCTAATTTGTCTGAAATGAGCAATAATGAAAAGTATTTTAAAAAATGCCTAAAGGGGAGAGCTAGCAAGGTGATTTATAGAATTGCAGAACGTGAGCTCCATCCCAACCCCCGTCATCATATTTAAGCATCAAATGAAATTTAGTGTGTGTTTCAGTGTTTCTGCACAATTACATTTAGCTAAATGTACAGCCAAAACCCTCATTTGTTAATCCTGTGTTTAGACGAACGATTCAACAACGCCACTTTGATTTTCAAGGCCACACTTCCAGGGCCATTTATGTTGATTTGTCGCACAAGTGCTGCAATTAAGGAACGCCTTTCATTGGCAGGTTGACTTACATCCACTTAACTGCAGTATCTGCTCTTCTGTCGCCCCTCTGTTGCTTTAGATTTGTCAAAGCAAGGCCATCAGTGCCAGGGAGAGGGAAAGGGATGAGGGAACGAGACCTGTGAATTAAAGGTGTAATCATCAATATCCAGGAGCACCGCCTCGCCCCAAGCTGCACATTTAGCCATTGTTCGCCGCGTTCATGTGGTTCCGACCAAAAGGTACATGAAAAGGCACATGTTCAAAGAAAACTCTTATTAGTGGGCACTTGCAGCATCTTTCCTGTAATCTTTCTGATGAAAGGATTATGTTGTGTGACCACCTAGTTGAATGTGTTTAACTTAATGGAAAGCAAACAGGATGAAAAATATAAGGGTGCCGTGTGATAGTAAAACATCAAACATCTTAAAAAACAGGAAATACATGGGGAGAAATATAATTAAACCCGCTGTGTAATCACAGACAAGATAAGTTAAATAAATAAATTTGAGATCACAGTCTACGTCCTCAGAACTAGGTGTTGTCTATGTAAATACCTCTGTACCGCTGTTTAACATTTCCCTTACTAATGCAACACTGGAAGCCTCGTCAGCCCCCGTTGGGCAGTCTGCTGAGGTCAGCATCCACAACACGACAGGTCCTGCTGCCCATCTCCTTTTGGGGCACGGCATTACCATATAAACTTTGTTAATGACCTTGTCATTTACACAACTTAATTACCAGAGTTGGGTCCCCTGAACATCTTCCCATATGAATTATACATCAGGAAGGTGGCTCCAAATGAGGCACTGGAGGGGGGTTTTGTAAAGATGTGACGGCTCTATGTCTCAATTCGCCTACCGTGTCAGCAAATAAATAAATAATCAGTTTAGGAGGGTGCTGGGCAAATATTTATTTTAAATAACTGCTTGGTAAACAAAGATGAAAGGTACTTATTACTACAATTTACAAAACATGCAAGTTACATACTTAGTATAAATTTGCACAAAGGGGAAAAACTTCAACTCCTCAAAAAACGTTAACAAGGGGCAATATGTAAAAAAACTGCAGTTGAAAAGTTAAAAAGATATCTAAAATTAACAATCAAATGTAAATAAATAGCAGTTTTGACATGATGATGTCTCCCTATAATGTTGCAGTAATATCTACTGAAGTTAGCATGCTATCCAGCAAGACCCAGAGCACAGTTGGCAACAATTAGCAGTTACTGTGGTGATTTGTTGTTTAACATTTGTTTGAGTTTGCATTTGTAAGGGGGCCGACTAACATATTATCAATTATTTAAGTTCAACTCACTGTTGTGTGGAGTGGATGGGATGATTTAATACTTCACACGTTAATATGTTTTCTTGGCAGATAATTTGGTAAAGTATTTGCACAGTATCTGTATTTGAAGCCCAGTTCACACAACACTGGCCAGGTGTGTAAAAGTGAAAAAAACATGAAGGGTTTTAACTTCTTTCATTCCTTTTTTCATTCTTCACAAAACTAACTTCCATCGTTGAGTGCAGCACTATGAAGAACTTTTGTGGTGTACACTATAATCCACGTGTGACTTTCATTGCAACTGCAGTAATTTATGTTGCTGTTGTCATAAATTCACAATGAGCAAAGTCAACTGCGACTCTCAAAATCAAGAACCCTGCAATACGAGAGTTAGCTGTCACAGTCAGTCAGTCAGTCAGTCAGTCAGTCCAATCATAGTCAGCCATCAATAAAACAGCTGAGGACAGAGGACAATACATTTGATATCCACGGAGGACTGTCACTGTCTGAAACCCAAGGTCTCATGCTTGTATGTGAATAATTAAATAACCTGATTAACCTAAAACAGTAATCCCTGGGAAGAATTAAAAGGTTGTGTGTTTTATTCAGTAATCACAAGGGTTCCTGATGAGCTCTGGAGATGCCCACTGTCATCCTCCTTCACACACACACACGCACACACACACACACACACACACACACACACACACACACACACACACACACACACACACACACACACACACACACACACACACACACTTCAGCTATTGTTCCATTAGATTTGACTACAGCTGCAGTCTGCAAGAATATTGACCATTTTTCACCCATTGCTTTGTTCAAAAACTCCTACACAACACCTCTCATCATGGCCACTGTCTGGTTTCTGGCCCATCTATGTCCACATCTCTTGTATCTCGCCTGTTTAAGCTGTTGTTGTGCAGCATAACTGGACTTAACTCAGAGAGACAGTGCAGGAAAAGACTTAAAACATATGCCGGTCAGTTCTTCGGCCCTGCTCAACATACGGCAACTAAACACAGTCAATCTCCTGCAGAAAGCTCTGTCATAAAGCTCTGGCAAAAGGAGCTGAGGCTACTCACAGTAAACAACACAGTATGTCTCCTTGTGTGCTATATACACTCAGAACATGTTCAGTGCAGCCTTGAGTTCCCATCAGTGTGTGGTTATGACATGCATGTTATAGCAGAGACTGGCATCTCCTGCTGTCAGGGTTTCACAGCTAAAAAAACAGGATCTTTAGGGGATCTTGTATATTAGTGGTTCAATATTTTTATCATACTGCAGGACAGGAGAGGAAATGTTGGGCCTCTTAAATAAATTAACAAAGGAATACAGTGTAGATCTGCTCCAATTGGAAAGTTTTTTTTCGAGATGACCTATATATATAAAATGACTTGACTTGAAGGAAAAATGCAAACAAAGTTTCTCTGTTAGGGCTGGGCAATATTTATAATATATATTGTTCTTGTAATATGGGACTGGTACACCATCTGAGACTTTGGATATCATGATATAACACTGTTGAATTTTCATGTTTGAAAGACTGGATTAGAGTAAAGTTTTGTTGTTTTCTGAACCATCCAGAGGGAGCTACTCGTTCTGATATTTGCCCCTACCCACTTTATTATGTCCACACTACTGATGTACAACAACCTAATTAACAATGTGTGGATTTAACTATGACCGTATGATCATAACCATGTTAGGGGCTCAGAAACAGAGTTACCAAAGATATGAGACAGTCTACCCACAGCAACAGCTTCTGCAGGAAAACATCATCAATTATTAATTATCATATCATTAGTTTAGAATTATAAAACAAGAAGGCAAATTTTATATTTGTGGCACCTTTTTACAGACACCACTCACAAAGTGCTTCACAGTCAAACATAAAATCAAGCTGAATCAAACAGAGACAAAACACCAGATGAGATAAGAAAGTCAAATTTACAAGTAAACGAGAAAACATACAAAACAGAACACACACAAGATAAAATGTACAAGTTATGAACATAAAACACCACAAATACCTAAATTCCCATCTGAACAGAGTTTGCCGGCTGGAGACCACAATCACCTGGCCTGGCTTTGTAGTGCTCTAACAGTGATTCCTACATTTTTTGAAATTAATTTTAAAATCAAGTTACGTGATATAAATCAAATATTTTCTAACAGTTTTGGAAGAAACAGACAACTGTTGTTTTGTCATATCAGAAGCACATCTAGACATGAATCTAGAGGACATGCATTACATTTGGTCATTTAATTTTGAATACTTGTGGAATGATGGTGAAGTTGTTATACCTTTCTTTTATTAGCCTACAATAAAAGACAGTTATAATAACTTCACCATCATTCCACAAGTAAATGTAAACTTTACATAACTTGACAATGAATGAATGAATAAATGAATGAAAAGACAGACAGATGAACAAACAATCTGCAGGTGAAAGCCTTATTTGCTCACTGTCTCTGCATGTGCTGTCTGCAGTAAACTCATTATTATTCCATGGATGTAAAACCTTTAAACATGTCTGAGAATTTGACAGTGCTCCTGTGGGCTTGAATGAAAGGTTGACTACTCACCAGACGCATAGACCTTACTGGTGAAAAGGTCATTCCACTCTAAATAGTCAATGTTGCTGGAGCCATTCCCATGATAGAACTGCTGATAACTCTCTAAAATGAAATCTATCTGTGGCTGTGATGCATTGCAGTTTCACTGCCATTGGCGTTAATTCATTACAGAAGAACTAGGCAGAGATTACAGCTTTGTATTCCTTGACAATGTCACGCAGGCCTGCGCCATCCAGATAATTATGAGTCGAGAGCTGCGGCCCCAGAATGAGAAAGCTCTCTGAGCTCATCTCATTCTTCTGAATGGGCCTCTGTCAGATACTGACAATGAGTGACCTTGTGCTTGGAAAATCGTACTGAATTAACCATGGAGCAGATATCACTTATACACCCTGGCTGCATTCCTCTTGAGGGGCCGAGAGTCATCTTTCAAAAATGAATCAACTCAACTCCCTAACTCCCTAAATTATGTCCCCTCCCCGCCACCCCCCAACTGCCTCACAACAGAGACATGCTAATTTTTTTTTAAACACGCTATCCTTTGGTTGTGTCTTAAACACTAAAATTATGTGATTGTCATCGTTGTGGATAATTGATTCTTAAACTGTGGCACAATTAGTTAGATGATAGTTTTTGTTCTGAATTCTGATAACGGATATTTGATATGGCTTTACAAGATGGGCTGTTTTCCTCCTGCCATCTCTGGATTCATTTAATATGCAAGACGTTTTGTAATGTTTTTTGTTTGTAGTTAAAGTGCTGTCAACTGTGGATCAGGACGAAAACAACAATACTAAAAACAACTGCACTCTTGTTGAATATCAATAAGTAGGAGAGATAAAACCCTGCCAAGAGAGTTCTCATAACTCTAACCTTCCTGTCAAACATCAGTGTGTTATCAGCACTTATGCTCTAAGATTGAGTTCCTCTCTGAAACAGTTGCATTTGTCTGTGAAGCAGTAAACACAGTCACTGGTGGATAACTAGGTACATTTGCTAGAGTCCTGCCGTTAAGTATTTCAAGGTACGAAGTAGTACTTCTTCTCCATTATATCTCAGAAACAAATATTGTACTGCATTTATCTGACAGCTTTAGTTACTACTTGCACTTCACATAAAGTTTTTTTCCTCCGGAAAACCATGCATCTCCAAATGTGTATTTTAAAACCCGGGCCGTGTATTTACATGCTTTGGTGTGTACATGGTTTATATTTACCAGAGGTTTTGGAATTGGTCCAGCTGCCCCAAAGGATTACACTGCAGCCAAAGTATTTAAAGGTAATTTGGCCTTAATATCCTTATTCTTATCAGCAGTAAAATATAACATTAATGCAGCAGTAACATTAATTTAAAAACATCATATATAGTAGTAAAACACTGCCAGGGATGTTTTTTCTACATAAATGAGTACTTTAACTTATATACTTTAAATACTCTTTGCTAATAAAATGAACACAGAGTATTTTAAAGTGTGGTATTAACATTTTTACTTAAGGAGAGGATCTGAATACTTAGGGTTACTGACCATGTCTAATAAATAAGCCAAATGAATATTATCTTTTAGGATCGTTTAGAATAATTACATACCCAGACCACACATATTACCTTGTCTTGATGTGGTTGCCCACACATTAAAAGTTCACCCCAAATTAGAAAATAATCCTAATAATCATTTTTAACACAGATGGTTTTCTATGCTGATGTTTTCATCTAACCACCACTGCAACTTTAGCTGAGTACAAAGAGGGCGAGTGACATTTTGTCTGTGATAGTAAAGGCATCAAAACATGACATTTGTAAACCTTGACAGTGATGTGCCTTTGCAGAAACAATGTCCTGGTAGATCTGAAAAAAAAGACACACACACACACACACACACACACACACACACACACACACACACCTTGCTTGTCAATATTGTTATTGTTAGGTACTGTTTTCTACCAAAGGCACAAAGCAGAGGCGAAGCACCACGAGGGATATATTGTGAAATGTATTTAGGTGAATTGACACGAATCCTGCAAACACCTGGGTGTTACTTTTGTTCTCTGAAGCTGTTTGTCACCTGTCTGATCAACTTTGCCCTAACTGGTTGCACACAGAGAATTTCCTGCACAGACACACGCAGAGGAAAAAAACAAAACAAAACAAACAAAACAACAACCTCATTGTTCCTTCCGCTCCTTGTTGTGCAATTAGCGTCGTCTGCCTTCCGTCCTCGCATTGGTTGTCTGGCTGATTGAAGTTGTTGACTGAAACCTGCATGCCCTCACAGTCTGTCATGAACAAGCAAGTACAAGTACAAATTGAGATGTTATTGCTGCTCAATTTAACACTCAATAAGACCTGTGGTCATTCATTTGTTAGTTCATTTGTTTATTTAGTTGGGTGTGATGTTTTGGAAGGTCTCTCAGTTAGTGGACAAACGGCCGCACGCTGGCAGATTCAAATAGGATTACTTCTGATTTGTTTTGGTGGTGTATGCTTTCATTAGAGGTTTTGTATCGTTATGGTCTTTGGTAGGTGTGCACACCTGCACACAAATCTTTAAGAAGTTCAAACCATGGATTTAACAAAGGACAAAATAATCTCAAACTCAAGAAACCAATCAGAAAAAGCCACGTGCAGAAGAAAGGCACATGGCCCTTAAACTAGAGACAGCAGTATAACTGTACAGTTTGGTAATGTTACATGAAGGTTAATTTATTCCAAGTATACCCCTCCTCGTTCTGTCTTTTTCATCTAGCGTTTATATTAATGGAGCAAAATTACAGTGCCTTTTATAGCACTGTCAGTTTTATTTAGACTTGAAATGTCATTGTCCTTTGGTGAGACGTGTGGTCAATACGAACTGAAAAACTACGAGCTTTACAAGGACAGATTTAAGGGCTGTTGTACTGCATCAAGCAAAACAGGTGTACCCAATAAACAGGTAGCTCACTTTAATCTATCAATCACAGGCTTGATGGAAACCAGATGATTTTTTTTGCCTAGATTTCACTGGCGAAACAGTAGCTAAGAGCATCTGCATCTCTTCTGAGCTGTCACTCATTGTGGGGTGGTTTTTCATCTTAAAAAGGCAATGTAGATGTTCATTTGAGTTTTGGCTCAGGTCTTTGTAGCTGGATGGCCTCAGTCCAAGCAAAAAATGTTTCTCTTTTTCTTTGACTGTCTGTTGAAATGTATTGTTGGACGCTTATTTGGGTTATTAATTGGTCGACAGTGCCTGTTGTTCACAAACAATACCTCATTTTAGTTTTAGAAATAAAACAAACAAAACCTGGCCTTTGTTGCTTCTGTATATGTAAAGCATATAATGTGCTGACATGCTAAATGTTACCTGATAAACATCGAATTGCTAACTTTCAAGCGTGGGTGCATGGACTTGCTAATGTTATGCTATTCCTCCCTCCTGTACACCATGTTTTATTCACTGAATAAATCAAAATGCTAACTTTCAAGTGTGGATATATAAACTTGCTCATGTAATGTTATTTCAATCCTCCTGCTGTTTAAGTCACAGAATAAATCAGGAACTACAATGTTTACGATTCATGAAGGAGGTCTTTAATTGTAACGTAGAACACCTACATGCTAAAAATGGGGATGCAGTTGTTACCTTGCCTGTTAGCCTCAGTTGGGCTTTGATCAGATCGTCAACATTAGTACCCTGATTGTTTCTGAAGGTGACAAATAAAAAAGAAAGACAAACAACCTTTGACTTATTCCGACGCAACTTGATGCGCCCTTAGATTTTCAACTTGCATACTTTCTGATGAGGCTGAGGTTAAAAACACTTGATCAAGGTTGGTAAAAAAGATTTTGTTTTGACATGAAATACCTTGTGTTGTTGGCACAAACGCTGGAAATGTCCCTAAATTTAATTAAAAACGCTAATTTTGTTTGGAAAATGTCCCAGTGTCTTGCCTAAAACACATTTTTGTTTCCACCAGAACATCTGGAAAATGATATTTTGTTAAAAATGTCCAGTCTTTCCATGCTTGCAAATGTTGAAAATGCTGTCCTGAGCTCATATTCCTTATTAACATTATTTAATCATGATATGAAACATATTTGAGAAATGTTAGTCTAGCTTACATGACACATAGATATTTCAATATGACCATGGTTTGCAATATTAAATGTTAAATATGAACATTTTATGTTGGGCTGCAAAAAATCTGTTTTGATTAAGTAAACAAGCATTCAAAGCTCTTTGAGCTGTCTTTCTGGCTATAGACTTTTATTTCCTTTTATACTTAAAAAGCAGTTATTTTTGGCCTTTCCCGTTGAATGCGCTACCTCCTGTGAATACGATAATTATTCAGTTGTCTGTTTCGTTAGATTCAAGGCAAAGAGCCGCGAGTCTTTCCTCAAAGCTGAAAATTGCAGCTGTGTGCCCACTTGAGACCAAATCATCTCATCAGATGCCGTGCACTGAGTTTCAACAGGTAAGCAGAAACCTCACATCTCTCTTTTCCTGTTATCTCTGCATCTCTGGCCCATCCACCCACAGCTCTTCTGTCTGCGATGGTAATATATATCTCTGCCAGGAGTGCCCTCCCACACTTGTGATGGAAACATCTCATCAGACATCACGTATGGTAATCCAGATCCAATAGTTAAGCATCCTCACACACATCCAACAAAGGAACAGCTTTACAGTATGGGATTTAGATAAAAGCACACTCTGTGCTCTGGTGATCAGATTTTACCTGCTTACAATATGCAAAATTCATCCAATTCTGTCAGTGCACCAACACCGCCCCCACACCTCTCCTCTCACTCTAATGTTCCTGAGAGACAGAAGTCAGGTAACCAGCTGGCATTAGCTGTATTACAACATTTTTAATTCAAATTGGATTTACAGAATTGCTAAAATTGACAAGATGCAATGAAGCCTGAGATTATGGCGGCTTAGACCAGTGTTCCTCAGCTCTTCCCGTTTCCTTGTCACACACATGCAGACTCTTTTTTGTGGCTCACAAACTCAGCTGCCACTCATCACAGGATATACTTAAGATGCATGTGAGATTACAGTACTGAAAATACAGAGCTTTTTATTAATTCTCAGGTATTGTTAAATGTGTTGCACAGATTTATGGTATTGTAAAACAGCACTGAAGGAGGAGATGGACCAACATGATTAAATCCCCTTTCAGAGCACCCATCAACATCAAACAACAACTAATTAATGGGTTAAATGTGAGCTGAAAATATGTAAATAAATATCGTATATAAGAGGGTTTGTCTGTGCGCTCCATGGTGCCCCCACTTGCGTTTGCCAATGTAAGTGATCCTACTTAAAAATCCCACTTAAAGCCTGTTCACTCATTGAAAAACAATTCAGAATTGCACGCGTCATTAAGTTGTTGTTGCCTTCTTATACGTGAATTTAAAGTCCAAATGTTGAAATAGATGTGCATTTTTTTGTGCTATTTTTACTGCCAAAATGCTCAATGAGACAAATGGAACAATGTTTTGTTTGACATTTAACACCTGAGCAACACAGAACGGGTGCTAATAACAACATCTGCTCTGCAAAGTAAAAAAAAAAATAAAATAAAAAATGGCTGCACTCAATGGAATACGTCAAGACAAGGCTGCCACCCTCCAGAAATCCCCCTCGCCTCTTCACTTCCTTGGGGGGATGTGAAATCAAGTGGTGTGTTCTTGTCGAAGTACTGCTGCTCAACAGCTGGACATGCTTATGCTGAAGGGTGAACACAGCCATTCATCAAAATAAATATTCATGATGTTTGTGTTGTTGTTTTTTTTTCAAGATATACAAAAAACAATAATAATTGTGAATAAAAACTTTAGTCATATTCATAAGTCATGTTTGCATATTGTATACTGACAACAATATGTTTGCTTCAGTTAGGCTTCACTATGCCTTATGTCTGCCATCTGGCATCTGGCTGGGTTTTGAAGGTCGCGTTATGGCACATGGGAAGTGCTACTTTTGTCAGCAACAAAAAATAAGGAAGAAGCACTGTTTTACACTGATCTCTATCCCCAGGTAATGGTGACAAAGCTCAGATAACTCTGGAAGCTCTGCACCGCTGTTCCCAGAGACAAAGAAGATGAAGACGGCGTGTGATGGAAGCCAAAGTAAAATGTGTGTTAAGATGAGCATTAACTCGATGGAGACCGCTCCGGTGGTGCTATGTGTTTCCCTTACCACTGGAACTTGAAACCATCTATGCTAGAAGATGGTTTAAAAAAGGCATTTTTTCTACAAGCTCAGTAAGTAACACAATCTTCTTGGTTATTAATACAGCTGGATGTTTTTGTAGCACTTACATTGGGCTATTAATTCAAATTCAAATCAGAATTCTTACCTTTTTTTTGACAGTAGCCAGACTGCTAGCAGTAGCCATATTGCTATAGCTGTATTTGCAAATGCCAAAGACCATGATAGCCATTGTTAGCCAAAGTAATCTTAAGAGATCCTTGTTTCACGAGAACTGGTTTTGCTAGCTAGCTAAGCTGGATTCTCGTTACATAAAATGTTATTTAATTAATACAGGGGCAGCACATCACCGGAGTAACCGCTAATTGCTGCTAACTGTAGCTGCCCTTGGCGAAATAGCTCAATTAAGCCTTACAGCTAGTGGGTTGCACCAGGGCGAGTTTCAGTGTTTACAACGTTACCACAAGAGCTCTGGAACGGGGCTGGGGCTAGCTGGCTAACACTGAGACTTCAGTAGATATGTCTACAACACAATCATAATGTCAAAACTGCTACGTATTTACATTATGTAGATAATTTGTGTTGTTTTCAGCTACTATTCTTACACACTTGGCCTTTCAATTATATAACTTTCACCCTTACTTTAACAATTAACTGTTAATGCATAGAGAAAACTGGAGTAAGCCTGTTAAAAGTGAATTCAACAATCCAGGCCAAGTGGCATCAATCTGGGAAGGAGCTGTCTTTGTGCACTCTGCTCGATATTTTTACAGGCATGTGGGTTCCTGTCAGGGCAGCATATATTTCTGCCGCATCAATATTCAACACCAATAAATGAAAACACGTCTTCAAGCTTGTTATCAGAGTCAATTATTAGGTTCAGCCTGCTTTCTGTAAACTAAGACGTTGAAGATGTTCAATGCAATGGAGCACTGAGGGGATTTCATAAAGCCAAGGCCAAGCAAAGAGTTCTTGTCTGAATGAAAAATGGGATTGCTTTGTGTTTATCCCTGGGCTTGTGTACCAATAACTTCAAAACATGAGAGATATGGTAAACATAGCTGCTCCCCAAACTGCCTTTTTTTGAGTAACCAAAGAGGGAAAACCACAATAAAACACAGGGGCAAACATGCCGTGAGATGTTTTATTCATTCATTAAAGCCATCAGGAATGTAGGATCGAGACGGCATCAAAGATGGATACAAACACACAATATATGAAACAGAATCTAAACAAGTTGCATTTCGCGGTGGCCTCTTAGACTGCACAAATGTTGTATCTGCCCATCAAGTTATTCTTGTTGAGTCTGTGCTGTGAATGATATATTTTTCGTTCTATTTTTCTCTTAAAGCCGTCAGTCACCCCTGGCAGAACTGCAGGCGTGAGCCTCGCTAGCCGTGAACAGAGCGTTGTTGAAATCACACCCTACTGTGGCTGCAAACATTACACCGGGTTTCTCACCCCGACTTCTGCAACTGCATGCTGCTTCTGCTTTGATGTTTCACATTAACAGCATTTGTCTCCTGAATGAGAAACACTTTATGCTTGCATATGAATACCAATATAGCATTGCACATACTGTACATCCTGGCAGGCTAATTATCACTATGATGTTTGTGCAGAAGGTAATTAATAAAATAAAACCCTGGCATTTTGCTGTCAAGCTGTCGAGGTGAATCTCACAAACAAAACCGTCTTAAAATTCCTGAAAAATGAGAGTCTGACAGTCAGACTGTCTTATTGATTGTTTAACACAGTGTGCCAGAGAGGGCACACCTACACTGACCTATTCAGATCAGTGCAATATTTACATCAAGGCTCTGTTCAAAAGTTTGGAACTGCCTGCCACAAAAGCTTGACTCAGTACAGTCAGATAACTGAGAGGACTACTTAATATTCTTGAATTGAGTTTCATGCCTAAAGGTTGCAGCAGGCCCTCTTTGCAAATGGATATTATTCTGTACGAAGGGTTTGCAAAAGTAATGTTTTGTCCATGGAGAACAAAATGCTGTTCAACAAGACTGACAATTGAAAGGGCAGAAAGAGACAAAGATACCTCTAGGCTCCAGTTAAACAGGAACCTAAGAAATCACCAGTCATTAGTAAAAGAAACTGGGATCCGTGCAGGAAAAACAAGTTTCCTGTTACTGTTAAGAGTCTGAAATACTGCTCTTAACAAGCTGGAACAAACAGGCCTGTTGGTGTGGCAAAACTCCACAACATTGCATCAACAGGGACATCTTCCTCTTATGCCTTTCTGTGGCTGTTATTCTGCAAACTGAGTAAATTTGCACACTTTATACTAAAGTAAGAATAACATGCCCTATTTGTGTAACCACATCAAGGTGCTCAAACCTTTAACACACAGGTAACCAGAAGGATGGTGCCATCGGTCTGAATTATACTGTTTCGTCTTTGTTAAAAAAGCCAGCGCTGAAGCCAAAAAATAACAGCAGATTCCAAACCACTGTGCTGAAGGTGTTTAGATTAGCTTTATATACAGGGGAATTGATTAAGAGACCACTAGGAGCAACTATGGAGCAATGTTTTTAAATCAGCTCCTCATTTTGAAAAGAAAAAACAAAACAAAAAAACCCAAAAACCTAAAATCAGCCCACGCACAGCAGAACTACTTACAAATCAGATGAAGCAGCGTCCGAAACAATGCATTTTTCATGTCAATGTTAATGTTTTGTTTTTATGTGAATTGTTAATAAAACTGTGTCAGTCATATCCATGTGTGCACTGGAATATTGATTTTATGTGTTTGTTTTGTTTGCATCACACACACACACACACACACACACACACACACACACACACACACACACACACACACACACACACACACACACAGTGTTTCGGCATTTGTAACGTGTAGCGTGACACCATTGGATATTTTCAAGGAGAACTGGGGACAGATTTTGGGATACTTTTTTTTACAAGAAGTTGGGCCATCTCCAGCTGTGTTTGTGGTGACAAAATTAGGTGTTTATAAGGAGACCTCAGGACATTTCACACTGTGTTTGTGCAAACCAAAACCGGTATTTTTCCTAACCACAGCCAAGAGGTTTTCGTGCCTAAACCTAATGAAAAGATAAGCACAGCATTGTGAGACAAATAGAAAAAACTGACCCAAAACAAACTTGCATTTGTAACAAAGAAACATAAAGCTCTAACTTATCTGTGGTCTTGCAGAGAAGGTCTTAGCTAAGCACTGGCAACTGGTCTTGTTTCAGATTCTTGCCTCCATTATAACACTTAGTATTACCATGACCTGGATGACTGAATACAAAGCTAACATTCATTCTAGCATCCTGGTTGGTGACGCACAATCACATTCCTGCTGGTGGTTTTGCTTTATTCCACTGATGAGACTTTTGGTTATCAGCCACGTGTAAAGAAATAGAATGCATTCAACATGTTTTTCAGGCCTGAGACTTACACTTGAAGTGCTTTGATGGGACACATTAAATGTTAACTAAAAAAATGTTTTATGTTAAAGCAATCTCCACAGGGCGCCTTATTAATTGAGTCTTATGGTGACAGGGGGCCATACATCAAACCTGGTGAAACACATTACATGAAACTGAGCTCGGTAGCAGTGAAGTGAACGGCAGCCCCTTGACATTATGCTTAAGGATCAGAAAATAATTCATAATTTAAGCCTGATGAGCGGCACTATGGTACTTTACTGAAGAGCACTGCTTTTAAAATCAGCAGGAACAATCGCATAATGTGAGTTTCACCATGTGCACAGATGCAAAAGGTTAATAGGATCACAATGACATTGTGTTATGGATACTCACTCTCTTGTAATAACATCAATAAAAGAAAACTCCGAGAAGGGCACTGGCGCCATACTGCTGTACAGCTACAAACAGTACGTAGCCAAGTGGGCCCTAATTTAAGTTATATGGCTTTAATCTTAGAAGTGATTACTATAAAATGTACAGTACATTTATTATGCACACTGTATGCATACAGTTACATTATATAGCCTCATGTAAAAGAGCAGTTGGTGTGTTTGCGTGGGTGATTTTCAAAGCCTCTGCTCTCTGCCTGTATCACTGACATTAACATTATGCTTTATGCACTTTTTGGCTTTTAGTGTGAGGTAGAAGAAGAGAGCTTTAGGGTACGTAGGTTAATTTAGTTTCCTTACAAAATGTGAGCGCCTTAGTCTTTAACATTTAATCCAAAGGGAGGTATTTTTCAAGAAGCCAAAAGGGTGTGTGAAGGGTAATAAATCCCCAGCTCGACTCTCCGGAGCCTTGCAGAGGTTTCAACACATGCTAAAAACCTGGGCCCTGGGCTACAATGTGAGAGAAATAGTGGGTATACTGCTCACCTGAATAATGCACAAGGTTAAAAGGTCGCGGTGGAATTTCCATTTCTATAAAATTTAAGAGAGAGGCAAGGTGGGAAATGGGTCCAATGCAATTACTTTCATTCATAACACTACGGGACCATGCTAATTACTTGATGTATTAATAACTGCCCTTGCTGCTTTTACTCTGGGCCTCCATTGCATTTCCATCTTTAAAACTCAACTTATTAAAAAGCTGATGAATGATTTGAGTTGTTTTTCCACCTGGGCAAACCACCTCGATGGGAATTATGGTATTTCGTACTTGAATGTTGATTTGATTGCAGGTGAGGGAGCGGCTCGACTGAACATAATGCCTTTTTTTTAACTAAGCACTTACTGTATAGGAAATGTTCCAACCCAAAATAAATACTGACACTATATGTATCTGCAACATACATATAGAGTACATGCACCATTCTGTAAATCCACAGATAACTGAAAACATAACTCTTCTTTATGTAACAACTTTACATTTATTAATCCAAGTCTATTCTATTTCTTACCTTTTTTAATAATATTATTTATTTTTTGCTATTGTTATTGTTTTTTTTTTTTGTTTTTTTTTTGTTATATTCTGTCCTGGTTTATGCCCAAAAACGACTTGTTTGTGGTTAGGAAAAAAATCATGGTTTAGCATAAACTACCTGTTTGGTTGGTATTGGTCCCCACAAAAACTTCTGGAAATAACTCTAGGTTTTCCTGAAAATACACCATTTTTTGCCACAAAAATGGCTGGTAATTTCCCCTGGTGTCCTAAAAAATATCCCAGTATCATTTTGACAGCCTTGTTGGCTTGTAATAACACAAAAGACCATGTTTTGCCTTAAAGTACATGGTTTTGTCTCAAATCCCCAGATGTCTCGTTAACAATATCCATTTTTATTGCCACACGATGATGGCAAAATACCCCAGTTTCTCCAAAAAGTATCATGTTGTGGTGCCACAGACACTGCAAAGCTCCCTGACAGAGTAATTTCAAACAGCAGCTTCTCACTTGGCAGTGCCTCGTGAAGTTGTCATGCCACCAAGGATCCCACATACATGTATTCTGAACACAAAATACAATATGCAAATCCAACATATATGTGGTTTGTGTTTCTGTGGCTGAATATCTTAGTAAAATAACAGATTCCAGATTCAAATTCCACCAAATTTCCATTCTGAATTATTTACACAGGGTTAAAGTCAGATTTAGCATGCAAACAATCTATGCTATCCCTACATACGCTGCAGAGGGATGTATTCACATACACTACATAAAAGCCCATTGTGCATGTTGTTACACAGCATTATCAAGACAGTGCTTCAGGTGAGTAACAACCCTTTAGTAGAGCATAACTGTGCTTCAGGTGCATATTAACTTAAGTAATCTAAATGAATACAATGTTCCACCTCCGTGCCTGAGTCCCTGCAGGCTATTCAGCGAATGGGGCAGTCAAGGACACAGAAAACATGGCACAAGGGAGACATTTTGCATGGTCTTTCAAGCTTCTTTGAATCATAGCAGGTTGTGTGACAAGAGCAATATGAATGTCTGACAGAACGGCGACTTAAGATTCTCTTGAGAGTCCTTCTTTTGTTGTTATTATGTAAGATGCAACATGGGGAAATGTGTCGTATGGATAGGATCAATAACTCTAACGATACATTTGCTGCGGATTCATTGCTTTGACCTGCTGTGTGGAGTCTGGTGCAGAGATGAGCACACATTTGCTTAATGCAGGGATTAAAAGTTCAAGGAGAAGCTGCTGATATAGGGTATTAATTATTTAAACGATCTAATTTTTTCCCCAACATGTTTACGCACCGAGCCGCCGGTGTGCGCGCAGACGCAAATCATACTTTTCCTGAAGTTTGTTATGTTATTAGGGCACACGGACTGACCTTGATGTTTCCTTGGAACATTTAACCAACCCCAAGGTGGCCATTATTGTGATGAATATTCGGCACCGCTGACAGCACCATGGCTTATTTATTTACCCAGCGAGAGGTAGCTCGCTACCTCGCCATGACCTCACGCTGTGTCTTCCTCGCTCATTTGTCAACTCGCACCTCCTCTGGTGGCGCCGCAGCTCCAACAAAGCGAGGGGCGTGAACACAACATGAAAGTGAGCAAGGTAGTTGAAATTTAAACAAACAAACAAACAAACAAACAAACAAACAGGGAGATAAAGGCTGATGCAGCAGATGACTCTCTCACATCTTCAGATTGTTCAGCTTTGTTATGCTTGCCAGCCTGTGGTGTTGGTGATTTATGTCCTCATGTTCAGAGTTCCCTTCATTTAAGACTACTTATAAACAGCGGACTGTTAAGCTCTTCACATTGGAGTCTTGGCGTGAACAATGGTGTTTTATTGTAATACTGTATTTTGTTCATGCTATTGTTGCTGCATCAAGTCAATTTTATTGATGTATCACCAATTGACAGCAAAAGCCATCTCATGACACTTTTCAGTTGGAGCAGGTACAGACCACGCTCTTTAATATATTTATTAATTGTGCTATTATATATACTGATTTCAGAAAGAGTTTGTTCTTGTGTTCCATCAAATGTTTACAAAGGTAAAACAATTAAAAGGTTTGAATTGATTACTCAGCCCCAGGTGTAAACCCACAGTGATGTCACCAATGGTTCCGGACTGTTTTGAAGCCTCGTTGTTTGGAGCCAGAAGTGACCATGTTTGAGCAAGAGAGCGAAGCCTGAGGGTGAGAACCTGAGGACTCTCTGTGACGGCGACGGTGACTTGTCAATCGTGCCCTGAAGCAGGAAGAAACTCAATACAACTACTCAGATTAATTAGGTAACTCTTCTTGGGTACTTGTACTTGCACTTTTTCCAAACCTGTAATCTGACATGCACTTAAGTAAGTATAAATGACACAATGTAATCTACTCAGTCCGCATCAAACTTAAAACTGAGTTCCAAGTACAACGCGAATAAATATCTAAACTTTTGATATTTGTAGCCAGTAAGGGTATTCGATCGCAAACGGGCCAATGAAAACCCAGACGTATGGACAAAAAAACCACAACCTCTGCAGCAGGCGCAGGTTTGGGGAGGTGACCATGACCACTGAGCGGAACAATGCAGGAGTCTGGAGTAATATAGACTGAGGATTTTGGAGAAACAAAGAGCCCCATGATTTAATGCTATTGATAATACATTAAACATCAACGGTTAAAAAGTAATTAATACACTGAGTGGCGGTCAAGAAGAATTCTACTTAAGCATTATTTTACACCAGTAATTTTACTTGTAATTGAGTAACATTTCAGTGATGTAACTGTACTCTTGAATACAGATTTCTAGTACTCTTTCCACCACTAACCTGCTTTATCATCTATTTTACTCTGAGTGGCACCATTATTATTATTTTATGCAAAATGAGTATCATGCCATGTTGAAGAAAACTTCAAACTAGCAATTGCGACCATAGAGTCTAGACTATTATGAAACAGTTTACTTAGGTAAGATATTAACTGAGATATAGGGTCATTTTCTCAGCAGTTAATAAACAGTTAAACTTTGATGTTTGATACCAGTGAATCTGAAAGAATGCAGGTTTAAGAATCCTCCTCATCGGCTTCACTTTTCAGTCCCCGCAACTCTGTCCAATACTTTATACTGTCAATGCTTCGCCCACACACACTGAGCATCTAAAGGCTACCCCTTGCATGGAGTGGCCCATAAAAAATAATCAGCCGTAATGACACATTAGAGTCTCAATAGGAAAATAAGTGTGAATACTGATTGATTCAAGCTCATTGAAATCTTCCCAGTAATTGCCACTGCATGCCAGCAATGTAGCTTCTTTGCTATCCCGTACAGAATACACAGTTTTAATGAAGCGCTGGCAGACTTTGTCAGAAGATCAGAAAATGTGGCACATCTTCAGAGAACACAACGCTGATGGTTCACTGAGGCACTTTTTTTTCTTCCGCAGACATCACTTTGTTCTGTCCTCTGAAGATGTGCTACATTTTTGATCTTTTGAAAAAGTCAGCCATTACTTCGTTATGCAGAGAAGCTGCTTGTTGCTCTTTTCTGCCCTTTCTCTTCAAGCTTCGAAGCTCTTTACTTTTCCACATTTCTTTTTTATGTATTGTACAAGAAAGTCATATAAAAGATGTGACACCCCTAAGGCGATGACACAGCTGTTGATACTACATATCTGCAAAGCTCAGTGGTAAAACATCTCATTTGTTGGTTGATGTTTGGGCACTCAAACCACATGTTCAAGGTTAGGAGAAGATCATGCTCTTGGTTAAATATTTAAAATGTCAACATTGATTTTAAGTGCGGGGCAGGAAGTGTTTACTTTATTAATATTTAATTGTAACGACTGAATCTCTTAGACCTTCGCCAAAATGCTCATGTTGCCTAGGCATGAAGCTGGATTGACTTCAGGCAAACTGAGGTCCTCCTGGGACCACCAGAAGCAACCTACCATCCATCAAAATCACTTTTCTATGGCTGAGCTCGATCACCATCAAACAAGAATGACTTAAATTACCATCAACGCCACACCAGACCTTTAAATGGAAAAAAAAAAAACCCAAGACATTGTGCACAGGTGCACTGAAGAAGACCTGCAAAATAAACTACTGCTGCTCTGAAAGGCTTCATAAAGAAACCTGAAGTTGAGAAACATAAAAAGGCCATACTGCAGATGCATAAAGAATGAAACACTGAATCAAATCAAGTGGTTGGCTACTTAAAGAAAGCTGCTAAGAAAAGCATGAAGTTCTCTGGCTGCTCTGTACAACATATACAGTACATCTCAAAAGGAGAGGCTGTGTCTTTGAAGACATCTACCCTGCTGTGACCTCTTCATGATTGGAGAAAACACATCCAGCGCTGGCTCAGTCTGGTAAACACGTTTTTTTTTTTTTTTTTTCAAACAGACAAAGTAAACATCAGGACGTGACAGACATTTTAAAAGCACTTAAGCTTTTATAATATTTCATCACATTGTACCTTTCTGAGAAATGTGGCGCTGGGTCTCTATTCTCCGCGAACAGAGTGAGCTGCGCGTGTTAAATTCTCCTCACTGCAAGGTCAGGCGCGTACTACCTGCTCTCCAGGTCATCCTGGCTAACGACCTCTCAAATTTGTGGACCATTTTTGTCACGCACAAAAGAAACCTCTGCCCCCCTTTTTCGGCATGTCTTAGACACCCCTAAATCTTAATGCTGTGCGGAAATGTTGAAGTCAGAGTGTGCATTCACATGAAAGAGAGAAAGATCTAAAGGATGCCATAAGCTGGGCTCTAGGGCCTGAGCGGAGAGCCCCTGAAGACATGCTGGGAATATTAGAGAATGATTGATACTCACAGCTGGGGAACAGAAGAGAGCAAAGGAATGTTGAGGAGTTTTTATCTTGCTCAGTTCCTTTGAAATATGGTTTACAATCCTCTGCTGATCCCCCTTTCCACTAAGAACCTATAGATTATAACACAGGACTGCCAAACGTCTCCCCTAATTCTCATGAAAAGCCACACAACATGCACATGACTGTCTATCTGAACCCAAACTCAGCAGACATGCTGTCTCTTTCATGGTCTCTCTCTGTGTGCATGTATCACTCTAATTAAATCAGTAGCTCAGCCATGCACAGCTTTAGCTTTAAAATAAAGATTACAAAGACATTCCCACCCATACATTACTCTCCCTCGTGAGTTTTTTTTCTGACAAATGAATCTATAACTGAATGACGAAAATCTGTCATGACCACTGTGAGAAACACAGCGGGCAGCTATGAGGAGACGCGGCAGAGCTTCCAGTCAGCATTTTCAAGTTTTAACACCCTGAAGTTTAATTTCCAACCAGCACCTTGTCAACCCCAAACCTCAAAATCCAAGGTGGCATGCTTCATGAATCAACAGCTGTAAAAGCAGTAGAATCTACTGTTATATTAGTACATCTGTCTTATTTGTGTCTTACTAAATCATTCCGGTCCACTTTCTAAATGTGGACATGCTGCTTTGGTGTTTATATGTGCAAAATACAGTAATGCATTTCTAATCAACTGGTATTGTGTAGAATAGCGACCAATCTCTAACCTGGCTAGAACTTACTAGACAGACTGGACAGAGTCGACTCTGGTATGATGTCATTCCCATGTCTGACTTCAAAATTCCAACGTAAATGGAATGCACCATTATTTAACCAAAGAACAAAATAATCTGTTCATAAATATTAGACCAATTTACTCAACCAACTGGACATGAAGGGATACCAAGGTAACAGCCTATCAGCCCACTAAGACATTGAAAAAAGTTCAAAGTATTAAACCTTTAACCCAATAAAAGTAACCACTCTCCCAAAAACTCAAAAGGCAAAGAGGTTTGCTCAACTCAAGTTAACTAAACACTGTGGAAAAAGTGTTGACCGTACAAACGTCAAACCAGATGCAGAGAAATCCAGAGTTTGTATCCATCTAACAACAGTGAGTCTAATATTGAATCTCCAGGCTCTGGTCTGCAATTAACCAACTCCAGAGCAAAATAACTTGCACCTTCACACTACAGGAGTGTAGTCCCGATTTCCCACTCCATAATGTTTTTGGAGATCGCCAACAAAAGGCCCAGAGATTAGAGGCGAAACAGCATTAGCTCAGTGACAAAAAAACAATCTGGCATCTGATCACAATACGTGAACTGTTCAAGGATGCACTTCGATGTGATGCTGAGTGATCACCTATGCCTCACAGAGGCTTGAAAAATATCAAGCAGGCTAAATATGTGGTCTTGTCAGGGAGCTATCTAATGAGCCACAGCTGGTGAGAGAACAAATAGAGGCTGGGGGAAGGAAGCTGGGAAGAAGAAGATACCTGATGCTGGAACTTTATACGTCACTGCAAATCAGAGCACAAGACAATCCTGACCGCTGTCTTCTTGCAGACATCCATTTTGGGAGAACATAAATTGTTAGGGATTCCCCCCTGGCGAGGGAAATTTTGTAATATTTTACACCAAATTACAACGACTTACATTTACATTTAGGGCATTTAACAGACACTTTTGTCCAAAGCGACTCACTGTGGGTTCATCATTACAAGCAACCCCTTTGACCTTTTGTCATTAGGTGCAATAGTGTGGCTACGTAACAACGGCAATAAGTGAAAAAAAAGGGTAAAAAAAATTGCCTTACAATCAATAACGCATGTGTTACTGATGAACAGCGTAGAAGCATTAATAACAGATTTGTGGCAGGCCTGGCAGGCTGTTCGACTGACCTCTGTAACCTTGAGCTGATCTCGTCTCACTGAGGTACTCATTCATGATCAATAAGCAATCAGGGAACTTGTCTCTGCATGCTTTGGCCATCGAAAGTGTTTACGAAGCAAGCAATCACTTTTGCAAATCACTGTTTTATTTGCTGTCATATAACCTTACCTTCACCCATATCAAACTATCGGGCTGCTGGGGTAATATCTATTTGCTAATGCAGTAATTGACCTTACAACGCATTATGTGTTTTTATTGGGTCGCGGGAGGCTCAATGTGTTCATTATTTTGCTTTAACACATGCTGCACCTGTAATTCAGCAGACGGAGGGGATGTTTGTAGACAGACAGAGCAATATAAAACAGCACTGCACTTAAAACAGGTCTTTCATGAACATATTTCCAGCATGTCAGCGGCGGAATCTCAGAGGACACAGTGCCACAAAGAGCTGTCAGGCAATCTTATAATGATGAACCCCATTGTAGATATTTTAAAATTTGGCATTCACATAAGAACTCAGCAGCAGATGACATTCTGCTCTAATCTTGCTGCTGCAGTGTAGGATTCGTGGTTTGCTAAATCAAAAAGTGTCTGAGCTGAAACCAGGCTCAAAATGTCATGTTCCTGCAAAGGAGACCCAATAAAGCGATTCAGGGTTCTTTTGCACTTTTCTATAGTTTCATGAGTCCCTAAAACTTCTACGTAGAATTTAATTACCCCCCCGTTCCCATGTCAATCACTGTGGTTTCACTTTGTCCGTCTTCCCCCAGATTCTGTTGGGCCCATCAGCATCACATTACAATCAGACAAAGTCACCAGGTGCGGTCGCGGCCATTCTAGATAGACAGTGGTCATACCATCAGCTGTGCCATGGCGTGTTCGAGCAGGGTCCCCGAAGTAGCTCTCCGCTCTGCTTTGCGGAGAAAACACATCCAGTCTGTTTTTGGTGGAAGCGGACTGAAGCCCAGGAGTCAGACAGCAGCACAGCATAGTGCATCTGTTCAAAATAACAAAATAACACCCTGACTCAGGGTCTAAAGCACAACAAAGTTGGAAATCTTAACAATAAACACACATAAATCACACTTCAAACAAAAATGACTATAACCTACACTGTTAATTTTAAAAGCTGACTTTACTTTATAAAAGTCAGGGAACTGATTACCTCAGAGTTGCCAGGTAGAATAATGAGATAAACATTTTTAACAAGGTTAAAAATACGGACACATGCTAACCGCCAGCAGTACGGTCACAAGAGAGGCTTATTCAGTGTCTGGGCAGATACTACAAATTAACGTGTATGTTATGCTTTCAAGCTTGGTGGACCGCAGAGACCTTCCTGCTGTCTGTGAAAGACTGTGCTTGCTTGCCTTTGTGCCCATCACTAGCTGATTTGAGCCTCTCCATGTTATGGAGCTGTTAGCTTTGCCACCTTGTAAGCGTACAATAAGCCACTTTTCTTGCAAGGATCAACCGAAGGTGATTCCGGCCTGAGATCATTCACCATCCACTGAGTGATAGAAAGGTGAGTATTGTGTCTCTCCATGGTTGTCTTCCCCTCATTGCTGCACTGTAGCTCCACTTCTCTGCCTCTACTAACCCACCCATACACACAAGCACACAAAGTCTCAGAGTGGCTTGTTGAAAAGTAACCGTTCATGACCTCACTGTAACATCGGACATGTGTGTTGCGATAGCACCACAACATTTGGAACATCTGTGTCTAGTTTTGTCTAACACGCTGTCACACTAAAGGCACATGTTAGGTCGACAGACACTGTTCTGACCACTCCGTTGACCAGCCCTTGGTGCGACGCGGCTCTCGAAAACTCTGTGACGTCATTTTCCAAGAGATTGTGATGGCCATTTTGGCTCTGTGTCTCTCCACTTCGACTATCTTGGTGCTCTCTCCCTGTCTCTCCCTCTTCGGCTTTTTGAAACACACACCCACACATGCACGCACGCACATGCACACACACGCACACACACTACTTGTTTGTTTGTTGCTTGAGTATGTCTTAGTGTTTTAGTTTCAGAGTTTAGCTGCTGTAGTTGAAAGACAGATGTTTGTTGATTGAAGTAATATTGATTATTGATCAATTTGCTCACCTCCATAAATTCTGTTATATTGTATGGAGCCGTATTCTGTGATTATTCATACATATGCTTGGAGGTGACGGCTGGTTGTGATGGTCAGTGCTTGTGATATTGTATTGCTAATAACCACAACTGCCCTACATTTGTACAACTTCAATCCAATTCACTCAGGACAAACTTAGTAGGTAGAGGGCCATTTCAGGTTAGCCCAGATTTTACATTTCCCAGAAGAGAAGTTGGTGGAAGCTTTCATCAACATTATTTCTACAGAACATTAGTGAATGAGGAAAAGATGAAGCAGACCTGGCTTAGCTCCTCAAAAAAACGTTGCCCTTACCACTTTTGCTGCAAGATGTTCTCAAAGGAGTACAAATTAATGACAGAGGGACTACCAAACTGGCCAAAACATAGGTATGATTCAGAAAAGTCACAAAAGCAGTCTAGAGCACACAACCCACATGTCAGCCTGGACAGATTTTGAAGTGAATCTGGACTTCAGACTTCAGACATAGCTGAAAGGACACTTTTAGAGGCTGAGAAGAAGGCACTGGAAAGATGCCCTGACCTGCTTGATCAGAAGCGTTGACAGATGCCATCGTCTTCTTTGGTGATGTACAGAAACTGTACACTCTTCTTCTCAGCAGCCCCACAGAGATGGACAAGTCTTGGAGTGACACACAGTGTGAGAGCAGCAGTAGAAATAAGGCGGGCATTGCTGGAGGTCAAGTACAGGTGACAAATCCTCTAACCAAGTTTGAACCACAAGTGCACAGTGGTACATTATGACATTCTAAACTATGTAAACCACCTTAGCCCCCACAGTCTGCCACAATGCTGCTTGATGTGGTAGTTGACCTCCTCTCAAAAGTCGCTTACTCGTTATAGACACACTGGCTCTGCTGCACCACAGGCTCAGGAGATGAAGAAGGACAAAAAAACACTTTGCCTATGAATCCCCAGACAAGCCTATTGTAGATGCCGTGAACAAACTACAAATCTTAAAAGATAGCTTTGAAACACTGGGTGAAGTGAGAGCCATATTTGGAGGGCTGCTCAACTTCAAGAAACTGGATGATGTAGGATTGTGCAACCAGTGGGACAAGCTCTGCAGCACATTTACGTACCAGCGCTGGCTCAGGAAATTAGCAACTTGCCGAGCCATCAGATGACGGGATTGCATTGAAGCGTCTCTCCTTCATCCACAAAAAAACACCTGAAGGAACTGTATTCCAATCTGTGTACTGGTCTTGCCATAATCAGCATCAGTCATGAGACTGGCAAGCAGCTGTCACATGACGACATCATCGATGACTTTACTTCCAAAAAAGCCAAGAGGCAGACATTTGGAGGAGGATGTGGAAAACAGAAGACTGATCATACAGATCATGATCTACATCTTGTAGTAATATTTGCACTTTAAAATAGATTGTTTACTTTATTTCCATTCTAGGCAATAGCCTGTGTTGTTTTCTGAACATCTTGTGCAATAGTGGAATTTATTATTATCATTTTTAGTTTTGGGTGGGTGTGGATGGAATTCTTATATCAGTTATGTTTCATGTTTAAGCAAAAGCAGCCTCATTGGTTACCTTTTTATCATCATTTTCTGTAGGTTTAACTTTCTTGGGTCAACTTGATGTTTAATGTGAATTTGAGAGGTGCTATCCTCTTATAGTGTAACAGACTGATGCATCTCCATCATCTTAAAAGGGTTTGAAATCCCTCCATTGTAGTTTGATAAAATGGGGGACCCCCAATCAGCATCTTGTTTAGGGCCCCCCAAAAAGCTAGAAACAGCCCTGAGAACAAAACAGCAACGCACATGTGAGGTTAAAGTGATGTGCCCAGTGTAATCAACATGTTATACTGTGTCACCTGAATTCCTCCTTTGCTCTCCCTCATAATTACGAGGGCCACTAGAGGTCACTGTCTACCAACACATGTGAATAGACGTACTGCCAAGACAGACGTTTTTTCCGGTGAGGCTGTGCTGGAGTGGAGCGGCCTTGAACACCTTATTTCTTGATTTAAAAAAAAAAAAAAAAAAAATTGTAATGGTTGACATTAGAAAATATTTCAGTATAAACAATGGTTATTCATATTTAATAAACCTTAAAAATCTTTTTGAAACGTGGATATCAGGCCAGAATACAGTGTCAAAGAAAAGAAGTTTTACAGCCACATGAAAGGATGTGCAGAAGTAGTTCAGTAGCAAACAAGCCGACTCCTGGACTAAACCTATTTAAATATTTACTAGACAAAGCACAGACAGCTCCTTATTGAGTCTGCCAATTGATTCTTCTTCATAAGTCTAAACTCTGAGCCAAGAGAGACCAGTGCTTCCTGCTTTAAACTGTCTGAAAGCTGGAGGTCCACACTGACAGTGCATGGAATCACTGTTAAATTAGCTCTGACTTGCGGGATGTTGACCTGAAACACATTTTATGAATTCTGTCAATTCTTTCGGGCACAAGTAACACTTTTGGGGGGGCACATAAACAAACACACCAAAGAAAAAAAACAAAGAACCAAATAAATGCCAATGAGTGTGTTTGCGGACAGGGGGAGCGGCGGCCTCACAGGTGCTAACTGTGGAGGAAGCGTGCAGACCAACAGCACCGCAGTGATGAGAACTTAACATCTGTGACAAGTCTGCTATTGTAACAAATTAAAAACAACACACGTTGCTTAAAAGAAACCCCATATTCAGGCTTAATTTGACAGCAAGAATAGTAATTCCCAAATACTTTGATCTAGAATCAGAAAGTTTCAGTGTGCGTTCTGTGAGAAAGACAAAGGAAGACGCGTGATGTAACAAGTGTGTGAACATCTCCCCTTTTATTGTTCAGGCATTAAAAATAAGTTGATCTAGTGTTTGTTTTAAGAACATGCAAAGCTGTTTTGAAGTTCAGAGCAGAACTTATTCTGTTCAGTGTTTTTGAAGTTGAAGTTTCCCCTCAATCATAACGACCTAAATATTCTGTTTATTCGCGAGCGTATGGCAACAGATAAACAAATGGGGTTTACTTCTCTAACCAGGCTGATCCAATATCTGGACTGCTTTGTGACTGTGACAAACATTCTCTCCACTTTTCTTTGGAGCGACTTCACAGAATTATTTCAGTTCTGATTTATAAATCGCAGAAATGACAATGTGGCTTTTCAGAGAGCGCAATCATCAGCTGTTTCAAGAAACTAGATGAAACAACAACACCGTCCCACCCCATTCAGAATCTGACATCATTTAACAACAAACTGATTGATGTACTGCCGACCTGTCCTGGCTGCACCCTGCCTCTCCGCCAATGTCAGCTGTGATTGGCCCCAGCCCCTCCTGCGACCCTCAAGGATAAGTGTTTATAGCTAATGGATGGATGGATGGATAGTTCAGATTTCTGCTATATATTTTCTCAATCGGTGTGACCCCCTTCTCATTTTTTTGATAACAGTTCAGTGTGACATGCTCCATTTATCAGAAACTCTTTACCAAGCTACAGAAACTCGATAAATTATTCTGTCAGATTGCAGCATTTGAATTGCAGCTCTTCCTTCTTTTTCCCCTCAGATTTCGACGCTCACAGCGAGCACTCACTCCCCACTCTCCTTCTCTCGCTTCCTCTCGCTCGCTCATTTTCCCGCTTCACACAAACTTCTATTTCTCACGGTAGGTAGCAGGTAATATCCAAGGGTACTTTAACGTAGTTTGATAGTTTGTGTGGCCAATAGAGACGGTAGCGGTGCTCCAAAATAGCATGAAAAAACCTCCGTGATCGCAGGTAGCGGCAGACAGGATGCCTAATGCCATTTCAAATCGAGCCGGTGAGGCAACTTATTGGCAAACACATTACTTTAAGTTTCTTTTTCTCAATCAATTCACTGGGAAGCTAAAAACCAATCTGGAGCACGGCAGCTCCCACGAGGCCTGATTGATGAGTCTGAGCGGGAATGTGCATATCCAAGCAAGGCTTGGTTTATGTGTCCTCAAATTCCATTGGGTGGAAAATGTGGATTGAGTGAGGCCGTCATGGATTTGGCATCGCTAACTTTGGGGCAGATTGCGCAGAGTGGATTGATGCGCAGCGGAGGGGATGTGACAGTTCATCTGAAGGAAGAATGGGAGTGAGAGGGGAAAACAAACAGGCAGATCTATATAGAGATTGACAGCGCCATGAGGCTGACAGCGAGCAAGAGTACACAGCGAAGTAGGAATGGAAAATAAAGTAGCCCAGACAGAGTAATTGGAAACTGGCACAGTTGCTAAATTAGTAATTAATTTCACTAATAAACATTTCCTGATGTACTCAATAGCTGTCAGCCACAACAGATAGTTCCTGCTGCCCTGGAACCTCTGATCGCTCTCCATCACGTTCCGTCAGTCTGCAGCGGTGCAGCTTGCGTCAGTCATTTTCCAATCAAACATCCACCTAATGAGGTCATTTTCCAATCAAACATGCACCTAATGAGGTCAAAGCTCAGTCACAATGCTGTATTTATTTATGGATGAGGCTGGAAAAGGCAGATGAAGGTGTTCATATGAGAGACTGCAGGAAAAAAAACCCAACTCATTCATTCAGAAATCAATCCTGCAATTAAAACCTTCAAAGGGTGTAAACATCCCAAGGTTTTTTTTTTTTTTCATTGCTCCACTTTCCTATTTACCAGAGCTCCGGAGGACATAACCAGTTAAAAAGTATCTGTGGCAAGAGTCAGGTTTGAACACAAATGCATCAGGGAATTCTTTGTGTCTTAGGCATAAACAGTTGTAGGTGCATGGAACAGCATGGCTGTACAGGCTTCAATCAGTTGTACCTGCAGTAATGAAAAACAGGCTTGTAGTAATGGTTTATTGAGTATATTTTGGGTATGCACAGCGCATCTCTTCTCCTGGCGATGAGCCATGTTTGTGTTGGAACCTTGCAGCTCTAGAAACCTTGCAGATTACCTGTGTTAACTGGGACCAGCGCCTGTGTTTGTACATCAGTATCTGGCCTTACAGCTGGCCCATCTCTCAGCATTGTGCTGCCGGTGCCAGTGATGCTGCTACAGCGCTCACTGTAGTCAGTGAAATCCTGCCAAGTATCATGGGTGGCTGGCAGACTGGCAGATGTGGGCACAGAGAAAAAGGAACATGTCTGCTAGTGCTAACTACTGTATCTATCCAAGCGGTGTAGGTATAATAGAGGAGCAGAGTAAGGTTTGCTGAGCCACTTACAGAAGACAAATGGAGCTGGACAGGAACATGATTTTATGTGCTAACAATTTTGAACCTTTAGAAAAAGGGGGAAAAAAGAGTTTCAGGCTGACTGGAACTTAGACAGGTAGCATAATTGAGATGGTAAATGTCACGTCAGATTTCTTCACATCTTATTCCTGAGAAACGTGGGCAAATACACCCGTTGTTCTTGAAGTTAATGTGAAAATTGAAATTAAAGAGGGACTTTTAGTTCTCTTATAAGGCTTAAAGTGAGAGTTTATATGGATTAAATACTACCTGAGCTATTTGTTGTGTTTTTGCTGTATTTCAGTGTATCACTGATCTTTGGGTTTGATTTGTATTTTAAAATTCTGTCTGTCTTTTAATATCTTGGGACCATGCTACTCTTTCTAATCATCTTACCTGAACCATAACAAAGCATCAAACACCAGTCACAGGGATACTGGGTGGGTATTTTTAGACCTTTTTTTGGACTACTTGGATTTTTTGAATATTGAGCCATCATAAAAATGGACGGTCCCAACTTAGAGTGGTAAGTTTTCCGGATCCATGGATAAATCAAATAAAATCCAAACACCACCTGCAACTTTGTTGAACAGTAGTTGCAGCATTACTCGCATTCGCGACTAATTGTTAGCTTTTTGCCTGGGGATATTAAAAGAATTGAACTATTAAATGCATTGTCAAAATACGTACCTTATTCTCTTATCGCACAGTATTTTTTGTAAAATTCAATTTAGATAGTTGAGGATTGTAATTCTTAACCTTCATAACTTTGAAAAAATAAAAACATTCCTCAAATATGTTATTTAATTATATGCTCATACCTTATATCTCCTTTGTTTAAGCCATATGAGTTTAAACCAAAATAAGCACTATTACATTGCTGGCGGAGCAACTTCCTGAAGTCTTCCTCATCACTGTGAGTTTTCTGCCATAATAAGACTTCAGGAAGTTGATCCTGTCACGCCGACTCTGACACCCTGCAATTAGAGAATTTACACATAGTTTTAACAGTTTGGGTTGAAAAACAAAGATATGACGTGTTAATGGGTATGCTTCGTACATGTACAGTGGGAGATACAAGCAGAGCTGTTTTCCAGTGTTTCCGTTCTTTATGCTAAGCTAAGCCAATCATCTGCTGGCTTATTTTCCAAAATATGAAACTATTCCTTTAAATAAAAAAAGTGTTTTTCACAAGTTCTTGTAAGTGAATTCAAAGTGACTGGATAGTCACATTGCTAAGATTTACCAGTGGTACCAAATCAAAGTCATAGAACAGCGTCCACCAGTGTTGTATCTCACCATTTGAGCATTTTATTTCAAGTGATACCCAGCCCAGCCATCAACTTTGATGTTTGATTTTTACGATATCACATTTATTAACCCATTCTGTGGTATCTTTTTTACAGCATGCCAGGTCTCTCTCCTTATTTTCTTTTATATAGCAGTGCATACTGTGACAATAACCTCACAGCACAATAAATAATTTAAATAAGGAAAAAAAATAAAGAAAAGAAAATGCAATTGTGGGCAGGTGAGCTAGAGGTGGAGGGGGGGTTGGGGGGGATGACTGCACTAATCAGTAGGCTGCCCTGAGGGATCAGTGTGCAGAGGCAAGGACTTCTGAATGAGAGAAAGCCAGCGAGAAAGAGGGCAGACTGGAGGGGGAGGAGAAGGAAAGAAGAAAGGACTTGTACCATATATTTAAAAAGTAAAACCCCCCCATAAAAAAACAACAAAAAAAATGCCTTCACGAAAACATAAATAATGAAATGATAGTGTGAGCGAGGGACAGGGACAGATACAGAGACAGAGGGAGATAGGAAAATGGAAAGAGAGAGACGAAGAAGTGTGGAGGCACAATTCATGTATTGCATCTTAAGTGAGAAGTGAGTGCATGAGGACTGAATAATGAAAGAAAGATTAGGTATTAGGTATGCCAGGTAGGTCTTTGTTGGAGAGCTCTTGGAAATATTTAAAAAGGTTAGTGTATGAATAAACATAGCTTATCAAGGTCCTTTTACGCCGGGAAAAGAAAGAGATCCTAATGAATAATAAAGAGCTGATGTGACAGGAGAAGCCAGCCTTGTGCTCTGCAGTTACCCCCCCCCCCCAACCCCCTCTGTAACACAGTAATGGAATGTTTCCTACAGGACTTTTTACCACAAAGGACAAAGGCATAATCATTAAAATGGGGGAGCAGGGAGGAGTCAATATTGCAAAGAGCTGTTGTTATTCATTGTGCAGGCTGCAGATGGACCGTATATTAGGAGCACGGTGTTCCCATTAGAGAATCCACTGACACATGTTCACACAGCCCCATTCAACTGCTCCCAAGGTCTCTGTTACAGTTCTGTCACACACATGTAGGACACCGAAACAGTGAGAGGAACAGAGACGGGGAAATAAAGGAGTCTCTGCTGACATTGGGATGTGGTTCTTGGATAAATTTTTATGAGCAACAGTCTGTTTAATGAAATCGATGGTGACATGCATGATAATTTCTCACCGTTGCACTATACAGTGAAACAAAAGTAACTCCCTCATCGACAGCCGACCTGGATTCGTTACTGTCATGCATGCGACATAGGGATGCTTTGAAATAATGAATGCGGTAGCGACTTCCTTGTTGTTATTGAGAGCTCATGTGTCGTAGCAACTCCAGCAGTTTTACACATTAAGTGTGTTTACAGGTCTCGGGGAGTTCTACTGCACGTGTGACAACAGTAGAATAAACAGCCTCCTGTGGCTCCAGAAGGAGCTGCGTGTGATCTGATAAATTGCTATGTTGAAGCTAGATCGTAGGTGATGAAAGAAAAGGAATGCGTAGAGATGAAAAAAGCCAAAGTCTCTTGTTCTGCCATATTGATTCTGACCATTTGTTTTTAAAACATGAACAGCGTAACGGTAGTGCAAGGCTAGACTAGCGGACTGCTTTACTAAACCCCGGCACCTACGTCACCCACGAGTCAACTGCACCACTTAACGCTGCATTAATGTCCTCCTTGGATGGTCCCTCTTCTGGAGTTTAAGAGTCGTTCTTCTTTTCAAAGTCTCAACCCGTCTTGAAGTCTCCGACTTAAAAAGCCTGACCAGGACAATGAATAGCACATGAGCGTGGAGACTGGTGTCGGGCCTCGCACTACCCCGCTGAAATGGGACGACGTTCTCTCCCTTTCATCCGCTCGCTTCAGAATCGACTCCTCTCTGCTCTCATCGCTGTTTTGCTCAGACCGGCACTTTTCGCTTTCACTCTCATTTACATGACCAGTTGATGCGCTAACTGGGGGGGGGTTAGATGTTTAATTGGCCACAGTGGACGTAAAGCTTATTGGCTATTTGCCAAGCCTGTCACAATACGTTTACTTTGTCTACTTTTTAACTAATTTTAACCGTATGTAATATTGAACACGAATGACGATGACAGGAGTGTTCACTTGTTTTTTCCCAGTCAGAATCATGTTTTTAGGGCCCGAGCAGCGACTGCAAGCAGTCAGCGAAGGCCCTATTGAAATTGTATTGTTTATTATTATTTATTATTCTTGACCGACTGTTTTGCCCAATTTCGCCCCTTTCCCAAACTGGAAAAGTTGTGTAACTTTGCAGGGACGACTGGCCACTCCCGAAATTCGATATTTTTGGGTCGTCGCACACGGTCCACGCGAAATGGCTAAATAGCGCCCCCTACAAAGTTGAAAAATTCCCATAGGGAATGTCGATGACATTGTCGTACCTGAACAAAAATTGGTAAAGATGTTAAGCATACCCAGACGCACAAAAATTTCTCTTGCCAGGAAGCTGAAATTCCAACAGGAAGTCGGCCATGTAAATTCTAACGGCTCTCACGCCCACATACTCGAACCTAGAAGCTTCAAATTTGCTAAGCATGACGGGAGCTCAGCCATGAACGTTCCGATGTATTAACGTCCCACCTTACTCATGGCGCCCCCCGGTGGTAACAGGAAGTGACCTGTTCTTACTCTTAAATTTACTGATGCCGCATAGTTCATTCCATCAACTTCATTCCACTTCTAAAACATAAAGAACAAGTTGGTGAAGCTACATTATGAACGCTGTGAGGCTATGAGTAATGGTGTCCGCGTGGCGGCGCGGCGTTTTTTGATCATTCGCCAAGAAAATACGTTTGGCTTTTTGACGGCTTTAATAAACTCGTATCATCATGAAACTTGATACACAGGTCAAGGCTGGCGACCTCTAAAATCTGATGTGGGCGACGCCCGTGGGCGGGGCCAAATGCCTCTGTAGTGCATCCCCTTACGTTTACATGTAATGATACCACATAGTTGATTCCATCAACTTTATTCCACTTCTAAAACATCCAGAACAAGTTGGTGAAGCCACATTACGAACGCCGTGAGGCTACAAGTAACGGCGTCCGTGTGGCAGCGCCACGTCTGTCGATCATTCGCCAAGAAAATACGTTAATAAACTCGTATCATTGTGAAAATTGATACACAGGTCAAGGGTGGCGACCTCTAACATTGGATGGGGCCACGCCCATGGGCGGGGCTAAATGACTCCATGGCGCCCCCTTGAAAACTTCAAAAATGCCTCCCCATAGGGGTTTTTATGGAGTTAGAAGATGAAAGCTGGTACACATGTGTACGTCGACCAGACGCCCAAAAAAGTCTCTGGCACCAACAGTCTACTCCGAACAGGAAGTCGGCCATTTTGTTTTGAATTCTCATTTTGCCACAGATCCTCCCTTTACGTTTACATGTACTGATACCACATAGTTGACTCCATCAACTTCATTCCACTTCTAAAACATCCGTTACTGCCCCCTGCTCGCACCACTGCCTCCATGCCCCCCCACGGTGGCGCGGGGGAGCGAGGGCCCGCATAACCGCTTGCGGTTTTCTAGTTCCGATTATTTCTACACATGAATATGTGACATCACTGGAGGCAATTTATTAGATTAACTGCAGCTTCCCCTGGAGCCACAAAATCATTTATACTACCTGTTGCACATACGCAGTAGTAGTCCACAAGACCTGTAAACACAATTTTTCACATGTAAGACTGATGTTACTCTTTAATTGCTCTCTTTTACTGCAGGTTTTGAATCTAGTGTTTTGAATTATGGCTGTGGAGTTTGTACACATTCGTGAAGCCACGGCAACTAAGATCTAACATGGTAGCGTTTTCTGGTTATGCCAGGCTTGTCTCAAGACAAAACAAAATAAATTAAGGCTGACGAAAAAACAATGCCTTGACAAACGGAGTATAAAAGTATAGTCTGAATGGATCCAATTAAAAAAAGGCAGAAGTGGAGCCCAACTGCGGCAAAAGCAGGCTGACAGCATGGTGAAAATACAGTCAAAATAAGTTAAATATACAGCAGTTGCACCTCTACAACACACACGAAGCCGACATTTCAAACACAGCCTGTTAGCTTGGACTAAGTTTTATCTCTGGCAACACTGAAATTAATTCAGGAGAGGCAAAAACCTTTCTGGCACGAATGCTACCACTGCTAAACACATCTGGCTGTACAAACAAATTTATGTCAGTGAACACACTTTAAATTTTAAAGGGGAATTAGCTCCCATGGCCTAAACAATCTCTTGTTTTGTGTGCCTTCTGATTAAAGAAATTTTAGAGAACATGACCACAGCCTTTTCTTCTGTTTTATCTTTTTACTTTTTTTTTTTTTTAAACTAATTCGATTTAGGTTTAGTATTAGAGCCAGTTGACAAAATTTACACGGCCTGCCTCCTCAAAGTGCAAAGTGCCTCAGCTAAAGCCATCTGAGGCAATAGAGGAAGCCAAGTTTAAAGTCATCCGTCGGCTCTGTGCGCTCCATGAATCACTCGCGGCCTGGAGGGCGAACTTTCTGTATGTGTAGTTGTTTATCCATCACAACAGAGAGAGCCAGAGGTGCCCTTGACGGTCTTCAATGCACATACAGTATTTCCTCAGCCTCTCACCTGGCTGAAGTGTTAACATTGCAGGGAGGGACTATCTGAAATGTGGGTGGATAGAATTAAAGATAGTGGAGAAACTGATAAATACGTCTTAAGGTTGCTGAAAGGCAAAAACAGCAGAATATGATTTTGGTGAATGGGACGATAGTTGAATTTATTTCGGATGACTTTCCGAGGGACAGCGTGAGGTCAGCGAGCGAGCACCCCTCGCCTGTCTCTCAGTGCTGTCTGCCTCTCCGTCATGAATCTCATTGTCTCCTGCAGCCCACTTGGCTTTCATGCAAATGTTTGTTATGTCCACGCCGAGAAAAGGTGCATCCTCGCAGTGGCTGGGTCAGGCGGGAGGAATCACATTAACTGCCTCAGATCTGCCAAAGTAGCCAACATGATTCTCTCTGTCACCATTTCTCAATTTGCAACGCTCTGAATTTTACTGGCGCTGGAGTATTTGTTCAGACTGTGTTGTGGCTTATTCTAACATTTCAGGAGTCAATCTGCTTTTTGCCTGTTTGTGTGTTTCATAAATGAGCTAACAAATAACCTGGCCGGCTGTGTTGAGTGACAGCAGGTTAAAGCTTATTGTTTACTCCAAGACTTTGCTAGTAGGAAGCACCACTTGAGCGCCCCTCCATGCCCAATACTTGAGTTGTTGAACTGCAGAATACACCTATCTGCCTGGCTGCTGAAAGAGATCCAGAGGGACACCAACATGGCCCACTGCATTAAGGAAAAAAAAAGTCCTATAGCATGCAGCAGCAACTTGCTTCGAGAGCCGAAAAACAAACAATTGAGAATTCACCTCATCCGTCGTCTTTCAGCATCACTGCTGTCTCTGCACACTGGCTGTGAAGGGATTTCTTCACAGTCCTGGTTGTAACAATACACGAGAGATAACAGCCTAGTTGACAGGATATAGTGTTAGCAGTTAATGTCTCTGCAAACTACAGATATGTCCCAGTCTGTCATATGCACCATATTGTGCATTTGTGCAGAAAGTACTATATCAACTTTACACATCATGTTTTTGAATTGACTTTCACATCGGGAGGTGGAGGGGTCTGTGGTGAATTTAAAAGCTACAAGGCTGCCAAGTGGATTGCACCGCACGATTTGAGTCTGCGTTTGAGCATTTGTAAGCATGGCACTACCGGATGTTATAAACGGAGACCTGGGGACATTTCCAGCCAGGGCTGCGGCGACCAAAACTGGATGTTTTTTTCATGGGAAATCAGTCCATTTCCAGCTGTTTGCGGCAATAAAACCAGGTTTTTAGAGGCCTTGGGACATTTCCCTCCATATTTGTGGAAACCAAATGAGGTATTTTAACCCTAACCAAGATATTTTTTTCCTAAATCTAACCCTAGCACAACACAAGAGACAAGTGAACTGAACCTAAACAAACTAGACAAGATGAGGACATCCACTCAGTTAGACTGCTTGGTATTAGCTTTGGCGAACGCATCAAAGATTTTGAATTTTGTCCCCCTTTTTTTTTTTTTACACAGTAGCTGTTCTGTGAAAGAATCCCTTCGCCGCCAGTATGTAGGGGAGGAATACACACAGTAACCCACCAAAGCAGAGATGGCAGTATGGTGAGTATTGCATTCAGATAGCGTCACAGTCAAAGGTTGTTATTTGTCATTTTGATTGATTTCCAGCTGACAAGAACATGGGGGAAGAGGACGCCGGGGCCTGCCCAGCAAACAACGCAGCTGATGTGAGCAGCACTGCTGGGGACAAGTAGAGTCAACCTCCTGGTTTCAGGCATGCAATCCTTGTTCCTCTTGTGGCAACCAATGCATTTAGATTATGTCGGGGGCTGTTAGTAGCAGGCACAGCCAGAAGGCTTGGAGGAAATTATTTTGCCAGCACCACCTGTGACGTGACAATAGATTTGGAAAAGAAAAAGCAACCAAAAAAAAAAAAAAACAAGCATCTGGTGTTATATTTACTGCCTACTGTAATGCTCTCACGCAGGCACTTGCAGTGGGCTGAACCTTCACAAGCAACGCCGATGTTAGTTTTATTAATACTACTTGAAGTGAGACAAAAAGCAGGCACAGGAAATTGTCCAACTTGGGAAAAGCAGTGACAAACCACATTCTAATTAGAGCTGAGTTGATCACAAACAAGATATCAGATACATTCTAGTTAAAATCAGATTCACTGTTAGAGGTGCGGACACTGAAGACAACGCGCTGTATGTCGAGTTAGAGTATTTCTGTGGAGTTCCTCACAGTTGCTTAACACAGACAACAACAGAGCGATTTGTCAGGCATCCCGAGTCGGTGCGTCACTGTGGGGAAGTCAGTCGAGTGTACTGGTGCCGGGCTTTGGTGCAGTAGACGTGCCGGTAACACGGTCTTGAGCTCCTGTGTGTGAACAGGTACGGGGGGAGAGGCTGGCGCGCGTGTTCGGCCGAGTGTGTGTGAGCGTGTTACGCTTTGATGCAGTCTATGTGTGTTGGCACAGGTTTATGTGTTTTCGGAGTTGTCAATGCAGATTTACAGAAAAATAGTGATGCGATATGTGGAAAGCCCATTTTTATGCCGAGCGCAAAATGAAATGTGTTTGATGTCGCGCACAGTTTACATCCTGTGCCGAGATGAGAATGCTCTTCTGTGGGAGGAGGATGAATACCATTTCCTGGGTGACCTTGCAGGATTCTTTTTTATATTTATTTTCAAAAGACGTTACTGTGGTATGATTTTAAGACTTAGTACACATTTTGAAGTGTGTTCAGGGTGTTTTACTGCGCCAAGTTCTTTCCCCAGTCCTCACAAATACAATAAAAAAGGACTAAATTAATTCTTGAAGACTGAGAGCTCAAGTAATGCCTGGAGCAGAGTTTGCAGTGGGACAGAAAATGTGTTGCACATAAAAACAAACTCTCCCTCTCTCTGTCTCATGCACACACAGATGTAGACACACACACACACACACACACACGCACACGCACACACACACACACACACACACACACATTTCAATCCCACATTCATAATAATAGTTTATTACATGCCAGACATATTTATGAGTGAAAAACTATAAATCAAATGAAATCTCTGTTTTTAAAGAGTTGACTGAAAATACGAACAAATAAAAAAAAACCTAATCTTCTGAATTCACGTAGTGCATTGACAGATATTATTTAAAGTCCTCCTCCAGTCAAAACTATGTTTTTTCTTCTTGTTTGTACAGTTTGAATGTATTAGCTCCGCCGTACAGAATGATATATGTGCAGAGCTGGACACTAGGAGGCTGTTTTTGCATTCATTGCTGAAGTGTACATTTTCTCTGGCTTCACTGAAAATCTGACTTCCAGTGGCACTCCCGCGAGCATGATTTGTGACATCACAAAGAGTTTGGAAGCCAATCCTGCTCCAATATGTATGTTTCCACAGGTGTGGAGGGGCAACCTGAAGCCTCCAGTGCACACACACGCAGAATGGACTCTACAGTGAAGCGGGAGACATTTTGTGTCCTGCACTTGGACCAGTGAAATAAAAAAAAACTGCAGATTCAAAAACATTCCTGCTCTCAAGACATCAAACGCGGCAGCTTCATCAGTGGCCTTAAGCTTCAAACTATGATGCTCTACCTACCTTTTTAGTGTTCTAGAAGTGTGCTGAGAAACTGTTCACATTGTAGGACATTTAATGACTTCTGGAATGTTATTAATGATACTGAACGGTTGCCGTTTGATTAGGGTTAGGCACCAAAACTAGTTTAGGAAAAGATGATAGTTTGGGTTAACCCACTTCATGTATTCTCTCAACGTAAGTCATGTGAGTGTCACTTACACTGTGCATACACACTGATTTTATGATCTGAGAGGTTGCTTTTTGTTATTTTAAACATTTCCATGCACACAGTAATGTCACTGTAACAAATATTTCGGCACATGTAAGCAGGAGAAAACTAAAAGCTGTAGAGTAAACTCTCCACAGGAACCAGATTAAAACTTTTAGCCTCTGAAATACACGTTTACACAGGATCTCAGGATTTGTCAGGACATCTGCTTGGATGTGGATTGGTGTGTGACCTTTCGATGTGTACAAGAACACAGAACATTTAGTAACATGAAATACTAACCGATCCTGTCTTTGTTTTAAACAAAGAACTTTATCAGCTGGTCCTTGTGCTCAAATCGATGCAGGGTAATGTCATTAATATTTTCCTCATTAAGGATGTATTTCACCCCTCTCATCCCACCCGTTATTGATCAGGATGATAGCTTTTATGACCCATCCCGCCGGATCCACGGACTGAGATCCAGCAGCGCTCCGCCCCCTCAGTTAAATATCACTGTATTTTTATCATATGCAGTCAAACAGAGTTACCATACACTTTAGACCAGAGGGCCCAGGATCTTCTTTAGACCTCACTGTGATTTAATCCTGTGGTAACAACAAGGATCTATCTAGGAAAAGCTTTTTTTTTTAATGAAACTGTCAATAGTATCAATAGTACATCATTGGACCTATTCCCTCAGTCCAACAAGAAGTCGGCCATTTCCATTTTTGACGCCATTATTCATGTTTCCTCGCACTTTACAAACTCCTACAGACCACCACAGACTTCACACTCAGTATCATCCTCAGACCTTGAAGATGAAACATTATCAAAAGGTTTCGCCTCCATCTTACCTGGTGGGCATGGTGCTGCGATCCATTTCGATGCTTTGCCATAAAGGAGGAAGCCATTATAGCTTGAGCATACAATTTCCCGGCTTCCCGGTGTCACATCCGTAGCACCACCCACTGGACAGAGGAAGTCTGACAAGCGTCACTCGATTTGCATGACTTGCATCATACACTACAACATGACATGCAAGTAGCAGTTGAGCAGACATCGTGGCGCGTGCCCTCCGACGTACGTAGAGCGAGGGCCCATTTATTGCTGCTTGCAGCTTTAATTATTATGATTGTTATTTTTATTATTGTTAATTCATTTCTCAACTGTAACAAACAGCACGGGTGAACATTCCAGAGAAAATGTTGCATGCTTGTATTTTTACCACCTCATCAATACATGGACAGTGAATACTGATCCCAAAGGTATTTGGCAAAGTCTTCTTGATAGTCCTGCAACAACGTAATAGAAATGCCTACATCCATTTTGAGCATATGAGCATGTGTCATAGTTATTCTGAAGACCAAAAAGGAGATGAGATGAGACATTTAGCTCAGAAAAGCAGCAGTGAAGACTCAAAGGGGTTTCAAACAGAAATACAGAGATTAAAATGAAGAAAGGGAAGAAAAACGAATTACTTGATCTTTTTGCTTGCACTGGGAATTCCACAGTCTTATTATAGTGTTTACTAATTTAACATTAGCAAGGTCAATTGTTTCGCTTTGTTAAAGTCCCGGTAGGTCTGCTCCTCTGCTTGCCAGATACATTGACTTTTCAAAAAGACCAATTATCTTGTAGGAATTTGAGGACAAAACTGTATATTCTTCTCCTTTTGTATTCATTTTCATCCAGTTGTGGAAAGCAGGGGAATTCCGTGTTCTCCAGACAAATGAAAGACAAATACCATAAAATGTTATTTCTGAAAGCACCTAATTTGCTTTTTGACACGCACAAATATTTAAATATTTATCTGACTGTACCACGGCCAGGAGAAACAATTGTATCTGTGCAGCTAATGGTGTCCGTTAGACACAGTCTTGTGTATTTATAGATTACCATTCACCATCAAATGACAATTTAGACACAGCTTCTTGTTTTTTTTTTTTAGCTGTGCTAAGAGGTCACTGTATAAATCAGGTGCAGATCGGAGAAGAATTCCCAGTGGCCTGGACCACCGATTGACCTGGAGTGTCAGGTCAGTGTTAAAAATGCTAAGTGAAATATAGGTGAATGAGAGAAAGAGAAATCATGACAGGCCTGCCCACAGCACGTTGTCTCAAAGCTACCTTTCCCGAGTTGATTCAATGTTTTTTAAAAAACTTAATCATACTATGTAGGAAAAAGTAAATAATCTCAAAAGAAAAGACGGGAAGCACTGACTGTGAAACTCCCACCAGACAGAAAAGACTATGCACGACTGTCATAGTGATTTAGAACCTCAGTGTCTGTTTTGCACCTAATGTTCCCCTCAAAGTGCACAAAATAATATATATGAATATTTATCTCTTGAACATTACTGGGACAAACAGTATACTTAAAGATAATCAAATTAAATCTGCAATACAGATGGTCTGTGATGAATGTAGCAGTTGTGGGGATCGGCCTGGACAGTCCCAGTCTGCCCCCAGTGTAAGATTTAGAAATAGGTAAGGATGATACTAGACAGGCCAGGCGATGGATAGGGCCTTCTCCTCGTCATCCATAACTGTACAGAATGTACAAACTTAGTTGGTGTTATCAAGGATATCAAGGAATAACCTGACTTAATCAGCTCTTGCTTTCCTGTTCTAATATCACACACTACATGTGGGAGAGAAGAAGAAAAAAAATGAATGATTGCTATCAACAGAATAAAGGTTAGACCTGCTCTCTGGTACACAGTATTATTCAGCTCAGCCAGTGGAGATGAATTCATACATCTCTCTCTCTCTTTCACTCGCTCACACACAAACAGTCTTTATCACTCGCTCTCTTAACCTCTCCCTCTTATCCATGACATCATCCACATCTTTCCTTTTCGGCTTTGACGTCTCTCCTTACCCCTGCAGCCGTCCCTCAGACCTGCAGGCAGCTTCACCCCGGCTGGTGTTGTTTCGGATATATTCCTTTCTGTCTTTCTCTTTCCCACGAGGTGATTCTGACATCCCGATGCATGCAGACATCAAACATGTTTTAAATGAAATTTGTGCAATTCTGACTGACAAGCCAATTTGCCAATTGGCTGCCAATTTCAGTTTGATTACACAATTAACACTTGCACATAGCTCTGTTTGTCACTATCAGAGCTGTCCAGTTATGTTACACTGCGAGGGTTGGTTGCGCAACTACCTTTCAAGTGAAAAGGTGTGGGTGGGGGCTGGTGGCTGTGTAATCATTTACTATCATTTACTAAAGGACAGTGAAGGTATAAACAACAAAACTGCATATTATTTAAAATACATTTAAAGGACCTGTGTGTAGGATTTAGTAGCAGTGAGGGTGCACATTGCAACAAACTGACTTCCTTTAATAATCTTATAACCCTGCGAAAGTGCTCTATTGGCTCTATTAGAGATAAAACACGACTGTGCCCATCCAGTTCACTAAATATCTAGAATAACTTCCTGCGTGCAGTTGCTCCACCACATAAAGCTGGTGCCGCTTTCATTTTTTATTCATTTTTTTTCCCGCCCCTGCCCCTCAAACATCTGGAGTCCACCACTGGGCTTTAGTGTGCTTGAATACACATAAACTGACTAAACACATAAACATTTTATTGACTCTGTTGTAATGTTAAAATAGCTGAATGTTAGCTGCCGTGGTGTGCAAGCCGGAATCTCCAGCTCCCACTCAGGGCACGACTTATCTTTTCAATGACATGCAAGCTAGAAATGAACAAAAATGCTCCTTTTATAGAACTTTTTCTTCACAACACGTAGCTCGTGCATCAGTGCAGTGGTGTCATATATTGTTAAAGTTGTCCAGCATCAAATGCGACATCAACACTTGTCTTTTATGATGCGCTCCACTTACTGCTCCCCCTTTTTGTTCTCTTCTATTAAATATTCACTAAAACTTCTCTTTTCCCTCGTACTGCTTATTTTGACTCGACTCTCTCTCACTTTTGTCTTCTGTGCCTTTTACTGTTGAAACAGCCCTTCAAAACCAAACCTTGGTCTTATGGAGAAAACCTGAAAACATTTAAAGTTTGAAGTTTCCGAAATGCATGAACTCACTGTTGTCACTAACTGTCCTCGGATTTCGAACAATGGTATGAAATCCATCAGTAGCTTTTATTGCCTGAGGTTTAACTTCATGATCAAATGCGTGGAAAGAAGAAATCTATCAGCCGATGTCAAGAAAAAATAATCATTTGCAAAATTGCTTTTCGGTCTGATACAACATACGGAATTATATTTGATGGGGACACAATTGGGAGTGAAAGCTCAGACAACATAGAGAAAAATAAAGCCCTAATATATCTTATTTTCAGTAAACAATCTACACGGGGTAAATTACTCTTTCAGTGCAAACAGGTGCATTAATAGTTAGCTGCGAGAGCTGTGACCATATGGCAGTGATAGGTCACACTAGACAGAGGTCCAGTGAGAGCGCCTGAACAAACCTATGCTGGCAGGTAAAATTAAAAACACCCTGTCAAAAGCAAACAAAATTAACTGCCCGCTTTAATCCCAAGGGACGCTACCTTGCAGGTGCATATCTGTCTGCGTGTTGGCCTCTGGCCCTGATCTGGCAGCAGAGCAAAGCATAAGGTAAATGAAGTGGAGAACATGCTCAGGCCTGGTGGGTGGCAGGCACAGGGCAGAGGGGTGCCAGCCTGCCAGTCCCCTCCTTGGACAGAGAGGGTTAGGGGGCAATGGAGACTGTGTCTGAGCTGGATCAAACAGTCGTAGACATCAAACAGCATGAGGTCTTACAAGGCTCATTAGGAAAGAGGCTGCAAGTCTTTTGGCCCTCGCTTCAATGTGACGTACGGGCGCGCACACTTTTTGTTCCCATGGTGAACTATGCTGCTTATTTTCAGGATGTGCGATGTTGGAAAAATAAAGGGAGGGGAACACAAAAGAAGCGACACAATCCGACACAATAGCCCCGTAATAAATGCTACCTTTGTGTAGCTCATATTCTTTGTGTTCAGACCGGGAGCAGAATGGATTCACCCCTCTGGTGAACGGTTTATTTGCTTGTGGCTATCACTGTGGTTTATTTGGCTGCATGGAAATTTAAGGTGCACCAAATATTTTACTCTTATTTCTGAATGTGCACTCTTGCATCAGCATCGTAGAGTAATCACAACAATAATTAGTAATTTGGAATTACTGCCTGTGACAAGAATTCTGCCTCCACAGATGTCTGCACTTTTAAAATGTGCTATGACATGAGTTGATTGCTGCATAACAAAACAGGAGTGATATGAATAGTCTTATAATATGCAGGGGTAGACCGAATAATGAAAACACTTTCCCTCCAAAGGTGCGTCATATTAGGTTGAATGCCAATTAGCAGCATTTTTCAGCGTTGAAAAAAACACTGATATCTGATTATCTTTGCCATCCAAAACGGGAGACACTGTCAAAAAAACACTCACAAAAAAACCCCCAAAACATTAAATATATCAGGGAGAACTCAAGGCTCTGCCACCAAAAGGCAATAGACAAGCTTCACTTAAAGGAAGAAACTGATGGACACATAAAAGGAGTCGACAAATTCTGTTAACTGGCATTCAAGCTAATATGACCCACATTTGTTGCTGTGCTGATACTTCAAAGTTGACGTTCTTTTTCATGAATAGTTTACAATATTTTGTTGTTATCCTGTGTTCTCTGCGAGACAAAGTGTCTGTGATTCCTTAGACAAGAGACATGCTGAAATTATGGCACATTCACATCAAGGCCGTAACTTTCTTCTTTTTTCCTTTCCCTTAAAAAAAATAATATACTTGACAGTTTAAAACTTCCGTCCTGCTTGATCTGGCAAATTAGAACAATGGTCGCCAGTACGTGTTGTATAATCACAAAAGACTGCCTTTCTTTGTGTTTAGTACCGAAACACAAAGCATTGCATTCTCTCACCTGGGATAAGACCAGAGATGATAATCATTGCAAAATGTGCTGAGAAAAGCATTCAACTAGTTTTGATTAACCGACTGTGTTTGTGTGAAATCATTCCATGTAAGACTTGTTTTTAAGCCATGGATCAGGCTAAAGAACATGAGCTGCAGGTGGGATTAACTACATTATCTTAAGGCTACGTTCAGATCTGCGGTTCATGGTGAGTAAGTATGTATAATACTCCCATTTGCCTGCTTTTTTAGCAATGCCCACTGCAGCGCTGAATGATAGGGTTGCCAGAAGGTCTGTTGTGAAGTAGGAGGCAGACTCAGCGGGCTTTGATGAAGGTCCCATAGACGGACATTTTTTAAAATTTGCTTCCAGAAAAATGTGCAAAACAAGGAAAGTGGAAATGTTATCGCCGGGAACTGACAAAAATGAACAACATCCAAATAACCATTTGATCATCTGGAATTCATGGGTGATACAGGTGGTAGCGCATACGCAGAGAAAGTGACTGCAGCTCTGAATCAACACACTTTGCCCACGGTGACGTCTGATGCTGTAGGGGAAGCTTATGATAACATGCTTTATCTGCAAAACTGTGCATGCAAATCCAGCTTTTCAAGTTAAATCTGTTACAATAATAAGGATACTGATGATATTTAAGCGTTACTTTGAGGTCATTTTAAAGGCAGAGTGAATTACTTCTACTGTTTTACCTAACTTTTGCATAGCTACTGTAATGAAAAAGGCTCCCTGCCCATCCTCCATTAGCACCATGCTCCCTGTGGAGAGTGTCGTCAGTATGAGAAAATCACTTCTAATTTTTAGACATATTGGCATTTACAAGCTGCTGATTGCTGATTGCCCTCACACAGAGATATTGTTTGATAATAACATTTCCTTTGTATCACACTTCTGTGGACATTTTAAAGTGGAGTTTGATATTGAATGTACATTATGCAGTGGCAGATTCTCTGAAAACCTTATTGTTCACACTTAAATTGAAAATAACGATTATCACGCTCCTATTTTTGTGGGTGTAAACAGCCGGGTGCCATCAGACAGGGTGCTGCTTTCTATTAAGCCAACCAATCAATTATACTTAGCGGCTTCACAAAGACCTATCATTATGCTTAGGGCTCGTGTGAATCTGCTTCTACGCATCAAGAAATCAGAGAAACGCTACTTGCAAACGCTGGTATCAAAAAATATCTCAGGAAAAAAAAAAGAAGAACCAAATGCAAATTAGCGTTTGGCAGATCTTTCAACAAGAGAAACAGTTTTTAAGGATGACAATGATGACTATTTGTAGATTGGTCTGTCTGACAGGCCGTCCATAACTGTGGTCCTGTCTGAAATATCACTGCTGGACGATATATTAATGTTAGAAAAAAAGTTGGCAAATGCTTGCATGTTCACAAGCTAAACACAGAGGGTAAACATCACCAGTGTGATCTTGTTAAAACTAAATATCAAATATATGTCAAACTTTGGCCAAACTGAGCCAATTAGAAAGACTCAACAACGTATCACTCCTCTAATACTGACCACGTTCCTAGCCTAGTCGTCAGCATATAATATTAGCACTTAGTGCAGTTTCTGCAAAGCACAGATACATCTAAGTTTGCACCTGGCATACACCATGAACCATACTGACATCTGTACAAAACGTGCCAAATCATGTTCACATCACATATTTAATAACTGACTGACTTTCACACTGGGAGGCGGAGGGGATGGTGGTGGAGATACATGTGGTTGTTTTTGGTTGTGGTTGATGCACTGGATGTTTTCAAGGAGGTCTGGAAACATTTCCAGACAAGGTACTTTAAGCTAAAACATGATGTTTTCTTAACCCTAACCAAGTGACTTTTATGTCTACACCTGACCTGTCTATCCACTGTGTTCTGACAAGAGAATTTAACATAAATGTAAAGTTGCAATTTAAGGAAATGTGTAGCTTGAAATGATCTGTGGTGTTGTAGACATGTACGTTTGTTCTGGCTATTGGGTTGCATTTTTCTTGATAAGACATGCAGCCTTTTATTCTGTTATAATATTCAGCCCTAAACGCACTGTATTTCATATTCCAATCAATCCAGTCACTGCAAACAAAAGACATGCGACGTGGCGTAATTGTTAAACGACCATCGTTGCCAATGACAACTATCTGATGTCCATGGACGAGGTCATGTATTAAAGTTTTGTTCACATCATTTCTATTCCTATTCACGCAAATTTATTTGTGTCCATAGTAGATATTAATAGCCGGTCAATAGAGCTGAATCATTCTTCCAGCTTACTCTTCACCTCATTTGCTAAAAATGAAGAGAAGATTTTGTATTATTTCCTTTAAAGGAAATGATTTATTAGCGAAGATAAGCTGGCATGCGAGCAATGGATAGATAGATGGATAGATGGATGGATGGACGTGTTAATTTGTTGTTGAGAAAGGCAGAAAGACCTAATGTGTTTTTCCACACTTAATTATTTTCACCAGCGGATTATAATCATATTTAGAGTAATGCCCTGGGGACATTATGAATTTGGTCCGGGTATACTGGGAAAGAACTAATGCTAGTTAAAATAACAACATTTTATGGCATATTAATTTACTTTGCTGTTTAATAGAAAATCTAAATACTGGCTGCTTCCTCTTGGGTACAATTTCCCATTTGTGGAAATTAAATGGAAATTTGGACCAGAGATGTAGGAGATCTCTAAAGGTCGAGTATCTGCTAACAAGCCCTCTCTCCCGCATAAACAAACATCTTGTATCTTTTTTAAAACGGCTAATTTCAGACTGCAAAATGAACCAGAGGAAAAAAAAAAGTGTTAAAACAATTCAGTCATTCTTCATTTCGCCATTTGACGTGGTCCCCTCACATCATGTCCATGCCTGAATAAGTGTGCTTATTGAGTCCTAAATATGTTTGTGCATAAACTGACAAGTTGCTGACATATTTTGATGGTGTTTACTCAAATTTAGCTTTTGGGGCTTCTTTTAACTGATCATTAACCATCGATCTCCTCAGGCGAATAAGACGTGAACATCTAAACACACAAAACAATAACAGTTTTCCTCAGTGTGTGTGTTTTCCACAGCCGCCCCCTGCTGCTGTGCTTCGTGATGGGCGTGCCATCATGGAAATAAAATGTCATTTCCACTCCCAATGAAAAATTGGTCATTCATTTCCATTTGAAATCTACAGTCTAATTAACAGGTTTGAAACTACATCAACAGTGGTGATAACCACCGTTTTATTAATAGAACATGCCTTTTCGCAGAGTCTGCACACAAAGCCAAGGCAAAGATGGATGTCTTGGCTTTAATTAACCAGAATTATTTACTGACTAGGGCAGGCTTATGGGAGCATCACTCATGTAATGGATATATTAGCAAAAGACTGAAGGGATTAGCTTCTGTGGAATTAACAGACTGTGGGCAGTTCATCATGTAGTGATGGAACTATATATAATTTTTATACTATATTTATAATCCAGTGCCACAGTCAGTGCTGTATGAATTAGTGCATGTGAGCACACGTGATTATTTGTGATGTTTTTCCAGTGTTATAATGCTTTGCATCCTTGACAAGACGAATGACAGAGCGATGCCATCTGTTGTTCATAATGAAGCTCATGGCAAGTGCACAAAAATCGACTTTATGTAGTATGCTGTTCACTGCAGTTGCACATCCGATGGGACTAAACTGCTGTTACATGAATATGGATTTCAAAACTGTCCCACAATTTGTCTCTTTTTTTCATATTATCTTCACATCAAGAACTGAACAATGTTCATTGAGCAGGACTCAGTCACAGTCTAAGCCTTGCCCTTTGAGCTGGCACACAGTCAAGTCTGCAGCTATACAATAAGTCCCACTGATGTGCAACTCTGCCAGGGCTTCTCCTCCTTTGAATGTGCCTCTCGGCATTTGAGCTGCTCGTCCTTCAAGCCCAGCACTGGTTCAGTATACGTTCATCCTCTTGTGTACAATGTGGGCTGGTTCATTTTGTGTGTTTCCATGAGAGACTACCCTGCACAGTGATACAAAGTTTGTTGTAAGCTTGACTGTATATATGACTATATGGTTATTTCAGTGCATTGCTCTCCCACAACGTAACAGTGACTTTCTGAGACAACTTTTCATTTTTTAACTGACGGTTCCTGCTTAAGATTCTTTTGCAGTAGAGGATCACCTCTTCTGAAAATCATTTCACCTTTGATAAAAACTTGCAGTCTTTGTGCGAAAGTAACATTACATACTGAGGCAAAGTTATTGATCACTGTTGTTCGGGGAGCAGGCGACTCCCTTACCGTCGCTCTCAAGTGCTCCGTGACAGTGAAGAAACATACTTTATAATATATAAGTCCACGGTGTTCTGGCTGTTTGTTGCCGCAGCATGCTCTGACACTAAAATTGCATTGTGCTGCTGGAGTGTTGGACTGCACTCCCCCACTGGGCACGGGTTAGTCCACGAAATACCAAACTACTTCCTTGCTGTCTTTTGTTTTTCATCTGTAAGGGGACTGACTGGTCATTCTAAGCAATATTTTTGATCATCAGCCTGCACAAGTGTTCTTAGACAACATGTTAGGTCGTAAAACATACTGTACATACTCGGCCAGTCATTTAAAGGGTAACTCCGCCAAGTTTAACCATTGAAGTGTGTTTACAGGTCCTAGGGAGTACTACTGCATACGTTACAAAAGCAATCTCAGAGGAAGCTGAATGTAATCTGGTAAATTGCCTCCAGTGGTGTCAATCCGGGTAAGTTGCATTGTGGGTAATGTAGTCACCAGGTTTTGACGCGGAAGAAGAATGTGTGTAAAGTAAAGGTGGCGATTTGGATCATTCATTAACTTCCCATAATAAGTGCAACACTGGACCAGTGGACTTCTTTTCGAAACCTCCGGAGTCATGATAAAGTTTTAAGAAACGCTGTAGTGCTCCCCAAGACCTGTAAACACACTTTTATGTGTAAAGTTGGTGGAGTTACTCTTTCAGCACATGGGTACAAACAGAATCTTTACGTACACTGGAGCTAATTTTGAGGGACATCAGCTTTGGTTCGGCTTCAACTTAATCTGCCTCTAGTTTTTTTTTTGTTGCGATAAAACTCCATAACCCCCTGAAGAAATGCATGAACACGGTGCTACATACAGATTTGTCTTGTATAAATGAATGCATTTACACACACACACACACACACACACACACACATACAAGCACAGGTTTGCACACACACTCCCACCCTGAATGCCTGAGGTAATGTCTTCCCTAATAACCTGTGTCCTTGACTGCCGTGATAAATAGAGTCACGTTTGGATTCAGGATTGAATTCCAATTAACAGTTTTGCCCATTGAAACGGAAGCAATTGATAATGTCTACAATATGTGTGAATGCAATCAATGGTCGGGCATAAAGCAATAAGTGCCGCGGAGCAGTCGTCCTCGCTCTGCGCTTACTTAGATCAGCCTCTGCCTCCGGTGCTGGTGGCCTCTCAGTTATGTGGTCTGGTGTGGTCATATTTTAACTTGTGGTAAATGTCAGATGTTGTTGCTATGATTCATGTGAAATGTGAACAGCAAGAAATGGTAAACAGAAAATGGCAAAATCAGCAGGAGATTGGTCTGTGTTTGCAGTTGTGCCGCTGGTCACCACTGGGTCCTGCGTGGCGTTTATTTAACATGACACATTTCAACAGCACCTGGGGAGCAAGGTCATGGCTGCGCACACACACACACACACACACACACACACACACACACACACACACACACACCACAAACGCACCAACCCGCTGACACACACACCCACACACACGATTGCACGCACACACACACACACACACACACACACACACACACCCACACACATGATTGCACGCACACACACACACACACACACACACACACACACACAGACACAGACACACACGCACCCCTGCATTCTCCGAATCATTCATTTAAAATTGGACATCCCTGCTGCTTTCTGAACGAACTTCACTTCTTTTCAAATCCTGAAGGCCGACATGTTTTTAATTATTGACATTCAGGTGAGGATTAGCATTTGATGCTGTCTGACCCGGCAGACATGAGTGGCAGTGGGCTGGGCAGGGAGGAGGGCAAGAATCTAGGAGCTGGCGATTTTCAGGGACAAAGAGCCTTCTGACGAGGCAGAGGAATGGGCCAGGGAGGTGGAGGTGCAGTGATTCACATGCAGTGCAGGAGGCCTCTCTGTATCACCCCCACCCCTCCCCCAAATCCCACGAGGGCAGGGGGGAATTGATGAAACGAGCAGGAAGGCCTAATTAAAGGCTCTCAGCTCAAACGCATTGATGTATTACATCTATTATGCCACAGTTCGATAGGTCTGCCAGGCCGGGGCTGCCGCGGCTACTGAGTCCCGCCAAACAAACTGAATAAATAATAGCAGCTGAGAGGGAGAGAGGGAGAGAGAAAGAAAAAGGGAGATGAGTCCAAGAGGCGGAGTTATGATGAAGGCAGCTATAGCCATAGGCGTGTTATACAGCCCCTGAGATTTATTTTGTTTAGCTCCGTTTACAATCTATACAGCAGGAATGAAAAAGAGTATCAAGAGTCAAAGTCAATGACAGCTGATTTAGAGATCGCCTTACTGATTGGAAATTTCAGCATGCTTAATGAATTAAGAATCACTATTTTTGACAAGCCATTGGTAATTATGACTAATAAACACATGAAGCATCAAACACAGTAAGATAAAAAACATGAAGAAAAATCAAATCCTGTTTGAGAGCAAGGACAATCCATATGTCGCATCATTCTGTGTTGATTAATGCGCAGCCTTGACTGCATGGTTAGCTTTGAGATCAAAGGTCAAATCCACCAACATCTTGCCCGATTATGGCCATTATTTACTTTGTCACTAACAGTGCATTGGGAGGAGCGGAGGAGGCAGCGGGGTCGAGTTATGCATTTCTGTTCGTTTGGGACGACTGAATGCGTGTTCATGGCGTGCGCGTGTTTTCTTGTTGTGCAGGGGAAGAATGGGCATGTGTGGAATGAGGAGGGAGGCTGGGAGCCTTCAGGGACGAGGAGACCAGAAAACAGTGCATGAAATTATGCATGCGCTTAATGCAGTTGTATGGGGAGGGATGGAAATGAAATTGGTATGGGGTACATAAAAAGATAAAAAGCCTCATGCTTTCAGATTCCACTCTTCGCCAAACTCAATATCGTTTATGGATATAACAGTTTGGAATGCAGTCGATCTTTTGCGAAGACTTTTTTTTCTTTTCTACCTCGCTATTGTATGTTGTGTTTTTACAATTTAATATCCTCACATGCACGAACCACACACATTTGCATTTTTCTAAGTTAATAGAACCCCATCTTACCTTTCAGCTTTCACTTAATTGGTGCCAGAGGGAATTTGTTTCGCAGACAGGTGAATCAAAGGCTTGAATATGGGACGAATAAAACTACAAATACACATACGCTGGAACCTGCCATACGACTTCACATATAACACAGTGTGCATATAAAACCTGTAGTGCATCCAGTTGTCACCTTCCAACTCAGTCATTAATGTTTTTCTTTTTCTTTCCAATCACCATCCACATGGGGTCAGTAATATTATTGTATACTTTTTAATTGTTCATCAACAAAGGCAGCTAATACAGAATGCGCTCTCTCTGTGCAACATGATTACCACGGGCTGAAAATAATGAACATTTATGCAGAAAAATAACAATAGCGAAACAGTTAATTCTCGGCTTTAGATAGTTATTAAACCAAAATCTCCCAAATGGTCCACGGACAAGTTTCCATCCAGTCGAGGACATGAGGATATGAGGCATGGTGAGCCCTTAATGCTCAGATGAAGACAGTAAGCCCTGGAAACATGGAGGACATGAGGTGGATTCTGTCAGTGTAAATCCAGCAGCCAACTACACAGTGAGAGGGATATAAAAAGCAGGACAGCGACAAATTCAGCAGGAGTGTTTTTTGGTTCTGGCAAAGTGGCGACGGAATTCTTGTGTGCGTTTGTCTCTTCCTGTCTGTACTTGTGTGCGCGCCTGTTTGTGTGTAAATATATGTCTTCGCTTGCGGAGCACACGGAGGAGCAGATTTGTGAGACAGGCTCGAGCAGTTGCCTTCACAGCAGTGGTGAGATTGGAAGCGAGTGGTTTCTGAGCCAGTGTGACTGATGGCGTCTGTTAGCAGCGACGGCCACAGAGAGGACGTCTTGTACTGGCGGCAGGGGGAGGCTGAGGCTTCCGGAAACAATGCTGTCCTCGGAAAAGACTGCTGAAATGACAGGACAAGTGGGGCCAGTCTTTCCATTCGCGGTCCCTCTCAACCTTCTGACACTTTTCGCACTTCCACCTCTCACTTATTATGATGCCCCTTAACACTCCTCGCCTTCCATGTGTTCCTTCTTCTGTCACCTCCTTAACATACTGTGTCCCTACAGCGGTAACCGAGCTGCCACTGTCGTGAACAGGCGACTGTTTCCTTGTCATCCTGTTTCTGTTTCCTTCCCCAGACAGACAGGGTACATAATACCTTTCACACGCATAGACACAAGCTGCCTTCTTTCAATTTACCAACAACTAAGAAACAGTATAAATTATAATTAGCCGCCACGACAGCGTCTGCTGCTAACGTTTTCACCTTGTGAGTGTGTGTGTGTCATCCCAACAAACTGTGGTCCTGGAGACACCTATACTGGAGAATGACATACCACAGATGCTTTTCTGAACACTTTGGCAGGTGTTTGTGCATCTGTCTGTGTTTGTGGACAGATTTTTCGGCGAGATAGCATCCCAACTGCAATATTCAGTCATGAAACATCACAAGAGAGTGGGTGAGATCAAAATGAACGCTGTGTTTCGAAGATGAGCGTGGCGTGAGCAACCAGGCCCCGTAGAGAGTGGCATGGCCCCACCACATGCATACGTGGCTGCGCAGACATCTATTTCAGCAGGAACTACCACAGAAGTGCTTTAGAGCACTTCGGGATAATGCGCCCTGCCACACTGTGACAATTGCAGATTTCATCAAAGAGCTCGCGGTGAGGATTTGGCCTCCAAATTCCCCTGATCCCAGTCTGACTGAGCATCCTTGGGCCATGCCAGAACAAGCCGATCAGATGAGGGCCCACTGTGGGTGCCCTGGCTCAGGCTCTGCAGACATGGACACAGAACCTCTGTGGCTACCCTGTGGTGTATGGCACATCTGACACATGCGACATGGAAAAGGTAGATGACTTGCTGAATGTCCGGACAACATGCCAGTGCAGCTGCATGCGAGCCCTACACCTTTCAAGCATCTACTTCAACACCGTACGCGCTCCCATGTGGAGGGGATGGCACATTAAGTGATGTCTGAAACCAATAAGCGGGTGTGGAAGTGGGTGATAAACACTGTGCTAAGTTACTGACCACGCGCAACGCCATGTTACGTTCTATTGGAAGATGTGCCATACAAATCTTATGTGCAGCCACGCCTACAAATGTTAAATGCTCAAACCAAGATAGATTTTATTTTTTAATGCAGATATTTAAAACTTGAAGGCTTCTCCATTCTTGAAAATGGCAGACATTTTTACAGGGACTATTATTAAAAAAACAATACACATCAGAGTAAAAAACAAGATATTTTCAATTAATCCCAAATGATGCTGATAGGTAGCCATAGTTATAATAGATGTTATTTCCCTGGAGAGAGGTGAGTCCATCCTGAAGACTGCTGCTGCCCGACACCTTTGTGAATTCAGCTCTGACTGTGAAATGCGCTTCATGACAAAGTGAGAAGGGATTTATCGGTCGGTCGGGAAAGGCCCTCATTGTCTGAAAAGAACAACATGTATCTGAGTAAAAGTGAGTTGAAAAGGACCGCGTTCAATATCTGCGAAGCAAGTTTCAAAACGTTCCCCCAACACAGACTTGCATGCATTGTGAGACGCAAGACGTATTGAAATCATAGCATCTCTTTTGTGTATAGACACGCTGCGTTAATCTAATATTTTGTGGTTTCAGTTGAATGTTAACAAAGTGAAAACATCATGTCCTGTGCTTCAAATCACTTTTTGACGCTCAATTTTTACACACACACACACACACACACACACACACACAAATGCATTAGCACATATACACCTTGGCCTGATGAATAAAGGTTATGTTAGAAAGACGGGGTACGGGGAACATTGGCTTTTTTGGGAAGATGCTGGCAGGATGTTGACCAAATGCCGAAATGACGTTTGCAGGAAATATGTCTGCTATCGAAAAACACATTAATAGTGTTGCACCATAACAGAGATGGTTGGTTAGTTAAAATATAACTGTAAACTGTTTTAAGTCAGTCGTTATGGTACAAAATAATCTATAAGACATAAACTAAACAACAACAAAAAAAGTTTGATTTTTGAAACAAATCTGAATAACAGTGTGAAATAATAAACAAATTTACCGTCTTAACTTCATTGCTGTTAACAATACACACAATTCTGTCAGTCTCTTCTCAACTTGTGTAATGTCCCTCACTTGAGGTGTGCATCACTACGTTTACCTGTCAAAACATATTTGAGGGATCCTGATGAAGCGGAAGAGTGGCAGTTATGGAAAACATCAAAACTATTTCCCATTGGGAAGCCGGTGCAGCTGGTGTCATAATACAACACATGGCACTTCTCCGCCTGCGTAAGATTTGCTTCAGTGGAGTATCTGACATCTCCACAACTATTTCCTTAATTGACGTAGTTAAGTATGCACCCTCCATTTCTGAATTGTAAATACCTGCCGTAATGTAGTGTAAAATTATTATTCCGGCATCAAGAAACAGCCGTAATTTGCAGCTGTCAGTTCTGCTGCATATTAATTCCTCAAATGTACCCTTGTTTAGGAGCAGTTAGATGGAAAGTGTTGCTCAGTTTTTCCTGCTATGAACTCTTCATTATCTCACAGGCAGGTTGCCTGGATCTCAGTTCCTAACTTTTAATTCTCAAATTACCCTTCAGGATTATTTATTGTTATTCTATTTAAACTGAGGTTATCTCGGATGCGCTGTAAATCTTTCCATGAGGCCTGTTGAAATTATTAAACACAAACACGCAAACCGTATTCACCGAGCGTTTAAAGTGCGATAGTGTCAAGTCTTAAAATACTATGTGGACTTTATTCAATGTCAGTTTATTGATAGTATGTTAACCTTCAAAACTGCAGCCTTCTGTTACAGAGGACAGGTCTGGGAAGGGAATGATGGAGAGGGAAGGACTATTAAAAATAGGTTAAGCTTGTCTCTGCACTATTTCTAACAGGCTCAGTTTGTTCCCTCTGGGGTCTCAGTGATTTGGAGTGTGACCCTGACCCTTTGCTTCTGCACAAAGACGGACACACACCCACCCACTAACACACACGCACACAGTTCTTCGCCCTGAAGATTGCTGTGCACTTCACTGGAACTAAATCACAGTGAATGTGCTTGTCGGTTCCACTGGCCCTTAACGAGATCTGTGTAGCTGCTCTCGTCGCACTGTAAAGCGCCAGGCTGAACATGATTTAGTCTCACAGAAGCATTAAAGACATTCAAAGGAAGGACAGGTGTCACCTCTCTGGTCACAATGATGTGACTCTGCTCTGCTCTGCGGGCCCTCCTCACACATGTGATCCGATAACAAACTGGAACTGGAGTTAAATACTTGTTTGAAAGATGGACAACGTCAATTAAAGATCAATATGTTCCCTACGCGGTCCTGAGGTGTGTTTGCACATGCATGAATAGTAAATGAAAGGAGAATAGCACGTTAGCCTCAACTAGCCAGCCCCCTTATTGTATTGTGTTCTCTTGTATTAATAATAATGTCACAAAAGATGACATCACATCTGTGACATTTCTTTGACCCCTCTAACAGCATGATCTCATAGGAATAACATATTAGGTATTAATCCAACCATAGTTTCATCAGTTACAACAAGAGTGGCATTAAGGATGAACAGTAGTGTACTTCTCTGAAGAACGTCATTACCAGTTGCATCCAAGTGAATCTTGGCAGAGGAGGACTGTTCCTGCCATCAGACTCAACTCAGCACGGGCAATTTATCAGCTTCGCTTAATGTTAAAATGTAATATTTTGAGAAAATATCCCTTTTTTTAAGGATGGTCCACTGCCCTTTCAGCTGTCAGGGCTGAGCATTGGACTCATGCTTTTCGAAAACAATTTCCTCTTTCACACATACTTAACTTTTGAACCGTAAAACAAATGAATATCTGAAAGTGGGTAAAGGTGATGCCATTACTCACACACACGTCACAACAAATGACATTCAACCGTATAAAAAGCTCCTGTTTAATGAAGCAGGACACACAATAAGAGTAGGATAAAGAATTTTCTGCCTTATGAGGAAGAGCAAAAGAGGAACACCTTTTATTATTTTAATGTTTGGTGCTTTTTCTGGTCACTCTCAGGAACAATAGGTTAATTTATAAATCAGCAATGTTCTAAGTGTAAAATAACAGTTAAGGAAACTATCAATGTAAACTCAGCACTGTTTTACAGAGTAGGTCAGGTATTTTTCACCCTCATGAGTGCTTTGATATTTAAAAGACTCTTAAAGCCACTGCAGACATTTGAATCAAATCATTTTTAATTAACCTGGATTCTTTTTTTGTTTGTTTGCTTTTTACTTATGTGGTATATTTGATGAAGTATATTGCATGTTGGTAGGCTTTTCTCCTGTTGAACAGTAACAGTATTCAACCTTTCATGATCAGAAAGAAAAAAATCCTCTCATCCTCATACTTAAGCGACTGAATAGGTTTGCCACTGTCTCCCAAAACGACATACATCTCCGTTTTGTAAACAACATGACCACTGCAGCGTAACAGCAACACACCTAACAGATTTTTGAAGTACAGTGGTAGTCTGGTTAGACTTGGCTTGGTTAGGTTTAGGAAAACATCATGCCTCAAGTTCAAATCAGCACGCTGCTTCTGTAAATTCGGTTAGGTAAGATGAAAGAACCCCCCCTCTGATTTCTGGTTTCACACTCGATAGAAGCAGCAGTCTCCTGAATGAAAGTCCTGTTCTTGTTTAACCCCACTGTGCATCCCAAATGTCCTCCCTATTCAGAGGTTTCACTATTTATACAACTTCTCCTCACTTCCTCCTTCATAGCACTAATAATATTACAGCCGCTAGATGTTGCCGCCTAACTACAAATGTAAATTTGGGTGTTGCTCAGCTGTTTTTTTTTTCTACCTATATGAAGACAGGCTCAAGTTAATGTGTGTATATTTAAATGACAAACCCTTGGGAAAGTTTATTGTGGTGTCTTTTTGTTGTGACAGATTGAATCTTTGCACAAGGAGAAAAAGACATTCGCTGTTTTTATTTTCATGGAAACATGTCTCGTGGCAGAACTGAAAACACATTTCAAGTATAATTAATTTCAATGCACTGCATAATGTGCTGTTGATGATTAGTGCGCATATTGAACAGCAAAGCGGCTCAGTGCAACTCGCCTTGCCCCTCCTAGCTGGTCTTCATAGGAACACGGCGCAGTAGAGACCAAATATGACCAATCGGTAGAGAGCAGTTCTGGCCAGTGGGCCAGGTGCCAGGTACTTTTCACATCTTATGAAGACAGGTGCCAGGTACTTTTCACATCTTTTCCGTCTGGTCGCTCAGATATAGAGACTGGACATGCAACTTGAGGAGGCCCCCTAGTGGTGAGGAGGCCCTATGCACCTGCGTAGTCCGCACATGAAGAAGCAAGGAATGGCTCTGCCGCTTATCTATACTGCTCAACTGTGCAGATTGTCCACCTCCTTCAGATATTATTAGCATCAGTGTAGGCGTATATTGCTTCATCACAGCAGTATGACGTCGTATGAAGTCGTCCAGCAATCTACTTTGTCTGCCTTAATAAAACCACATAAACTAAACTTACAGAGACGTGTATGATTCTCACACTGACATTCAAAATGAATGTATAAAAAAGGGCCCTGAAATATGTCCTTAATAGTTGTTCACAGCCAACCCTTTGATTTACTGAGCATATTAGAGCTGCTCTAACATTATCAGTGAGGTAAGAGTATTTATATCATCTATCAACCCACAATGACTGTCTGATGAGACCAAAAATTAATACTGTAAATTAGTTACATCCCAGTAAATTAGCTGCATTCTGACCTTTTCAGGGACTGGTGCACACAAAACCACCAGATGCACCCGAAATATATCCTCCATCAGACAGCAGCCCTTAACATGGATTTGTGCATGTGGGGGATTTCCAGGATCAAGTGTAATTGGCTTCAACTGGGGTAACAGCCTGGTGAGTAATGTACAATCGCTAGGACATGCAGCAGTGATGGTTTACAGAGCACAATCCAGAGGTTGCTGAAATCCCCATTAGTGTTCATCTAAGACATGGAAATAACAAGAAAAACAGAAAGACGCTGCTTTACATGTTTGTCACGTCTCTCCTGTAAATGTTAAACTGAAGATGGAAATCATATGTGTGAGCTGAACAATGAACGTCAGACATGATCAATAACAATCAATGTGTGCAATAGAAGCGGGGCGTGAAAGGGAAAACTTGACATTTTGTTTTTAAATGTTATTTTTCCATACAAAGGGATTTGTAACCCTAGCAAAAACAAAAAAAAAATCGACCGGTATCCTCTCGCTAGCTGCATGACTTGAATTGTTAATGTGTTTTACTCTGCTAGCAAGCGAGCAAAAAGGCTAGCTGGTGGCTTGAAGTGTCCGTTTGTTTAAAATGAAAAATATTCATACAAAGTGACTAAATGACATTTCACAATGGCACACAATTGGTTTAAAGGAACAGTGTGTAGGATTTGGTGGCACAACACTCATAACAGTGTCTGGAACTGTCACCAAATACTACACAGGTCTCTGTACATGGTCACAACTTCTGCTTTTTTTTCAGGACTATCAGCACAACTATATTTTGAGCCTGCATCACCTTTCTTTGACTGACACATGACATTTATGAACCGGATTGTCATCACAGGGAAGTCACGATGGAATGTGGACATAAACAGTCCAAAATTATGACACCAACATTCAGGGTTCTCATCCATTTTGTGGTTGGATTTAGGCAATGAAAGCACTTTGGTTAAAGTTAGGAAAATATATTTTCATTTGTAGGATTCACTTCGGCTAAGGGAAAAGGGGTAAATATTGAGATTTTGGTTATCTGTTAAATGCGATTCCTATACCCTCCCCTTCCAAGTGTGTAGAAGAATCCAAGGTAGCTAATGAAAACACAAAAGGTCCTCTCTAGAGCCAGTGTTTGATCTGTCCTTTTTAAGCTACTGTGAAACATGCAACATAGCAGATTCTGCTCCCTCCATAGATATAAAAGGCTCCTTCTAAGGTAACAAAACACAAGCTTTAATGATCTTCTACCAAAAGAAATACACAGTTATAGCCTCTGATGAGGAGAAAAACATACTTCACATGTGCCTGAAAAAGATAAATATTGTAACAACACTGGACAGGGTACATTACTTTTCATGTTCCTTCAACTCCAGTTAAAAAAACGTTGAATTTTGAATTGAATTCATGATATGCTAGAATATGATTGAAGTAAAATTCAAAAGGATCTGATCAGATTGTGCTTGTTGCAAAAGCTTCCAACTGTTTCAATACAGACTTGTCCAAATATTACGAGAAAAAAGTTCTGTTGCAAAAACACATTTGTGTTTTTGTGCCAGGGTGATCAAAATGGCAAAGGCACAGTTACAAATCAATTAAGAGTGAGCGAAATTCCACCAGCAGAAACGACAGGGAACAGCTCAGTCGACTGGAAGAGAGAAACAGATGGGAAACAAACAGGCTCTCTGTCAGTGTTGCTCTGCAGAGTGTAACATACTCTTTGTGTGTGTGTCTGTGTTGGTATGTGTGTCCAGCACATGGACTCGATCTCTGCATCATAATGTAATTTGCTGCCAATCTTGAACACCCACTGATAGTCTGCTGAATTTGTGAAGGAAACTGTAGAGAGATTGCTGATAACCAATATGTGTATCTATCTATCTATCTATCTATCTATCTATCTATCTATCTATCTATCTATCTATCTATCTATCTATCTATATATACATTTATATTCCAATTAATCGACTACAAGTCAAGTTATTATTTGTTGATTGTTGAGTTTGTTAAGTGACAAGACTTTTGTCAGGGACTGGAGGCTTTGTGTAAGAATATTGTGGTAGAGAAGCAACTGCACTCAAAAAAATCATTTGTTCGCAGAACGTAATAAAATTATGGAAATAATTTCCACCTAAACAAAATGCTTTAATTTAGCCAGAAACAATTTTGTCGAGTGACCTAAATATAAATATGTTGGATCAACATGATGCATTTGTGTTACTATGACTTAATTACTAGGATTATGTCCAACTAGATTTGCAAGGGTAAATGTTACATACTAACATATTTTTGTTGGGCCATTTAAACTAGTATGATATAATTACGAGTTACTTAATTTAAATGGGTAGTTGCAACCATTATTTTAAATACAGTTACATTAATTAATTGTGCTGAGTCAACAAAACCATAATTATTAATAAAATAAATAATTTAACAGTATTTTTATATTCCACAATTTATACAAATGTCAACCTATTTTCCCCAAGCTGGTGTCAAGTTTTGGAAAAGAAAAACACGAAGCAAACTGGATTTGTTGGAATAACACTTTACCAGAAATGGCAAAACTCACTTTCAAGCAATTGGCTGAAAACATGTTGCTGTGAAAATACAAACAATTTCAAATTTCAAGTGTAAACCACTTAAACAACCAGTATTAGGTGTCTATATTTGGAGCTTTCTGATGACCAAAAAACAAATCAAAGCTGGTTATGAAGCTATATGCAGAATACGGTCCTGGCAACTGTGTGCAAAGAAAAATGTTAAATACAGCATTGTGCATCATCTCAAGTTTCAAAAGAAAACTTTGTTGTTTGACAACTTTTTTTTTCCTTCCCTTGTTTAAAGAAACACTTCTAAACATTATTCTCCTCTAACCTCCAAATATCAACAGTTTAAAGTATCAAAACACATTAACAACAGCTTATCATATTTGAAGGTAAATGCCTGAAAGGCTTCAAATAGAGTCACTGCTACCTGAACAGTAGTTTACTCTAATGAGGATGACTAACGTGCAAGTAGTGTTTTCAGTGTTTGAATTTTTTTTGAGAGTCGGTTTCCATCAAGCTCCATGATAAGCTTCTGCAAAGCTTCGAAGGTGTATCGCAGCTCTGGTGGATAGCTGAGGTTGAGCGCGTATACAAGTGCGAACAACATTCCCACGGCAAGTGGTACGTTTCCGAGCTCATCCAGAACTTGCACGCCCTCCAGAATGATACCTACATCTTCCGGTCCATCTTTTGGCTCTGCATCTTCTTTGCGAATGACAAATATTCCAAATGTAGTCTTCATCATCGCAGCTTCACTGCTTTCACCATCTGTGTTCTTCACAGAAGAAAGGGGGGAAATAGAGGATATGCATGTCAAAATGGTACTGTAGTCCCATTTTTTAAACACACAAATTTCTGTAAAGCAGCTGTCACTTATCTTATGTGAAAGATTCTAGTATTACATTGTCTTTTCTTAACCCTCCTTTTGTCCTGGAACAAAGAAGGGAGGAAGGAAGGAAGGATGGAAAGAAGGAAGAAAGAGAGAGAAAGGTGGAGGAGGGGAACTGATTGGGTCAAGAAAGGAAGGAAGGAAAGAATGGAGAAAGGAAGGAAAGAAGGATGGAGGAAAGGAGAAATAGAATCAAGGAAAGGAGAGAGGAAGGAGTGGGAGGGAGGGAGGGAGGGAGGGAAGGAGGGACAGAAGGAAGGGAGGAAGAAAGGAAGGAAATTAGAGACAGGAGGGATGGAGGGACAGAAAGATTTGAGGAAGAGAGGAAGGAAGGACCAGCCAAAACAGATTGGATCAGTTTCACCCCAGAGGACAACAGGAGGGTTAAGTGTGTAACTGGGTTGTTTACAGATGTCAGAATTGGGACTGGAGAATAAAAACAAAATTACATACCATGTATTCTTTCACGAGGTTCTCTGGCTCTTCATTTAAGTAGACACACAGGGCTTTGATGATGCACTCTCTTCTGACATCAATGGCATCGGTCTGAGTGTGTAGGACAATAAAAAATTGACAACAAAAAGCAATTTTAAAATCAACAGGTAGAAAAGATTTCACAAACATTGAACAAACACTGAAATTAACTTTTTTTTTTAATGTAAAAACTTGATTGATATTTTTATGATATGTGAACTTACATTATCCTTGGGTGGTTTGGTTTTATTTCCAAGCAAGACATTTATTCATGTGTCCCAGTAAACAGTAACTACCATTGTAATGTCAGTGGACATTGTCAAATGTGCCCGACGTTCGTATTTTATCAAATCATTCTTCAATCAAGTACATTACCCCCTCTCCATCTAGTTTTATTTACCTTCATCCCTCTTACATTTTCCCTTAAAATGTCAAGCATGACATAAATATTATGGCTGTTCAGTTTCTTTTTTTTATCCTCATACCTGGGTGATGGGTATCATGATGCTCTTGATCTTTCTTCCTTGACCGCCCCCTTTCTTGGAAAACACCTTCATCAGCTTTGAAGATAGAGCATCCAGTTGGGAGAAGAACTTTGGCAGCAAACTGACGGTTGTAATCCTCTTGAATTCAGCAGTTAGCTTAAATGAGAGAAGAAAAAAAAGGTACACAACACTGAATTACTTACTCATATTTGTTTGGCTTACACTAAATCACGAGCGCTCTGTATTTATTCACCCACCTCGCGTACACAGAAGAGAGCCGGCCATTTGGTTTTGAAATCAGCAATCAAGGGTGCATCACGAATAACCTCTTGCCTTCTGTGTGCAAAGGTCTTCTCCATCATGGCCGCCACTGTGCCCTGATTGTTCCTTTTCTTTACTTCTAAAAGCAGGGTCTCTCTTATTTTTTCAAGTGTCTCTGCAGATTCATCAGATGGGTAGGTGGGGCAGTAATTTACTTCTGCTCTTCTGGGCTTCTTCACACCATAAGCAGGACTGCATTTGTCTGCAGGTTTATTTGTCAGCGAATTCAGTTCAACTTCTGGACATCCAAGCCGCTTGAGCTTCCTCCGGTAGTTAGCAAGTTTGTACTTTAAGCTCACCTTCCAGCCACCATATCCAGTGGCAGAGCCTGGCTCTTTCAAACATGGATGGGATGACACAAGGGCTTCAGCAACCTCTTCAAACTCACTGTCTGAGGGGTACACTTTGTACCGAACAATTTCCTCAGCTAAACTGTCAAGAATGGCAGTTTTAAGTCTAACATCTGGATCCAATAAAGTTCCACTTTCTTTGAATGCCGCATTGGCCTTGTCCAGCTGAAGCTGACAATCATATGGGAAACGGGGTACAACAAAAACAACAGGCCATCCAGAGGATCTTGAAGGGGTGGACTCAGGAGAAGACAGGATGTCTGTGTCACACAAGCTACTAAATGAAAGTGATGAGTCATCACCAGACCATGATGTGGCAGGAGTGGAGCAGGGTGGAGGTGGGGAGCCACCAGGCAGGGCAGAGGCAGCGGGAGCTGAATCAAAGACAAGCTTTAAGGTACTTTTGTCCTGGATCTCTAACACTGAAGTCAAGTTGGTGAATTCATTGCCAAACTCAGCATCCATAAATTGCAGCCTGAAGTGGTCCTCTACCCCACACTGCCTCTTAATGTGCTGAACAAGTTCACCAATAGTCTCTGGGATTCCGTCCTGCAGGATCAGTCTCTGGGAATCGTTTTCTCCAAGGATGACTCTGAGCTTCACTGGAGCAGCCATTTCATCAACAATCTGTGAATAAAAACAAAAACATATAAAGACATAAATATAAAAATATATTTGTACAAGAGTACTTATCTAAGGTTGAGACTTATTTTCATTGGCAGTTCAATTAACATTAAATTTTAAATCAAAACGTCATCATACCTTATACATGTATGTGTCTTTTCAATGTCACCATTCTTAGAGATCCAACAAAGTAGTCTGCCAGAGGGTAGTCATCTGCTAGGTCACTAAGCTCAATCAGATCTGTGTCTTTGGTTGGACATGACGTGAGCTCAAAAGCCCTGTAATGCTCACTATACCATCCACAAAGTCTCTTAACCATAAAAAACAGTCTCTCCTGAATAACAAAAACGTGAACAATCTGTCCAAAATCAGGAAGTCCACTTGTAGACCCATGAGCTATAATCATGTCCTTTTTAAAAGTTACACCTTTGGTTGACACAGATCGAGTCATGTGTACCTCTCTGGTACCAGGAAATCTTTGTTCAATGTTCTCAACAATGTCTGTTTTTAAAACATCAATAGGAACTGTTGAGACATTTGTCAGCTCAAGGACAGGCTTTTCAAAACTGGATGCTCTCATGTGATACGAAATCATGAGCTGATGCTTAAAAGCTAGCGAGAGGGGCACGTTTTTGAAGCAGTTGGAGTGTCGAATTACATGCTTAAAAAAACTGTGCTTGGCCTCGAATCGCATAGTCCAGAGACCAACGAGAGGACCAAACTGCCTGATGAGTCCAGGATAATGGTCTAGGTAATGATGTTTGGGTAGAAGCTGCACATTAGGAAACAGTTCTTGGTATCTTTTGCGGTGCTCTGAAATTTTGCACTCAAGGTAAGCAACAGAGTCTTCTGTGTGTGTTGGAGCAACCACCAGCTCTACAACATCTTTTAGAACCATTAAAATTTGCCATGCCATTTCATCTTCTGGCACAAGATGCCCAATGATGAATGGAAGAAATCTTATCAAAGCCCAGTTCTCATGAGCGTTCCCCCCGATTGTTTTTGAGAATGTGTGTGGAATTACGTGGGGCCTGTTAGTCTTGTCTGACCACTTGAAGGGAAAACTAAGGATAGACTTGTTCAGAAGCTCAAGACTGAAATATTTCTTGGATATCAGCAGTGACAAACAATGTGCAAGCTCCACAGGTACGATGCCTTCAAAGACATCATGCATGATATCTGGTGGATAACCAGTCAGAACATTAAAGTGGGCAAGGTTTTTGGTGATTACACATGGGCCTTTCACCCCAAAACAGCTTGAACTGTTCTGCTGGGCTGAATGCACATGCGAGTCATGTAGTTCTTTAGTCCTCAGATCAAATAAACCTGATTTCACATCTCTTGTTTGGATCTCTGCCCGTGTTGCTGTGCAGAATCGGCAGATGTACCCACCAGAAAAACTTTCATTAAAACCTGCCACACTATGGGCACTGAGGTTATCCGCTGCAACAACTTGAATTGTGCCTTTAACACATTTACCAAGCAATGGGACAAAAATTCCTTCCTGCTCAAGTGTTTTTACATCTTGAAGAAGAGGATGCAGGACATTGTCATAACCGTACTTCTTCACATTATCAGATTTGCACAAGATTGCCAGGTAAATCGCAGAAAGTGCTGAATGTGAGCCTGGTGGCAAATTACTCAAAGTCCAGTAGATACCACAGAGCTTATGTTTCCTGCGCGAAGTGCCAAGAGGATTACACAGCTCGAAATCATCTATGTACAAAGTTAGCAAGATTCTTAACTCACCCCCTGAAAGAAAACCATTTCCCTTAAAGTGAGAGCCATCTTGAAATGATTTATAAGTACACTGTTCTCCTGTGACCCCATGACTCTGATGTGCTCTGTGATTTTCAACAACTTTATCCACAACATCTTTCCTATTGAAGAGCTGTTGCAAGCTCTTCAGTAAAGGCACATACTGAAAGCTTTTGTTTTCCTTTTCATCAAGCATGTACTCAGTGGGTTCAATGACATTAAAGTTCTCCCTGTAAAATTTGTTTCGGAGATATGATGTGCTCAAAGAGCCACCTTTCTCTATAGATTTTAGCAAGGGGTGAGACGTGGCAAGGGCTGTGGCGACTTCTTTTATCACTGACTTTTCAGGTACGGAGCCATGTTTCTGAAACATAGTTTCAATAGTGTTAACAGTGAGAGGAAATGCAGCTGAGCATAACAAATAGTGTAGCTCCTGTAGAAACTCATCAACTTTTGTGCCTGGCACATGTGCGAAATGTTCTAGTTTAAGCAAAGCTGCAGCAAAGTTCTGCTCAATAATGTCAGGCAGGGTCTTGCTTATATCATCATTATTTGAAGATGCACTGTTTAATTCCACTACACAGTCATCTGGGTTAAGTGTATCGTCCTCTGCACTGTCAGTTGATTCTTGTGAAACTCTGGTTGTTGTCACTATCCCTGGTTTAAAATCATTTAATGTATGGGGGTTGTGTTTCCGGTTCTTGTGGGAGTGAAATGTTGCATAGATATTTGTTTTAAAAGTACAATCCCCAAACATACAGGTAACAGTTTCATGACTCTTAAAATGAATGCCAATATGTGTGAAAAAGTCCCTCTCTGTAGAAATATTGCTACAGTTGCACAAAGGACAACAAAATGTTTTCAATTCCAGGAGCTCCTGACTTTGAGTTTGCTTAGGATGAACTCTACTTAAATGTATGCGCAACGCATTTTGCGTCTTAAAATTGCATGGACAGTTTTGATATGGGCATGAGTGAAGTCGTCTATGGCGGTGATGTAGTCTTAAATGTTTAAGTAGATCATATCTAGTCGAAAAAGATAGACTACACTCCTTGCACCTCCACATATCAGTAACACACAATGGTACAATCTAACATCTGGGCATTTAACATTTTTCATTTCCCATCTTTCCCTTTTCACCATACTTGATCTTAAACAGTTTGTCACTACATTTGTGTACAAACTTACTGTCTACACTGACCCTGACACTAGCAGATGACTCCCTTTTCCTGCAGTCACTCTTGTTTGATGATGCCAGAAGAGGACGCTTTCACAGGAGTATGGCCAATGGTGGTGACTTGTATGATGGCACTGGACACGTTTACTGCCACAAATTTCTGTGATGAATTGAGAGAGAAAAGAGAGACAGGGTGAGGGAGAAGTACAATAACTTTAACGTACATAATAATAAAGAGAGTTAAAACAATAGTTAATCCAATGTATGACTGGTTCTATTATTTCCAGTGGACAAGTACATTAAATATGCTTCTTTATGTTTGTGGAGGGACTGATTTGACTGAAAACTACAAGTGCGTGAATGTGGCGCGGTGCGATCGAGAGATACTGTAAAAATCCATAGCAAAGCTGCATGTCACGACAAACACCTGATAAGTGTGCCTTGGAGGTTGGTGGTGGCTACACCAGGCTACGAGCTAACGTTAATGCACACAAACCGTGCAACAGTACTTTTACACTCACGGTAGCACACGTTCTCTCCCTCCTCAATAACGTGAATAACATCAGACTGTGGAGAGCTCCGTAGCGCAACGAACTGCTGTGTTTACACTCTCAGAAACCTAGCTGCACCAGAGCAGTGGTCCAGCCCGAGGAGATTTACGTCGAGTTAACAGAGAAACCCTGCCACGGCGGCGGCCGAAAAAAAACTAAAATAAAAAAACAACAACACTTGCTGCTCGCCAAAGGTGGAGTTAGTGTCGACTTTTTGTCGGACTCCAGGCGAAAGCAAGACGCTACTTGGGGGATTTTTAACTTTACCGCTATTATTTTTAAAACGTTTTAAAAACTGTTTGGTTTGAGCGGTTTTGTAAATGAGTCAACGCCGTCAACCTGTTAACCTTAGTTTGCAAGCTTGCACATGGCGACAGTCGGACATGCACTACAATAAAACACGCAGAACAAAAAAAAGTCATTCAAAATGCAAAAGGCGGCCATAACTAACTGTCGATAACAATTCTGAACTTTTATTACCTTCTTTTCAATTGAAGATAAAGGATTAAGCTTACCTTCTTCCACATGTGCTGTCTCTTCTCAAAATGTCTGCTCCTCTTTGCCCGCCAGGGACACACCTTTGACCATGATTAAAGAGGGGCACTACTGATTAGGAATTTGCTCATTACTGCCACACATGCTCCGGAGTTGTAAACAGAAGTGATTTGCAGTCTTAATCCATTAGAATTATGTTGTGTTAACATAAATCAGTCTAGTAAATTTAAATTGTTGTATCTTTTGTTAAAACTACATAATTTAGAAATGTTCAACTCTAAAACATGATTTTATATAATATAAGTTACATACTGGATTTAGGTTAAGGTAGCAGACCCCCAGTTTGCTTTTTTTGAGTGTGTATGCAGCATCCTTTGGGTGCTAACCCAGGTAAAGGCCTTGTTGATACTAACAGCAGAGATGAGGTTTCTGGTGTCACTACCTGATAAAAGGAGATTTTCAGTGACTCAGCCAGAGAGTGAGCAGCTTGCAATGAAAAGACCAATTTGGGAAGGTTAAGGCATCAACACCTTCCCACCTGTAGTCGGGAAGCCTCCTATAGTCCCTGTGGAGAACCTCTAGGCTTAACCTAACAGAAGGTTAAAGAAATTTGCCTGTCCTCCTCGCTAAAGTTCACTTCTTTCATTATTTCAGTTCCGGTCTCTAGTTTAAGATCCAGAACTGCAGTTTTAAAACTGCTGTATTGAGGCTCTATGTTTGGATGACTCTAGAAACCATCACTGGAAGTGATGTCGTGCATAGCTGAGGCTAACATTACATCCTCACTCCACATATATGAGGAAACACTGTGGAACCCCTTAGAATAGCTATGACTCAAATTGATCATTCAAAAATGTGTTTGCAGAAGAAGCCCTTTCTCACTGCATTTTGTCTCTAAGTAAATTGCTGCAGTTAGTGGGCGAATGAACAGTGACATGAAATAAAAATTGTGTAAAGAAAACATGTTTATCAAAGTTACTGTAGTTTAAAATGTGTCAGTAATCATGATCTGTGCATTGTTATGCATTTTTGTTTGACAAGCCGTTGGCAGTGACGTATACCCCTCAGAATTTGCTAAACTATTGTGCATTCAACAGTCACATTTTCGGAAAGGTTAATAAGTCATACCAACCTGTGCACAAATTCCTTTCCTTCAAATTAGACCTATTATGCTTTTTCATCTTTCCTTCCCTTCAGTGTTTTATCTAGGTTCTTGTGCATGTAAAAGATCTCAAAAGTTACAAAGGTCAAAGTCCGCACCAACAGAAGCTCCTCTTTCCCACAGAAAACACTGCTCCTGAAATGCCTTTATCAGCACTCTCGCCTTTAGTTTGCGACTTTGTTATGTCAGTCACACATCAGCATAATTTATGCCTAGCAACTAATTTGGCACTTATTAATTGATTTAGCACAGGTGTTCCGTTGTTATTAGCAGTGCTGGGTCGGGCATGTGATAGCTGACCAATTGGAGGAGACTGGATATTATGGAAGAGGGGGTCTTAAAGACACAGGAGCTAAGACAGGGTGTTTCAGACAAAGGGGTGATACAGAGCTGCAGCACTGGACAGTATGAGAAAACAGATGTGTTTTTTGAGCAATACCTGAAAATTAGCATTAGATGTCTCCTTAAAATATTGTCAAAAGCTGAAAAATTAAAAGTAACTGCATACCAATTTTTCATGGTTCCTGTCAACATATATACACTTTAATTTGTGAATAGATTGGAACCTTCAATTTCTTGCAGTGCACACAGCAAATACAAATTCATGGCATTCACAATGCCATTAAAAGGCTCATTGTTCACAGTTGCATTCACAACATGATTTGCTTCTTTTAAACACAACATTTGCTTGTGAACCAACTGTTTCAAACAATTCTGAGCGTGATGAAAAACTGAACAGAAAGGAAATGTGAATCAAATGGTTTGGCATGCAATTTCTGGCTTAACAAGCTTCCTTGAAACAACCTTCATGCAAAAGTTACTCTCACTCAACTTCAGTTATGGATGGCTGGCTCCTGACGTCCATACAGCACATTTGTATATTTGATCTGGAGGATATTGTCATGTTCTTGTCCGGCAGTATTTATAGCTGGCATTCTCTGCTGTCAGGGAAAGGTTGCTGAGATAGACACTGCGTCGGAGGGTTCAGACAAGCCTTATGTAGGGAAGGAGTGAAGTTATTGACCCCCATTACAAAGCTCTAGTGAAGTGCTGTACTATATGTGTGCAGCACACGGAGGCAAACACACACTAAGAGCCACTGTCATTGGTACATCTGCTCCTTAATCCAAATTTAGGTGTTCTATTTAGACTTGCTGAGGCTTGTCTATCGACAGACACTCTCAGTTTATCCTTTATCGTAAATTTTTTAAGCAAGTATCCAAGTTCTCATTAAACCGTTTTAACTGTCTCCTCAATACGACATCCTCACAACCTCTTTCCAATAATGGCTGTTCTGGGATGTACATTACAGCTACAGTCTGCCTATCTGTTGTGTAAGGGCTCTCTGAGGCATTGAAATGTGTGTCGGAGCCTTGTCCAGGGGCTGCTGATGAAAATGCATGAGGGTGGTTTTGCCCTTCACTTATCAAACTTAGTACATTAGAGCGTGTGCTGAATCACACGGGTGCTAACTCAAGTGTTTATCAACGTTGGATTTAGTGCACCCGCAGGAAGACCTATTCTGGTTAAGATAGTGCCAAGAAGACTTCTATTTAGTTAGTGAGGCTCTATTGTGACACAAGTCCTTTCAAAAAACAACAACAACTGCAGCACTGCAGTTTTGGTAGACTGAATTTGCAGGAACCACCCTGTGCTCTCAATAATCATCATCTAACCTGCACAAGAGAGAATGAGTGGAGAGTGGAGAATGTTAGGTAAAATACATTTTATTTGTACTGAGCGGCTGTTAAGAGTTCTTTTCACCTTTTCTCCTGAAGCCTCTATACGTCTTTAAGAGGGACTACATCATTCTAATACATCATACCATCACGATAATGATCTCCAATTAGCTCAGGTCCATTCGGGGAATTAAATGGTAAAGGGGGACAAAGATCAGCCCGTCCATACGAGTGTGAAGCTGTCAAACCACGGCACTAAGCACTCAGATGTCTTTGAAGAGAGTTCAAAAGGCAAGGACTGTGATTCAAACTTTCCAGTGGTTTCCTAATGAGTATGGCACTGGCTCTTATGTGAGTTTGACCTTTGGAGCTAAAAATGTCCATTCATTTCGTAGGTCCAACAATGTGCCGGTTGGGACAAGTTGTTCTTTGCGTATAATCAATTTTTGGAGTCTGGGATCACAGCTTTTTGTTGAAAAGCTGAAAAAATGATTAATCACAAAAGGCTGCATTTGATGAAAATAAGTATTTAATCATTAAGCGCTCAATAATTAGATTATTAACCCTTTTATCAAGACCCCTGTTAGGTTTATAATCAGGAGTGTTATTCATTTTAAGCTTGCATTTACACTAGATTGTAATGATGTGAACCTAATCTTTTGTTGCATCAATTCCTTTGGACAATCTGGGAATAGGGACAGTTCAATTTAATTTCAAACTAGATAAAACTGTTGTTTACTGTAGCAATGTACTGTACTAGAGCTGAATAGCTTATTATTTATGCAGTCTCTTGGGGAAATAGAAACAGCAGCGCAAGAAAACAAAGAGACGGAGGAGCGTTACAGAAATGTCAGTTGACTGGAATTAATTTCCCCTGCTGCAGGAATTCAAACAGCAGGTTCACAAACACATTGATTATCATCAACACATTTAAATCAGCACATTTAAACACAACAGTGATAAAGATAAGTGGCTAATGCTTTCTAGAGGTTGGAGATATCGTAAGGGTAGCTGATAATATTCTAAAGACAGAAACAAGGCAGCCATTTTGATCACTATCATGATCTCAGCGCTGATGCAAATGTGAACTGACACAGCAAGACTTGCTCTGCCTTTGTAAAGTGGCTGTAATCAGTAATTTTTATAATAACAATGAATGAGTATGTATGATCTAGACGAGGTTGGCCATTGACAAACCCACAGAGAACACTACTCTGCAGGGCTTTATAAGTGTATTTAAACTCATAGTTCAGGATTTTTCAGACCGCAACTTAACTTTTTTTGGCTCAGTGTCGCTGCTCTCACACTGCTGATGTTGAACTCTAAACAGCCACCGAGGGCTTCTTGCACAGCACCAAACAGCAGACAGACAAAAGTTATTGACTATTTGGTGAACACTAGGGAGCGTTTTGCAGTTAAAGAGACGGATATTTCCCGCAGGAATTTGGGGAGGCCAAAAACAAGAGACAGTGAATATTGGATGTATATTTTATTAGGTGGCAAGCAACACAACTCCAACTGAATGTTAATGTCGTTCAGCATCTTATGAATGCATAATTAAGATTGCTATTGAGTCCCCATATCTATTCTAAAAGGTGATAATATGTGAATTGTGTTTACAGCTTGTTTGTGCCTCCCCCAAGTGGCCAAAATCAGTTGTAGGTTTCAATACATTTCAGTAACATGTTCTTATTTAACTAAACGAGGTACTATTTAAAGTCTTCAATTTGTATTTTGTTTTTATTGATGTATTCATATGTTGCTCTTTTTGTGCCGTGTTCTGTTTTGGCATGTCATTTAACTTCGTTGTCTACCTCCTGCCTGCTGTTCAGTAGTTAAACAAATAGATCTGACATACACATGCTCAGTTTCACCGTAGAGCTCTGCAGCTACATTATCCTCGAGATTGAATAATTGTATTTGCTGTATTGCATGCCTTACTTACCTTGCTTACAAATAGCCATGAGTACAAAGAAATTCTGGTATGAGTGAAAATGGAAGGTTATTACCTCGTAACAATAACACTCCTTTTATACCCCTGCCCTCTCTCGCACAAAGGCATCCCTCCCAGTGCAGCTGAATGAAAAGAAGCTATGAAAATGCATTAATCTTATCCGTGCTATGCTGTATATAACTAGCACAGATGAGATGGGACAAAGGGATTGCTGGAGACTGGGGAAAACCCATCCAGAACATCACAACCACTTAATGAAGTCCTTGGCTGCTAAACAATTAATACGAGCCTACACTTTATTAAATATGCAATAAAGACTATTATGGCTAAGTGTGGAAATAACAGCCATTCTAGCAAGCATTAAAACGTCTAGCTCCATTTGAGGCTCATTTATGGAACCTCTCCCATTAAGGATACATTAATACTGCAGGCACAGTTGAAGGGCATTGGAAAGTACTCTTCTAAATATTAAAGATGGCTGTCACTGAAAAAATATGTTGTCAGCAGGCTGAAGAATTAGGGCTATGTAAATTTCATCACATCCCCGCACTTAATGACAAAGCAGAGATCAAAATGTCATGAAGGACAAAAAAGCTCTCCATATCTGATTTAAACAAAGTCAGACACAAGATGATTATTTAATGACCACCTGCACTCCAAGAAACAGGCAGACACACACGCAGAGGACTAACCTCACACACTCCAGTTTTATTTGGCTTTTAACATTGAGGTAGGAGCGTGTGTGTGTGTGTGTGTGTGTGTGTGTGTGTGTGTAACCCAATCTGACAGGCTACATCTTGTTTGATATCTTTAAGGTTTAAAGAACACAGATCAGTAAGGCTTCACAGTACGGTACAAAACATGCGAGAGCTCATTCTTTACACATAACTCACATTTGTCTGCACCATGTTCCATGCGGTAACAACACTTAACATTTTCTTATTATCCAATTTTTGAGTTTACATTCTTTTGTTTTTTTAATTTGAAGCTGGGGTTGGTACAATTGTAGAAATCCCAGACGTGACTGTGCTGTAGCTCTCGCTTGCCAGCAAGCAGATGCTTGCAAAACAGCTGTCACAAATGTACCTCAGTCTGCAGAATACCCAGCGTGACCATTGTATGTATGTTGTGGACGCTAACTAAGTTAACAGCTAAACGACAGTGTGTGACTGCTGCCGCCGCTCACTCCATCTTTGGCTCAGGAGATGCGTGCTCAGTGCTAATGAGTTTCTGATAGGTGTCTTCTTCCCATTGAAAAAAACTGAAGAAATTAGAGGAAAGGCTGTTTGTCACACAGTTTTTCTCAAAGAAAGGTGGGTGTTATATGTGAGTGGCTGAAATCAATCTGTTAGCTTGATGACATTATATTAAGCTACATTTCACTCCTTTCTAACCTACATTTAATCAGTGTAGGAAAGTATTTAGCAAGCCAATTTTACTAAATCAATCATCCCTGCCCCTCCTACCAGACTCAACAACAGATTTGTCAGCAGCCCTGTCTTCACATACCCCTCCCCAACCCAATGAACCATCTCAAGATGAGTAACATTGTGTTGAATGACATGTCAGTAAGCATCACTGTCCAGGTCTGTCGAAATATATGTCATATGTTGATAATTATATGAAACAAAAACAGCCTATAGTCTGTATTGGATGCTGGACAGTTTGAAGCATGAGTTACTCAGTCTGCATTAAAGTAGCCGTTAATGCTAAAATAATCTACAACTGTGGTTCAGTTTTTGTGTCTGTGTTAGCTGTTTTTAGTTAAGTATAGTGGTCATCTTGTTTGTTAGATAATTTGTTATTGTTGCAGCATTTTTTTGACTAAGCACCCTGACTAGATAACCGCTGGGCAAGTTTGCCACTTTCTTATTTTGCCTTTCATAGTTATGGTGCTAATCCAGAGTGGGGGCACACCTCAGTATATTGCAACTGAACACATTCCTGGTTTTTGACAGTGCACTGAATTCAGCGTTTAAGGACGTCTCAAACTCCCTAAGCCACTGAAGACTAGCTAGGTTAGTTGGCTGCTTTTGTTTTGGTCACTTTGGTCACGTTGTGATGTGTGAGTGTAATTAATACTTTTGTGTGCAGTAAGTTGTAGTTAACTGTAACTGTACTAGTACTCTGTCACTTGCGGTTACAGCTTAGGTGTAAGCTGACAACATTTGTGTGTGGTGGTGACTAAAGAATGACGCCTTTTGTGTGGTAGTGGCTGCAGTCCACTTTTGGTGTGGTTGCGTGGGTGTTACTGCTTTAGTGTATTTAATAACTGTTAGTGTTTTTTGGATGGAGTCCCTCCACAGATGAGTGGATCTTCAGTGGTGTGTGTGGCTGACATGGTTTCCATTTTGTGTCGTGGTACTGGCATTTCACTTGTGTTGGGTCAATGTGTGCGGCTGTTATTGGACGGCAGAAATTCTGTAGTTTAACATCTTCTTGTGACCCTTTCGTCCCCAGAAGTCAGACAGAAGTTTAAAGGACACCTCCCCCCAGTGTTCCTATGAGCTCTCCTCTCTCAGCCAGACTGACAGAATTCTGTTTGTATGCTATTTGTGTTTTTAATCAAACCTTTAAAAAGGCTCTGCTGCTGGTGCTGCTTGGGGGATGGGAAGAGGGGAGTCTCATTTTCACAATGCGTTAGGGTTTCCCCTAGGCCCTGGTCATTACAAAAAGGTTTTCAGGAGTCCTTTGTTCTTATCATACTAAGTTACCCTACATTTTAATTTGATGTCATTGATACCTGTTGTTTTATTTTTTGTATTGGTTTCATGTATACCACCATGTGTAATTTTACAATGGCCCTCATGCCAGATGGTTGGAACTGGCTAAATGTATACATTTCTATATAAGGACAGAGAGACAATCTGGACAATTTAAGGGTGCAAGACCCAAGGAGTGACAGCAGCAGAGTTAGGTAATTTATAGAAGAGGATATATTCCAGGGGGATCTTTCATCTATTGAATAGATGGACAGGCAGAGAAGGTTAGGTGGTTAGTTGTAGATTTCCTAGATCAAAGGCTCAAGAGGACTTCTGGTAGAGCAGAGGGCAAAGCCTTAGTCAGAACTTTGCTAGATATTGGGAACATGGGGTGCAGTTGCACTGGTTTGGACACAGGCTTGAGATCTGTCTCAATAAAGATTGCTCAGCATTGCCTCCGCAGATTGTTTATCACCAAACTACACGCCGACACCTTTGTGGAAGAATAGCCCAGAAACAATAATAGCACATAGACTAATACAGTACAGTATTGTACATCTTGCCTGATGGGAGCCTTGTGAAAGACTCCAATGCAATGAGTAGGCCTTTGTAAGAGCATTTGATTGATAAATTGCTGTTGGGATGTAAAGAGGTTTCAAGATTTGATCTAGAATAACATATCATCCATAGCTTTAATGTACTGGGCAACAAAACTGTGTGATAAATGTAATCAAATGCTACAACCTTATTAAAAACTCTGCAACATTTTACTCCATCCAGTAATTTACATTCAACAAAGGATTGTCACTGATGCTGATATTCAAACAAGTGAAAACAAGTTCAGTGCTCATTAGAGGCTTGCCATGTGGGAGTGTAATGCATGAATAATGCATTGTTGTCATTAGGTTATGGTCAGGTCAGATTAAAAAAAAGATCTCAAGTAAAACATTTTTGCAATTCTCTTTTAAACTAAATTATCATGTTTTTCCATATGCAATGAAAAGTATGTGTTTCTATGCTTTTCTCTTTTAAACTAAATTATCATGTTTTTCCATATGCAATGAAAAGTACGTGTTTCTATGCTATACCAACATGCTTTGTTCACCCATCCACCCACACCACTCCCTGCTTTAATACTAAACATAAATATACTGTAGGTTGTTTTAAAGCTGTTTCAACAGCACCCAAATCTGTCTATGGCTTTTCTCAAGAGGAAAGTCTAAGGCAGAGGATGAGTGGCATTAAAACATCATCAAAATGATTTCATTGCATACCTAACTGAATGATGTGCTGCACAAAGTTTCGGAATGTGGAATGTGATGAAAGCATTAATTTCTGTCAAACTCAAATTCTTTGAAATTAAGCATATATTTAACAGGTATGCTTTACCATCTGATATCAGTGTATAATTGTGAATGCAAGATCAAAATACTTGCTGCTCTCATGATGCATTTTATATAATCAAGTATTGGCTGTGCCTACATGTTCCTATGTACTAATAGTTAATGGGAACCATAATAAATGTGGATTTAAGGGTGTCCTATAAATTATGCTCCAAGTCTGGTTTGTTGTTTGGATTGCTGTAGATCAAACATCAAAAGCATGTGGACATCAAAAGTTTTTTAATTTGTGAGTGCCAACGCTTTTCAAGTTCACCGATGCCCTTTTCCTTTGGTCTGACATCATCGTTAAAATGTAAGATGGACAGTAATCATTATCAGAACTTCATGTTCACCACGGCCCTGTCGCAGGAATACATCACAGGGACTGCCACAAGTAATGATGGCAAAGTGTAATTTAATTTGATCGTATTCATCTTCATCACATTAGATTTTGCCATGAGAAAGAGGAAACGTGGAGCCCATCTTTCACTGTCCAACTAAAATTTCCCCAAAAGTGGGTGTCTGGTTTGACCTTACTGACATTTTTACTGACGTTTTAAAAAAGGTCAGTACACTTGGAACCATTTGATTTTGCAACCTGAAAATCAGCAGCTGAATTTAGTAATGGATAACAGTGATGTGATTTAACTGGTGTATATAAAAAGGTCAGAACACTTGAAGCATTAGCTTTGGTTCTTGGGTGTTTCTTCTTAGATTAGTGAAAATGACTTGGAGGTTAATTCCTTCAACAATGTGTAAAATGCGTTACTAATGTCCTGCTTCTGAAAGTTCGACTTCTGCAACTTTTCCATATCTTAATCCTATGCCACTTTGTAAGAATAAAAGCAAAGGTAGTGCAAGTTAAGAAATGCCTTTATTACAGTCTTAAAAAGCATTTGCTTATGGGCTCTTGGCCCCAGTGCATATACCACGGAAAGCAACGTCCAAAAACGGTTGTAAAACTAAACTTTTTGACCAATAATAAACTCCGCAGCTCCTCAAAGATGGTATACCGCAGGAACCAGTCGACCGGACCGCAGGAACAGGCAATCACAACAGATGACACGATAAGGACTAAAGGGGGGGGGCAGCTGATGGGATGGGAAGAACACTGGGAACAGGGCTGGGCTGACCAAGGTAATGCAGTGCAGGTGTGGAGGGAAAGCAGACAGGAGAGGAGAACACAAACGCAGGATGAACGACTCTAGAAAACAGGGCTACAGACACCACAAAAAACCCGTATATAAAATAAAAACATGACGGGACCATGACAGGCAGAGCCAGCAGAGAAAGACCAACCCCAGTGTGTTTTACAGAAACGGAGGAAACTCCTATTAAGTCTACTGGATAGGGTACGGATTTCACTATTATGATTTGTTATCAAAGCTAGTCTCACCATTCAGCTCGATAAGTGTTTTTTTTTTTTATGTTATCTTTGTTTATCAAGTGCAAGGTCTAGTATTCCTACTTTCATACTCACAGTTTCAAGTGTTGGATTTTTCTGCAAAAACCAAAGTGGATCTTTCTGTATTTGCAACAGACTCAGGCATTCGTGTATCTAAGAAACAGACACCACTTGAAATACAAGCCATATGGAGATCCAATTATGATCAGTGGTACAGACTATATTTACCTAATTATAGTTTATGTGATTTTCAAAACCTTAATAATATTGTACATCAGACAGAGAGGCGGTTGAAGTGATATAAGAGACTGAAATCTTTCAATCTACTGTGCTGATCTGTAGCTGTATCTGTGCGCTTATGGGCTAAATCACATGCAGACCTAGAGAGAGTTGTTGTTATTTTCAAACAATAGCTCGGTGTGAACGTGAAAATCTTTTGAACGTGTACTAAAACCTGCTTTTTGAGCCACAGTAGGGGAGGGAAGGGCAGCAAAAATGAGCCTTTGAGAGCCCCGAAAACATCTCTGGTCAAAGAAGAACAAAGAAATTAGGTTAAACACTTCACAGCTGTACGGTTATGCAAATTTTAGTAATTAGGCGGAGATTAAGTTGATTATCAATTTCGCCCTGACCCTGTCAGATGATAAAGAATATCAACTGAGCCAATGTGAGCTCACAGTCCAATATCTTGCTGTATATATTTTTACTATTTTTATCTCATTTTAACCTTGTTCATATTTGATATTTATTTGTCAAACTAAGAGCTGCTATCCACGCTTCGTTGATTTTGAAACAATGACAATAAACATCTATTCTATTCTATTCTATTCTATTCTATTCTAAGATGCTTCCATCAAAACTGAGTTTCCATCATGTCTGTGTATGCCAAAAACAGATCATGTTGTGTTAATGACTCAAGAGGTCTTGTGAAGGTCATCATACTCTTGCGTTTTGCGTTACGATCCTCAAGCAAGATGAAGTAAAGTGAAGAACAATTCATGAAGTTTCCTCTTACATTCCATGACTTATTTTGGTGGGGGGCAAAAGTCATCTACTATGGTGGTGCAATTGATTCAAAGTTGATAAGCAGGATAAGATTTTGAAAAAACAAGAATTTAACATCACAACTCTTTGGATTGTTGTAGTAGTCACGATAACAATGAGGGGGCAGCGGGCAATGTAGCATTTTTATTACAAGTTTCGGCAAGACAATCTGTGATTCTGCTGCCCTCAGGTTTGACTTCATATTGAAGATGGGTTTTCTCCTCTTTGTTTTGCCTACTTTAGATTGTCCACACACATGCAGAGAATTTCCATGAAGCTGTGGGAGTTTGAACTTTAGCTGGCTAGGCAAGCGCTCTGTGATGAATACACAGTGTTCCCCTGTGGATTAGATCAACCTCTTTAATTCTGATATGATGCTTCTTTAGTCGGTTTATTTTAGGGACTAGTGGTCCTGCATGCTTCCGAAAGCAAAGATCCTGCTCCCACAGTTTGAAAAGGTCAAGCCTTTTTCACCTCGTTGAACTGACTTCTCTGAGGTTGAATTTACGCTATCAAATGTATGTTAATCTACGAGAGCTTAGTCCGATACAAGCTGCTCAATTCAAATAAGATGGTAAAATACGCGCTGGCGCCATGCTCCTACTTCACAGTGAGCATCCATTAACCAGCTGGCCTCTTGTGACCCGCAGAAAAATACATTTAATTAAAAGAGTAGTCAAGAAGAAGTCACAAGCAGGTCATGCTTAACCCTGAGGATTTTAAGTGTCATACAGTGACACATCGTTTCGACACGACAATAAACAACAAAGAATGCACCAGGTTAAAGTAAAGTACTCTGACCTATTCACTTAATCTTCTGAAATGACACTTTGAAAAATAAAAAAAATAAAAAAAATGCAATTGCACAAAGTATCCTTCCATGTAAATTTAAGGTTTTTTTTTCCATCAGATGTAGAAGGAGCACTTAGTCCAGAGAGTTTAAGACAAGAATGAATGAACAGTTGATTGTGGGTGTGCCTGTGTGCGTATGTTGAGAGAGAGGGAACTATTACTACTGTAAGCAACGCATATAGACAATAATCTGCATACACACAAATAAAAAAATCTGCAAATTCTGTACATATGCATGCATGAATATACAGTATGGGGGGTTTATAGAAAAATAAGACATCAAAGTAAAGCAAAACCACACACACACACACACACACACACACACACACACACACACACACACACACACACACACACACACACTTTTTATGCTTACACATTAGTCCATTCTGGTTTATTATTTGGTGTCCGTGTATTAATTATCATCCAGATGATCCCCACCTGTATGTGCCAGTAGACAGCACAAAATACTGTATTTATAGTATAGTATTCCTAGTAGTTTTCCATTCTAGCAAATATACTAGAACAGTCTTTTATTTGTTTGTGCAATTCTCTTTTGGATATAGTCTAAGCGCATGTGAGCCTTTCATAGTATTTTCAGAATAAAATAAATAAATAAGAAGATAATAATCATTTGTCAAGAAATAAAACATCTGCAGTCTGTCATCTTGAAAAAAAAAAACTTATATCCAATCTCTCTATTCCACCTGAAAATCCAGCCAGAGTAGCAGCCAAAGCAAAGGGCAGATGAGTTAGGGAGAAGACTGCTATGCCAGATGATCAGTTCCTTTCTCCAGGGACGGGGGTTTGAGATTGAAAGAGAAATGACATCCCTGAGAAGGATGCTAAATACCTGCCTCGCTCGGATGTGAAAAAAACCCTAAGCGGTCCTCTTTGGCTGCTGCATCTGTGCAATGAGAATACAGATGGGAGTGTTTCAGACAGAAGAGGAGCTGTGTTTTGTAATGACTGACAGTTTGAAGATGCATTTCAGTTTATTTTAAATTACAAAAGTGCTTCTGACATTTGTTAATCACAAACCAAACACTCAAAAAAGAGTATTTTAAATAATGTTCTCCAAATCCTGCATCAACTATAATTCTGCCTCTCTGCTGTATGTTTCTTTGTCTTAATACATTCTTGGGCCATTTTATGCCTTATTGCGATTGTGGAGAGATGACAGGTAATGAGGGAGAGAGATGAAATGATGCATCCCAGCTGGATTTAAGACATAGCTGATGTTTGCCATTTTAATCCCCAAAGCATGGGGTTAATTTTCCTCTTTTTGTCTCGATGTACCTGATATTTATTCTAAGGAAGGATTCTCTTACACTTCAGCAAGAGAGAACTGCTAATTCTGCATTCACTAGTCTGTGTGCATCATTAAGCATTACTGGATACAATAAATGCAACCACTTCTACATACAGACCTAAAACCACAACTATATTCTATATCCGAATAATGGAATTGAAAACACAGAGAGTTTAAATAACATCTAATAACAGACATAAAAAAAAAAAAGAAAAGTAGCTTCCGGATTTGGTCCAGGCTGCTGGGATTTGGGGGTCGGAGGGGGCACCTCCCCTCTTACTTTGTTGCAAAACATGTAATCAAATACTTCGATTGTAAAGTCCTCTGGTTGTGTGCTACTGTTTTTGTTAGAGGATGCAATGGTAGCAAAAGACAACTGGAAATGAAGATGCAGCACCTCACTTCAATTCAGTGGCCTGCTGAGTATAAGTAAGCCAGACACTAGTGGGAAGGTAAACTAGCATGAGCAGCAGAAGTTAAGCAGAAATTTCCTGTGAATGGATAAAATAAATTAACAGCCATTTTATGAAGTGCCTATTGGGGAAAAAAAATGAGATCTGTATTATTAAATATGTTGGGGTAATTTTCAATACATTAAGAGGTAAATGTTTATATATGTTGGGCCTAACTGTAGAATGTGAAAAGTGCTGCCACTGTTATGTATGCTGCTTGAGCATTTGAGTTTTTATTTCAAATTATGTTGCCTCCTGTTGCAGCTTACTCAGCAAAGCTGAATCCAAAAGTCGTTGCTGGTTAAGCTCCTGAGTGTACCCTGTAGCTCTTCCCCAGCCTCGACTGTTTTGCATCTCCTTGATTACAACCTTGCTGCTGTTCATTGCTCTGGAGTATTTAAGGCAATGACTTCAACCTCGTCTCTTTAGTTACACTCCTTACTTCGCCATACGTTACTTTTGCTTGTCTCGGTGTGCTTTGCCTCATTTCCACTTATATGATCACGTTAGGGTCCTGTCCACTAGTCTCCAGCTTGCTCTCCTCAGTCACCCACCAGTCTTACTGTTTATGTTTACCACCAGCCGGCGATCACTAGACTCATGCTTGCACTCTTCAGCCTCCTACAGTCTTTCACAGCAGTGTGCCAACTCCTACAGTCCTTAGCCTGTCCCCCCCTGCTGCATACGGTCCCGCTCTTGTTACTCATTTTCTTGAAAGAGACCCTGTGCCTCCAGTTTTTTAAGACTGCTACAACTACAGTGTCCAAACTAATAATAAAGCTGAGTCAACGGCTCTAAAACAGTTTCAACAACAACAGCAACAAAAATGTAACATTATAACCCTAATAAAGTTTGCTGCAGAGCGGCTGTGTGACACTCCACTAATTTTAGCTAGGTGTAGCTAATGAACGTGCAACGTGGCTAATGAGTGTATATCAATCATGCAGTCATAACAGTTATTGTTATAAATGTAATAAGACATCAAGGTCAAATGTTAGCATCTCTTTTTATATTAATGTTTAATCAGTGTAATTATTATAATTAATGTCAGTGGCCTTTGTGAAGCCTGCCCTTTGAATGGGAGGGGGGTTCCTCCTGATTAATTAAAAAAAGCAGATTTCTACATAAAACCTGGAACTGCAAGAGGCTAATTTTCACATTTGACCACATTATGAACTATTGTATTATGAAGTAAGAAGTTATTTGAAACCCTTTAAGTATATCCCTTTGAAAACGTGTGAGTTTTTGCCAGAAAATATTCCAGTGTATATCAGAGGTTGAGCCATTTTTCCTTTGTTAATTTCAGAGTTCCAAAATGAATTGGTGCCTCAAGTTGAATCACTTGTGATTCATTTGATAGCTTCAGTTAGAAAACACTTCACCGATGTAGGGACCTTACCATCACCACAGTTTTTACCTTTGCAACTGTCACATAATAGTGTAATCTGTCCAGAGGTGGAGAAAGTAATATGACCACATATCTCGGGAGGTTTCAAAATACTGTTCCTCCGAAATCCCAGAATTGGACTGATTTCATGGCGCGTCACCCCAGATATGCCAATGGAGCGTGAAATTGAGTCACTCAATGTGAAAAACGAAGAGAAGAAAAAAAACCTTTTCTCTTCCCATTTCGCTGCAGAGAAGAGCTGAGACTTTTTTTTTCTTGCCAGTACGCTCTGCTTTGATCTTTACTTTCCAAAGCAACCGAGTGAAACAAACCTGTACATTCGAGACAAAAAAACAGTCATTTTGCACACACACACACACACACACACACACACACACACACACACACACACACACACACAAGAAAGTTGATGACATTTTGTTGCTAATCAGCGAGTACGCGGAAGTGGGAACGTTGTTATTCATGATGCATGAGGACAGAACATGTCTCAGCTGATGGATCGATTTGATCATGTAAGACTGTGGCAACAGGTGTGATCCAGACTGCATGTTGTTGCTGAATAATGTGTTCTAATGAACCTGACATTGTAATTTCCCCCCGCAAGTATCACAGCCAGGTGTAGCAGAGTGTGTATGACACCAGTGGATTTTACTCCCTCTGCTCTTCGTCTAACTCTTACACCTCCTTCTACGTTTTGTGCCCATGTGGGAGCAAGTCCCCTGAGTCCCATTCCCCCCCTTCACTTCCGCTCTCTCTCTCCCTCTCTATCTATCTGTGTTACAGTCCCAGAAACCATGTTGCAGCACCACCAAAGCTTTGATATCCACCTAATTTTCAACTCTAACATGGGAACAGTATTGCTTGAGTTATTTTGTGACACTTCCAGTTCATGTCATCCAGAACCCAGACGGAAAGTTTAAAAGTTGAATATTTTTCCTGCGACTTTGCTGCAGAAATATCAAACACCGATTTGAGCAGAGGTGCAGCTAGAACTTTTTTCTCGCATTAGTTGGAACCTTGACATTTTCTCTCAAACAAATGCTGTCTAACGTTGCTTGTTCTTGCCAGGTTTTACTTGTTACTTTTTCTGGTGACACAATTACAGGAATGGGTGACTCATCTGATTTGCATAAACAGTGGAATTTGTGTAAAACAGAAAATACTTCTCCTTTATGATTTTTTTTTGTAAGTGTGACAAGTGTGAAATCTATGTTCCTTACAGGTTAACTGTTACTGACACACGTGGGCGGGCTTACAGCTGCAATCCTGACCGTTTCCAACAACCAACACCTTCATCCAACAGACTGCAGGTGCTCGTCACAGACAGAAAAAGTGCAAATTTGCTTTCATTTTTCCTACACAGAACACAATAATTCAGTTTCCTTGAGACCCTGTATTGCCATGGTGATTTCAGGTATTGTCTAATATGAGCTGGGTCAATTAAATTCACAGTGATGTAAATTGTTTTTGAGAAAGGTGCCGGTAAATTAAGCTATTTGAATCTAATTTAAAACACAGATGATAGGAAGCGGTTCACAGAGACCATGGAGGAAGACAGATACGCCGGCTCTAAGGACCATCTCATCGTAGCATCCATTGTCCCTCAGCTTCAAAGAAAACAGATGGTGTTGGTGCTCTTGAAGCTGATAAACTAGATGAGGAAAAAAGAGACACATAACATTAGTGAACGCATAAAGCGACCAAGCACTTGTTTTGGTGAGTGTATTTTGGAAGGCTTTAAAGCAAGATGCGAAAGTCAGATATTTTGTATTTTTTATTGCATGAGACATTGACTTAATTAATCGAATAAACAAGACATCAAGTGCAGATCAGGGAGAAATGACTCAACAAAGACAAAGAGGCGAAGGAAAACAAAGAGAAGCGTTTCTGGTGCGGTGGGTATTTTGAAGAACACAATGTCCTGGGTTGAACCACGGCCCTGAATGATGAGATTTATTTGTTTGGCACAGCAAATTTGGGGCTGTGGATACCATATCATGCCAGCGAAACAAACCTATCACTAGGCAAAATGTTGAAACCGTATAATTATCATCAACAACATTTACAGTTAACACATGCTTGAATGAAGTTAGTCTCTGGTGAAACAAAAAATGTGCTGTGCCAAACAAAATCATCTCATCACTCAGAGCTGTAGTTCAACCCTTCTTGGCAATCTTATACTGTAGCAGTTGTGTTGGTCATTCTGACATGAACAGCACACCCAAGCTGCACCAACAAGTGTTCTGTGGGGTTGAGGTCAGGAGTGCTGGCAGGCTATTCCATCCTCTCCACTCCCAAATCCTGGAGGTAGTACCTGAGAAACCCCGCTCTGTGTGTGACCAGGCTTGTGACCACCATGAGGAGGAGGCGTCAGGCTGCTACATAGGGTGTACGGTTCTTCAACATGCCACGGAGGCTCCTGTTTGTTAAATTAATCAAGTGTTAACTTGCCAGTATGTCTTGTTTCTTCAGACTTCAATCATCCAATCCACCAAACAACACCAAACAACTGTTTGGCAGAGAAGATTTGGCAAATTTTTCATGAGTGCAAACCACATGCTCAGCTCTGCTGCTCATCCCACAAATGCATGTTCCTGACAAATATGGCACCACTTAAAAGAGAAATAAACAGGCTATCCAGGTATGAAGATGTATTGCCAAAAAGCATTGTTACAACAAAGAAATTATATATGTACTGACCACAAATTTCCTTACTTTTTGTGCTATGTTTTTACACATAGCATGTCTACATGCTTAGTTAACACTTAAAGGACATGCTATATACAAATATACAATACCGGGCTGGAACGCAAGGATTGGTTTGTGCCCCTTTGCAACTGTTATATTTGGGTGTCTACTGAGATGTAGTCAATAACGTCTATGAGAGTGGACTTTGTGAAAACCACAAGTTTTAGTGAGGGATAGTCCCACAGATATCAAGACAATTTCTCAATTTATCTTCCAGACTGCTGTGATCAGTCATGTCAAGGGCTGCACTTAGGTCAAGCAGAATTGATGCAGAGTGGCCAAAACAATCTGCATTTATCAGACCCAACCTTGACACGGCCCTTTCTGTCCGGTCACTGTTAAGACACTGTCTTACACTGTCCTCTCTGGGACTTTTAGGAGATAACACATTTACCACGATATTAGAAATGTAATATGAAATCTGACGGTGGCCTGGACTGAACAACCAGTCAATATTGTGATGTTTTTAAACATTCTGAGGAGAGGTTTTGGAAAGCTTGTCATTGTAAAATAGTCATAATTACACTTGCTGGAGAGAAAGCTATTCACTATGGTAATCCAAGGGCAAGGGATATACAGCCTCAACAAGCACTTTAGTCCAAGTAATTGTGTTTCAACCAAGGAGTGTAAGAAAGTAAAATAGCAAAGAAAAGAACATGTAGGAGTAATATGAGGAGGATGTAATCTGTAATGTAATATCCATCACAGATAAAACCCTGCAAGAACAGGTGCCATTTTCTCATCTGCCAATAATGGATAAAACATTTACTGACATTCATTTTTACCAGGCTTTCTCAGGATCACAGGGTGTACCTTGAAGACTCTCAGTGTAAGAGGCTGCAGCATAAAGTTTCGGTTTTCTCCTCTGTGACAGCAGCAAAAAGCTGGGGCTCACTGACGAGAGGCAGAGCAGGGAAGGCTCATGATACTGCTCTGGAGAAGTACAATAGGGTGTCATTTGGTTCCCTTTGAGCAGCATCGATCGTCTTTGTCATCAGGAAGTACCCCTGGAAGAACATTGGCTGCTGCTGCCATCTCTCACCTGACAAAGCACGGCAGCCTGCACAATACAATTTGTGTGCTTGGCACAGGGTGAAGAGCTGGTGAGGATTAACTGTGGTCACCACGCTGGGGCAGTAAGTCAGCACTTGATCAGTGTGCCAACAGATAAAAGTGATCCTTGACTGTCATTTCAACAGCTGAACAAGAGGGTGCGAGGAGCACCGTTGCTGCTGCCCTATTATAGTGATAGCTCATCCTCGTCGACTGAGCACATACAAGCAGATCTTAGTCTGTAGAGACTCTGACATAAGTGCCCTTGTTCACTTATAGCTCTGTATTACAGAAGGAATGTAAAAAAAAAGAAAAAAAGAAGAATATAGAAAACTAACATAATGCTCCTGTCAAATCCTAAAGCTTGGTTTTCCCAATCTCACAAAGAAAATTCCGTATTCATGACACATAATTTCTCACAGGCAACAGGCTTTTAATATGTGTTTGATCAGTGTTTGGTAACACCAGCCTTTCATGAAGCCTCAACTTAATTCTTGGAATTATATCAAAGTCCTTTTAGGCAAGTAAGATAAGGCCTCTTGGTAACAGTGCCTATGGTGGATGTTGGTGCTGAACCTTTGTGAGACCTGACAATAGATCAACTGTTTTGCCTTGAAGATGGACACCCAGTACCTCCAGTTTTGTTTCATTTGGACCAACCTCCAACAGCACCAAACTTGAACTAGAACTGCATTGACATTGCAGGGGCTGGTGACTCATGGGGAGCTGAAAGCCAGACCTAGCTAGAGGGGTTTGCTGACTGGAGGTAAGCCTGCACCATACGCTACCAGCAAGCCTGTTCTTCTACATGTACTGATGTTGGGAATGGACTTGCCCTCGATACCAGTTCTCATACCACACTGAGGTTATACTTCTACTATTCATCCACAAGGTTTCACAACAACAACTTATTTTATGGCTCAATACAGAGCGCCATGGTCGTCAGCGCATTGTGCCAGAGCACTCGAACAAATCCGAGTGTGTATTTTCTGATGTATGAAATGATTGTCATATCCTACTAACTAACATGAATTGTTGATATGTTTCCCAGTTTGACTGTAATAAAGCAGTGAATTGGCTTTTGGGGGAAAGGGTGTGGTGTGTCATAGAAACTGCCATCTCTAGTGTTACAGACTTAAAAGTCGTCCCTATGCCGATGAAAAGCAAAGCCATTTCATGTCTTCTTTGTTATGTTTTTATTTGTTTTACATTTCGAAATGAGTCCCCATCTACGTAAGTCCTTTTTTGGACAATGCTGCAGTGGTGTTTTGCTGTGAAGATTAAGAAATCTTCTGTGGCCTACGTGACTTTACCCGAATTTCCATGTGCATTTGAGTGAGTAGACAATGTGTCAACATTTCCTGTGTTCTTCATCTTTTTTCATAGTTCATACAGGTTCCTAAGTGTCAACACCAAAATTCTTGTGTGTTGTCACGCCTCCTCAGCATCCCATGTCGTGGCCTGCGAGCAGCAGAGGCAGCAGCCCCTGGATGCAGCAGGCTTGTGGCAACACCACATTATGTATGCCACTCTGCATAACATCCCGTCTCTGCTCACTGTGGTGACCCTGGGAAAAGATACACACAGATGGTCACACAGACAACTTGGCAATTTCTGGCTGTGAAGGAAAAATAAAAATGGGAAAAGATGAACATTTCATTACAGTGTCATTTGGCAAACTGAGGATGATTAAAGAGGTAAATGTCCCTGTGACTAGTTTGTTTTATGGGGCATGGACAGTTTAGTTCAGGGGTGTTGATTATTGGCAAAACAACGCACACATTTCTTTATTAGCATCTGCTAGGGCTAAGAAGATTACCTATGAGTCATTGAGCAATGGCGACCATGGATCATTGATAAATAGAAATCTTTAATAACATAGTTCATTAAGGGCAAACGGTTACCCTTAAGTCTGTTGGCTTATATGGTTTAAACTCCCTCTGCGTGTTTGATGAGAGGCATTTCAAGTTGTTGTGGAAATATGCCCTTACACAGCAAAGCAAATGCCATTACCATGCTGTCAGGAACAAATACTGCATTTATGCACATGTATAAATGCTTATGCACCTTTTAACAATCACATTGTGTTTTCTCTGACAGACAGATGGTGTTAATGGGACATTTAGGCTTACGTAAGTGCAGAGATGAAAAGCACTTGACCATGAACCTTCATCTTTCGCCGGCGTATTAACTTGACTTTAAACATTATACACAGTCTGTCAGTGTTTCATAATAACTGTACTGTATAGAAACATGGAGATCCAGTGACAAGGTTGAACATAATGAGATTCGCCTTCTGGATTTATTATAGCTGACATGAGTTTCTTCTCTGGGTGGACACAGTTTGGTGACCTCCAGTTATAAATCCACTTTAAACCACTCTAAACCTCGGAAAGTACAGCACATACATTTTCAACAGGACCGCTCGGCCTTATTCTCAGACACAATCACAAATAATTGGACCTGAAGAAAACCGACATTATACATCTTCTGTACGCAGAAAATGGTTTTGTCTGGCCTCATCTTCCTCCTCTCCTCAATCTTCGTTACCCGATGTGTTGATGAATAGTTGCCACGTGTTTGTGGGTTGAGACTTCTTTAAACCCCTGTGACAACATATTCATCATTCATTGATTACTGGAATTCATGGTAATTAAGTAATTTCTCTGCTACCCCTTTAAGAGTATTGATTTTTTATAAAAATGAGTGAGAACACTGTTTAGGTTTATGATGGCATTACTTCTTGTTTGGTGTGTTTATTGATTTAAGTGGCTCGGAGTTGTGCAGCTATTCAAATGACACCTATTTGTTATGAACTACGGAGGGCTAAATTAAGGCAATGGAGAATAAGGAATGTGCTGTTCCTTCATCATCATCTCTTGGGAAAACACTAGTTGGGCCGGACATTTCGACATCTTATCAAAGGTTTCTCATCAGTCCCTGGCTGTACAGGCGTCTCACACATTTAATGAAGTAAACAACTTACTTAAAAGGCTGTTTCTAAGTTTGTCCTTGCATTATTGGAAGCTGCTTATCAAAGCAGGCCTAAAAACAACAAGCCGAGGTAAAGGGCTTCTTAAACGTGCCTTAAGAATAAAAAGATATCAAAAGGCTAGTTAAACTTAACTTTTTACAGAGGTTGTACAAAAGTTTCTTCATGCTGCTACTTTTGGGTAAAGTCATAAAATGTTTTTCTTTTTCCCCTTTTTTTTGGTGAATTGAACCTATAATGCCTTGTTCAAAATCTGTGAAAATAACTACAGAAATCAAAAAACACTGAATAATGTAAGTCAGTGTCCCTAAAATAGCCCAGATGGCACAATTTAAGGCTATTACCGGACTTTAACATCATGAGGTGGAGAAGAAGTCTCAGAATTACTCACAGATGACAAGGATACCACGCTTCATGTCTGCATTTCGGCATTTGTAACTGTGAAACTCCTGGGTATTTTTAAGGAGAACTCAACAACGATAACAACAATTTGCAGTCGTATTTGCTACGACCAAAACAAGATATTTTTTTGGGGGGGAAGTCATATCGCCTCTAGCTGTGTTTGTGTCAACAAAACTGGGTATTTTAGAGAAGACTTTTCTAGCTGTGATAGTGGTGACAGTCCCATCGTTCTTCGTTGTCTTTTAAGCTAAATAATAATGTTTACCTCGCCAGATTAATGTGGTTTTTGTGCCAGATAAACCTGACCAGCGTTGTGACGAGAGAGAAATCGAAAAGCCCAAACCAAGTTTAAAGTCACAGCATAAGTTAAAGTTTCTTTATCTGTGATTTTGCAGAAACGGGAATTCATTCTGGCGACTGGGTTGTGATGAGTAGTCTTAATTTTACTTTGTCCTAGTTTATATTTAGAGAAAATTATATGTTTTTTTTTTTATTATTACTGAATGAACCCAATGGCAATTCTGCCATCTTTCTGTCCGTCTTATCTCTCCCACTGATGGACAGATGCTAGTAATAATTTTGCCTGAAGAATATACTTTTTGCGCAGGCTGATTTTTGGATTAAAAAGTGTTTGGAGTGTGCTGATTCCAGATGAATGATTGATTGAAGAACTCTACAATACCATGGACAGTACGCTTTTTACCATCTCGTCAGCTCTTTTATTCCTTAATTACAGCTTTCTTGTCGAGGAAGGAGAGACATCAGCGCATACATAACACTCAGAAAAAGAACAAGCAAACCATTGCATAGCAACCACGTATTATCTCCCATGTATCTAAAACTTCAGTGTGAGTGCTCCAATCAGTGATTAGCCTTTAGGTAAAAACCCCCTGATTTCTTTCAAGAGCCTTATCAGATGAGGAGAGCTCTTATCTGTGTGACTCTATTGATCGCTCTGTGCTCTAACAGGAGCGTCTATGGAATGGCACTCAGGAGCAGGAAGGAGGTGCTTGTACCTACAGTGCCCATACCAAAGTGTCATCTGTGAAGCACTGATGGTTATCGCCGCTCCATTTCATACTTTTTTGCTATCCGCCTTCCTCACTTTGCACTGCCTTCAGGTGAGGATATCCTCCAACTTATGAAAAATAAACTCGAATATGTAGAAAGAGATAAAGAAGCGCGAGAAATTCAGCTGTATGAGTTGAGAAACGCTCGGTGGAAGGACTGAACTTTTGTGATTACATCGTCATGCCTAATAAAGAAAATGTCCATCTCTTTCTGAATTGCAGATGACACATTCATTCTGTGAGTCTTAATCTTATAAGCGTATTACAGAGAATATGCCCGAAGCAATTATGCATGATGAGAAAAGGATGTCTGTGTTGTGTCTTGTTACATTACGAATGTAATTCTTCACACGAGTCATTTACATGCGACCTTACCACGACCTATGTATCTCTTTAGTGTCGCTGCACACGTGTCGGGCCACAACATGTTGCTGAACTTATTACACCTCCCCATTCTCCCGACTGAAGTTTGGAAAAAGTCGGTTTACGGAAGACAGGTGTTCGCTGGGAGACAGACAGAAGCATGCAGAGTTAAGCACGGAGGGATGAGTTTGTTAATGATAATCTTGCTGCTGGAGGCATGCACATAAAAATCCTCAAGAATTATAATAGAAACTCTTGGGACTGACATTTCTGGCAATCACACTCTGTACTTTGGAAATACAGTACATCAAATAGTACATCACACATCACCACTGGGAGCAGGGTGTGTTTTTGAGTAGAAGGTGGTTTATGTTGGGATAAATAACTTTGAAAAAAAAAAAAAAAAAAAAAAAACTTCTTCTGTTGCAGTTTGATAAGTCAGTTTTGCTAATGCAATATTCATGGACCTCGATATCCAACAAGAAGCAGTTTTAATTATCAGTCACATCAATTTCACCAACTATTTAAATCAATACATTTAAATGAAATGTAAGGAATGTTTTTATTTTTTTTTTCCTGAAATTTTAAAATGAACTCACAGTTACATGTTGTTTAGTAACTCCCCGTGGCCTTCTTCTACTTCACTCACTTCAATCAAAAAGTCAATATATTAAACCTGATATTGACCAAATGCTGTCATCTAGCTCCAGAGGTTCAGTCAACCCTTTCTCAGGGATTCAGTGCGGATCAGTTCCTTGTCACAGTTGTATAATATAGGCCAGGATTAGAGAGTCAAAATAATGAGCAGAAAAAAAGCAGATAAGGGTGAGAGGGAAACTTTTCCGCTCAATTTAAGAGACTCGTTTGAGGGAAAACTTTAAGAAGACAATTACAGCATGACGTTTTCTGAATTGTTTATCAGAACGACTTGAAATCTCGAAGGCAGCAGAGCAGATCAAAACAATTATTTCCTCAGTCATGCCACACTTGACATGACAATGCAGAGAGCCGTAATCATTTGAGTCCTCGCCCATAATTAATAAAAGTCACTCTAAAACACACGCTTAGAAGTACTCTGCCCCACGGGGGACGGGCATATGTAATTATTCTTCTTAATTAGTGGTCTGAAAGTGTATCTGATTAAGTTGTAAGATGGGTCTTTGAGTAATTTAATTTGGACAGCAGTCTGCGGTACTTTCAGTTCGAGGCCATTGACTGAACACAATTCCTGCTGCGTCCCAAAGGATTAAACACTCAGGCCATTGGGTCTTACCTGTGAGATACAAACTAGGTGATCAGCCTGAGGAGCATGTTTGTCGCACCGCAGTTGGTCAGCTAAAGTGCGCTTGTACTGTTTCTCAGATATGCGTATTAGCTGAGTGTCACCACTCTGAGCTTGATTAAGACCTCCGGTGGCCATGTACATGTTGTACTTTGATTATTTTGATTATCATTTCACTGATATACCCTGTGATTTGAATTAAACACTGGGGTAGTTAATGAATTTGAGACTTTAATATTAATCAGGTTCGGCATTAAACAGCGCTGATTAGATTTTTAAAGGTTCAGTAAGAGGTCACTAAGGTATAGCATATATTTTATACTTTAAGTGTCCTTTTAAACTGCTTTCATGAATGAACAGAACAATGTTTTTGATATCATTATTCAGATGGAAGTGAATGATAGACTGTCATGGATGAGTTCCCCCTTATAGCTACTAGATGTTCTGGCTACTTGACCATGGATATGTTGGATTATTGCATCTTTATGTAGAAACCACCAGTTAAATCAGCAGCACAAGAATGTGGGTCAATCCAATGCTCACCCAGAATTCAGGAGTTTTCCGGGTCTTGTCATGGATTTTCTTGAAAAATTCATATTGATACTTGTATTCAGTTCTTTGGAGCTTTCAAAATCCTGTACTCTGAATACGTTCTAGGTTATTCATTTCAAATTTTCCTCTAGTTTTCATTTTCTTGCAGCCAGATTCTGAATCTGTCTAGTATTAATACAATTCCATCACATCCAGAAATGATTTGGTTCTGCATAACAAATCGAGTGCCGCAGGTCTTTGTTTCAGAGCTGAAGATACTTTGACAGCAGCTTTGGCTTGGTTTGTTGCATATTAGATGATGTCATCTTGTTCTCTGTGGACAAAATATGAATCTAAGCTCCTTAGCTCAATACTCATACATTATTTCACAATTCATTTCAAACTTTTTTGAACTCACTCCTGACATTAACAACTCAGCCAAACTGATATACACATTTCTACAGAGGGAGAGGGTCTTTCTTGGAGTCCACCAGGTCGCACCACCATGTTTCTACAGTAGCCCAGAGCTGAAAACCTAAAACCTGGCTTTTGTGAGAACCTTTCATCCATCCACCCATCCATTATCTGAAACAGCTTATCCTCTTTAGGGTCACTGGGGGGCTGGAGCCGATCCCAGCTGACATTGGGCTATGTCAGGGTACGCCCTGTATAAGTCGCCAGTTCATCACAGGGCTGACATGCTCAAATTCACACAATTCACACAATTCAGAGTAGCTAATTCACGTTTTGATTTTAATTCTTGCCTCTGCCTTGTTTTCTTTGTCTTTGCCAACTAGCTAGGCTACACTTTATATTTATATATATATATTCTAAATATTATTCTTTCTGTTTCATCCCCATGGGTCTGAGAGTACGCCAACTTAGAATCAGAATCAGTATTCCTTTACTGTCCCACAGACAGGGAAATGTGTTTGCCACAGCAGCTAAAGGACAGTAATATTTAAAATTAACTACTGTAAAATAAACAATATAATTAAAAGGTAAGAAACAGAAGCACCATATGAGAAAAAAATATGTTTTTTGAAAATCAAATTATGTAAACCTGTTCTACCAGGACCCCCAAATAAAAATATGACCTGCAAATTAGCATAATATGACCTGACGACATAGGACATCAGGTCATATTATGCTAATATAATATAGCAATATGACGACAAATATAGTTTTTTTTCAAAGTCTTTTTCTACCTTACTTCACTACCTCAAATCAAATCCTTGCAGGTTACAGGTAGGATTGGACTTTACCCCTTTAATATCAGAAAATGTTCTGTCTCATTCCGTCCCCACCTTTGCGCTCATTCAGGAGCAGTGATCGGGTGAACAAAAGTTGTCTTCCAAAATAGAGTAGGGCACAAAGTATGAGACTGTGACACATGACACCCGTCAGTTCATTGCATGTCTAGTTAAGCTACCATGAATTCTAAATGGACTGTGTGCAAAATTTAATCAACATATAACTGACTTGAAGTGACATGGACCATGAATTCTCTGAAGAATCACAGAGTGCCGTTTCATGCAGAATTAACGGTGGACCTGTCGCCTAGATCCAAGTTTCCTGGCAGGGCGGCATCATAAAACAGCATGGCTCAGTAGATCCTCCTGGACCAAAGGACCCTGACACTGGTAGTGGTGGGGAGCTGGGCTGTGAGTATCAACCAAGTGCAATGATTGCATGTCAGGAAGAGGTTAAATACAGTAGGCGAGGAAGCTGAGAGAATCTCAATCAAAGTGCAGTCATTCGTAGTCAAAGCCAGATTTGCTGATCAGCATTGCAAAGCTGTGTATCTAAAAGGCAGATGTTGAGGCACAGTCCTCTAATCTTCATACTATCAGCAGACGATTCCTAATGTAAACCACCATCACTGTGAAATCATGCACACATGAAAGAGCTTAATGTCCACATCGTGCCGGCCCCCACACTTAACCACAGATTGAAATATATAGCCCCATGAATAAACCACAGAGGGCAGATGATGTTGAATTAGTGTGGGAGAGGACTGCACGTCAGGTCAGCAGTCTGTGGTTGCTCTGGAGCACCTGATGCCCATTGCGAGGCAAAAGTTAAATGCTATCAGGTTGAACGCTGCACAGATTGCTGCAGAGAACATTAAGAGAAGATAGAGTATTAAGCTAGTCGCTCTAACATGGTGTCCATCTCCACAGCATCAAAGAGATAATTGCATGAGTGGCTTACGGTGGGAATTAGAGTGAGTGATTCATATCACATTCAACTCAACGAGAGGTAGGCTTTGTCATAGAAATTAGGAAATTACATAAATTGTGGTATGAAATATCCATCCATCCATCCATCCATCCATCCATCCTGTCCTTATCGGGGCATTCAGGAGAAGTGAGTACAAATCAGAAAAAAATCAAATCAAGTGTAGCTGAGAAAAATACCTCTATGGTGTGAATTAAAATTCCTCCTGTAAAATGCGATGCCCCCTTGAAGCACCAAACTGTGTGTCACACACTGCCGTTACCCGGGTGTGACAGAATATTTACCAAATGCATCTCATAAGTGTTCTTCTAGCTGTATGCTAATGTTGCGTGCACTTATCTGCACATGTCCGTGCGTGCCAATGCGTGGGCGTGCAGTGGTGTGTGTGTGTGTGTGTGTGTGTGTGTGTCGGGGACAAGCCAAAGCTCCTTGAGTCAAACTCAATTTTGGCAAGATACCTGCCAATACTTTATTTGTTCAGGTGTGAAAAATGCAGCTTCATTCAAGCAGATAGAATAGCTTAAGGGGCTTACTCTTGACATGATATCAATATGCTCATAATATCCTCCTGTTCCTGATGGTCAACAGTGTTTATTTGATGAGCGAGCCTCCCCGCTAATCAGCACAAGTCTCTGGCTCCTCTCTCATCATCCTCGCGTTTCCTAAGAGCGCTGATAATTTTAGGGGAAATAACAGACAGTTAAAGAGAACTCTTATCATGCACTGGATGCTGTTCAGACTTACACGCCCCCCACCTTTCTTCTTCTTCTTCTTCTTTTTTTTCCATCGTGAATATCTGTGACCACTGGAGTGTTGGGGCCCTTTATTAATGATGAATAAACAAAAATGAAAAGAGACAATAAGGAAAGGCTCTTTCACGAAAGATGATATCAACAGCGGCAGGGTTCATGAGAGTGCTTGACTGTAATGGAGATGGACTGCAGATAGCTTCAGGGGGATGTGATTTTATTGAAGCCATTGTGACACTCCAATACCACCTCTTCTTAGACGTGAATTATCACATCTGGGAGAGAAAACGGGATGAGATACCTTAAAAAATCGTGATGAAAGCTTCAGGAAAGCTAAAACAGTTGTTTGGATTCTACATGATGTCTCTCATTCTCATTTTGTTTGTGCCTGGACCGCGTGCGAGTGACTTTCAGTGTGCGGCGGGTGTTTTCTCCTGTCTTTGTTAATTAATTGGATGGCTGGAAAAGGGCCAGTCACGCTCATTCGCCCTGTGATCTGCCAGACGGACACCGTTTAGAGCCAAATGCCCTTCTATCCTCTATTCATTTATGTGCTGAAAGCCAAACATACCTCAGCTGATCTAAGCGGTCAGAGGGGTCAAAGGTTATGGACTCAGTAATGGGTTAAGCTCGCCATCTCTCAGTACAGGCAGGTCGAGGTGGGGAGAGGAAGAAAGGAGGCTGTGGAGTGGATGCTGGAATAGGCCACGTGACGATGTTGAAGGCGTCACAATGTCGCATGCCCTGTCCTTGTCAACGCCTTAAAAAAAAAAAAAAAAAAATCAGCTCTTTCTCATGCTGTCATGTTTGTTTTTATTGATTATATCTCTGCTCAGTAAGCTGCACACAGGGTGATAAATACATAATTTAGTATTCAGCATGAGTGTTGACGAGTGATGGATACAAGAGTCAGTCGTGTGTCAATCAGGCTGCGACTGACACCATATAACTGAGGTCAACAACCTCTAGTAGATATTGCATCCCTTTAAAAATGTTGCAGATGTATTAAATATTTGCATCTGCAAACACAGATATTAACTAAAATCAGCACAACAACATAACAGTCCACGTTGCAGAAGAAGAGAACATCTAAATTATTTCTTTTTGTCTAGAGTTACTGTGAACTTTGGCATGTTGGGTCCAGAGGCCACGAAGAGGCTGTGCTGAAAGCGTTCGTGAAGATATCAGATTGTATTTCTGTAGGCTACTTTGGATTTTTTGTCGAAGCCATGTCAGTTAACCTCAGCTCCTCTTCTTGTGTAACGTGTTACACAAGACAGAACAGTTATTTTTTTTTCTGTCTCTGAATATTTCAGACTGTGAACTGCATCTCAACTCTGTGAAGACACAAGAGTGTTAAAAACACGGAGTTCTACCGAAAAAGTATTTTTTTAAACAGCCTTTGGGATTATGCTAATATTTAAACAATCAATCTAATTCCATGTTGTATCTTAGATGCTGATGTAAATCTGCAACACAAATTCAGTTAACTTCGCCGTATGAGGGCTCATATGTCGCAGCAAAATCCCGTTGAAATTAATTTTCTTGTGCCTTTTTATGTCAGCATTTTAGATTCCAAATTACCCTGTGATAATCACCAGAAAATATGCACTATTATTTCCGTCAGCATGTAAAACTCTTACTTCATATTGGATATTTCCAGTTCAAAGTAATGGGCCAGGAGAATGGCTTGCCATTTCTATAAAATAATGTCTGGATTTTACTATTCTAGCTTTAAAGATTTGATGTTTGTGAAGCCCACTCGGTGTGACCTTGGCTTTTCATGGCCAACCTGCACATGGGAAATAGGAAGAATGAAGCAGAAGAGATCTGGTAAGGACAGACTCTCTACCAGAGACTCAGACTCTTTATCTTTCACTCATCTGTCACTGGCTGTTTCTCCTCCACCTCACTGGCAAGGCAAAGCACGGCCTGTGGTTCTCCAGTCCCTTGATAGCGGCCCTCACTGACCCCCCAGCAGTAATTTTAGACTTCATGTCGGCTGTGCCAGAGAGCCAGCCCCAGCTAATTCAAGGTCATCCGAGTTTTTATTATTCTATTTTGGAGAATAGAAGGCAACCTGTTCTCAGGCACTGTGCCATGTTAGAGACAGCTGAACCACTGCATTATACTCCTGTAATCATTTTGCCAATGTTTGTAGCAGTCTGTTATCCATATGTCCATTTCTCTGTTCCGTTTTAACAGAATATTTGAGCGTTAGTTTCGCAAAGCGCGCTTGTTTTCAAGTTGAATTAATTAATGCCCAAATTCCTCTCAGTATTTTAATTTTGTGTAGCTAAAATCCTTTAATGAGCAGGGAGGTTGGAAAGTCTTTGTGACAAAGGCTGCCTCAAAGAGATGAGACAGACGTGTGTGACACATGCGAAATGCAGCAGTTGGACACTTCCTGCTCCCCTGCTGATGAGCGAAATACTGGTCACTGTTATTGGCCTGAATAATAAAGGAAAAGCAGGTCTGACTGCCAGCAGGGATCCGGGCTCGCGACAGTGGTGCCAGTTATCTGTCATGTTCTCGTACGCAGTCATGTTGGGCATTTACAGTAAAATGCTGAGGAGATGTCAGATGCCTCTCATTGTCGTGCCATGTCAGAGAAGTTGAAGCGTGACCGTGAAATGTGTTTGGACAGCTTGGTGTCGCTAACCATTCCAAGGGACATCATCCCTCTGCAGACAGTGCGGTCAGAGGGCTCCTGTGTAAGGACTGACATCTACATAGAACAACATCAGTGGTTTGGAGCGACAGGTCACTTTTTTTACACTAACACTCGCCACTGGCTGCTGTGAAGCCCCTGGTCTTGATCCAATGGAGCAGACCGATGAGCGCTTTACAGGACCTTATTCCAATTGTAGACTGCAATAAAAGCCAGCATTATACTGATCAAAAACAAAAATACTTTATAATTCATTAATATCATGACATTTCTTTTGACGTCATTATTGATATAAAATGTGCCACCAGAAATCCATAACAGGCCATATTTTTAGGGTTACAAATGCACTGTCACTTTCAATACAAATCCTGTGCGCTGTACATATTGTATATCAGGGTCAAGAACCTTTTTGAGACTGAGAGCTACCTCAAGGAGAGAGAGTAATATGTGGGGCAATTTCTTTCAACTGATGGAGAGAGAGAGAGAGCGAGCGACAGAGAGAGCGAGAAGGTCTGTTATTGCAGAGCATGCGTGATTGACAGTGGATCCCAGGGCAGACTGTCTACTAGGTTATCGACCGTGAATGTTTACGTTCTCTTGACCGAACAGGAAACATTAGATAAAAGCACCACATGCTAAAATGGGTTGCCAAAAATACTTTGGCTCGCCCATGTAAAGTATATGTGTGGGAAACACTGCTATACATTCAAAAGGCTTCATCTATAAGTCCTTTACCATTCACCATTGTTTAGTCTTTACTTTTCTGCAGGTTATTTGTTCAGTTTTTTGTTGTCCAGCTGAATTTTAATTTTTTTAAATGTATTATTATTTTTTTTTTTGTAAGTCCACTTGTATGTGTACACAAACTTGGCCAATAAGGCTAATTCATAGAAGACTGAGCCTTGTTTAACAGCTATTTTTGCTAACACTGCAAGTAGAACATTTTTATTGAGTTGTTCCTTTGCAAGGCTGCACGGCACATTGCTTATTTATTTAAAGTAAAAATGTTGCTTCTGAATGACTGATGAATGCTCGTGGCTCTCGCAAAAGCCGAGCGCGGTTTAACTTCACTCACAACTTTGGGAGATCGATTTTCTCCTCCTCCCTTCCACAGGATCACATCATTAGATTTGCCTGGTTAGGTGACACCCACACGTCTGATGGGTGATGGATGTTTTATATATAGAGACCAAATGAAACCCCCCCCCCCCCCCCCCACGACTACCACTTCCACACACCTCCCTGTCACACTCACACACACACACACACACACACACACACGCACACACACACACAGCTCTGATGTTCCTCCTATCATCTTCTATCAGAGAGGCGAGATAACCTCAGAGCCAATGACAAACTTTGACAAATGGCTTGTCTCCAAGCACCTGCGAGAAGATGGAACTGACAGACTCCTTCACCTTTCCTCTTCCTCCAAGCCTTGGGCTGTGCCAAGCAGGCATAAGTGATATACTGTAGGACATGGCTGGGTGTAAGTCATGCTCCTTCCGCTTCCTCCAGATTGTGAGGGTCTCCATCTATCATTGTCAGTCACCTCTCTCCCTTTGCCTCTGTCCATCCTATGAGCCTTGTCTCTTTACCCATTCACCCAAAGGTCAATCTTCCATTCTTCCATCCCCAATGTTTCCTCCCTCCGCCACTGGAGCAGTCTGCGGATATCTATAGCACCGTACAGATGGCTGGTAATCTGGCCTGGGGTCATTATGAATCCTAGCCAGGGCCCTGACCGACGGCTCCTCTGCCCCGTCTGTCAGTCCATCTCCATAAACGTGGCCTAAAATGAGTCATTCATCTAAATTTCCAGACATTTGGCTTTTCTTGGCAAATACAGCTCCATTATTTTGCCTGCAGAATCCGAATCCATACGGTTTATTTAAGCAGACATAGATGGATCTGTGCTTGAGCTGTGGATAAACTGTGTGCACGCACACCCGCTGTCTCTCTCACACAAACACACACACCAGTGATTACCCCACCAGTACCGCTTTGCGAGCTAGTTTATCATAAGGTTATCACTGAGCTGAGCACAGAAACACTGAACATTAAAAATTTTACATGCCACCTGGCAAAAGTGTTATGAAGTCATTTTTATGTAAGTCCTGATATATGGTGTAATAAGAAGTACCACCATTCCTAAAGTAGCATTCAAAGTCATGTGAATAATTCAATTTAATTAAAAAAAAAAAGTCAGATGGGAATCTTACCATTCCAAGTTCATGTGTTCCAGGTGTGCTCATCCTCAGTCCCTTTCCCCCTATATCTGCTTTTAACAATCTCAGTAACCTCCATGCATCATTCACGCTGTTGCCTCCTGCTTTCCCTCTTCTCCTCATTATCCCACCATGTGCCATGTCCCTCCACCAACCCCAATCTCTGGTTGATGTAGTCACCTGACACCCTCACGTATAGTCTCCGCCCTCCTTCCCCTTTAGTGGAAGGAGCCACCGTGTGGCATCACTGACCTTCACCGGACGTTGTTTCTATTAGTTTGACAAATCTTGCACGTCAAAGCAGCTTTGTTGATATGCAGGTGTAGAATCACCACTGAGTGGAATTCTCATAATGAAAATGCCAGAGGAAGTGATGGTGTCTTTTAGGGGTCAGCAATTAAGTTCAGTGAGACTGTGAGACTACGTTTGGAATACATCCGTTTGCTGATTGGTTATCATATGTGGTTAGTTGATTCTTCGTCCCACAGTCTATGTTCTCATGGAACAACCAAACACAGTCGCCCTCCAGCTAAAAAGATTCTGGGTTTTTGCATATTTCCTCCATGCCTGTTTGAGATCTCCAGTTCCCATGACTCTGCTAAAGGATAAGTGGATTTATAGGCTAGATAATGGATGGACGAATGGAGAATGATTTGCATAGGAAGGAAAATCTCTGTAGTTAACATAATGTCCCTCAATCAAGCAATGTAAGCTCATCTGTAACAGTTTGTGTAGTAGTGTGATGATACAAGAAATAAAAAAAACAAACTTTGTAACATTCTGTGCACACAGTTAGCACTGCCTTTTGTAGTAAGACCAAAAAGACCAAAAAGTATCTTAAGTTGCCTTAATGAATCCACAAATAAAGACAAATGTAAAAGAGCAAATACAAAAAAGCATTGATTATTGGAAACATTTCTCATACTTTAGAAATAAATGTTTCATTAATAGTTTAACGGAAAACATAATCTAATTTGGAGGGTGCAAAATGAAAGCAATATTGTTGAAAACATTCAATAATTGTGTAGCTTCTGAAGTCAGAATGCCACCCAGCTAGCCCTGGCTCATCCCTCTCCAAAGCTTCTGTGGTAGTGGGGTAAAGACCAGTATTCCCAGACCTACTGCTAGCTGAAAAGCTAACAGCAGCTTCATTTGACAGCAGATCGCTTTTTCTAGCTACACACTCTGCCCTGTATTTGTTTTGAGTATGAATTTGAAAGGTGGCTGTTGCATGTTGCACCTTTAATGCAGTGTGTGTGTTGGGTCGCCAGTGGCTCTGTCATTCCCAGTGAGGATGAGATAGAATGTGTAACTGACCAAGGAAATGGTATATCCCATGAGAAGACGACCGAGTGACATGACAATTTAATTTGTATTTCTCGCTTTGTGTATGTGTGTGTGTGTGTCTGTGTGTGTGGGTGTGCAGCTGCATGTTCTAATAGGACAATGAGGCGACATTTTAGTGTCTCACAGTTGCTGCTGTTGCAAAATCACACCTCTAATCCAGCCCCAGCTCTGACTCATTTTCTATTCTATCAGTTTTCTTTCAATGCCCAGGAATTGAGACACCTCTAAAAACTCTAATGCATTAATGTACTGCAGCTTTGGGCTGTGCAGAGGACAGTGTTTAAGTCAGTTCAGACTTTCGCTGTACACTTTCCACACTGTGAGTTCCCTGGTATTTTTTAAACCGCAGATACATCCTTACGCTAACTGAACCGAAGTAAAAAGAAGCTCCAAGCTTTTTGAAAAAACAGAAAAGTATCCATATGTGTTTGGGTGTATGTCACAGAGAGTGTGAAAGAGTGAGTGAAACTGTTTCTTTCTTTTTACAGTTTATTTTTTTCTTCCTCTCTTCGGGGCACTGTGATTTCAAGGTTCATATCACCCAAGCGTCTCACAATATGTCCTTTTTTTAAAGCTACTGAAGAAGCCTTTCTCATGATCAGTCCGCAAAGCGCAAAGGGCAAGGTTGCGACTTCTGTATCCCAGCGACTATCCTTCCTCCGAGCATGCTCTTGATCTTAACGCAGACGGACAGCTTCCCTCAGATTTGAGCCAGGATGTGCAAGCAGGCCTAGCCTTCCTATGCTGTCAGGAAGTATGGAACTTGTTTTTTTTTGGGCGAAGTGCACACTCAGACCACTGCCTCCGTAACACATTCCACATCTACTCTCGGGCTTCTTGAAGGACAAGGCACATTTATTTGCTCTTTGGCAATAGATATGCTTCTCAAAACAGCAGTCAGTGGAACAACAGTGAAGTATGCCCTTTCCATGACAGAACCCTCATCCATCATGGGGACAAGCATCCCAAGTTTATTTCCACATCACTTCTTAGATTTACGTGAGAAGTTTGCACCTTGAAGTGAGTGCATGCCCTCTTATAAACCTTTAAAACGACATAGATTGTCATAGATTGTATATTATTTTCGAATGCGCGGCTGCTATGAGCCAGTGATCCATTTCCTTCAAACATCGGAGAGCTTTATTGACAGGGCTGACCACAACAATGGCAAAACGTCGTTGTGCATGTTGTACCTATCCCTGCAATCCAATCGCTAGCATAAATGTGTGGGAAAAAAATGAATGAACGTCTCTTTGTTTTGCAGCTTTACATTCGTTTAGGCTGCGTTTTTCTATTTTCGCTCTTGTCACTACTGTGCTAATGCTCTGGTTAAGCTTTCACACAAAAACCACATGGTCAGGGTTAGGAAAGATCACGGATAGAGATGGACCGATGTGCCATGAACAATAGCTGCATCTGGTCACCTCAAAAACAGCTGAAGATGACGGCGGGTCCCCCTTAAAAAAACACCTGGTCTTGTTGTGGCAAATGTCCCCTGGTGATCTTAAAAATATCTAGTGTCTAGTTGAACTGCGGTCGGCTGTTTGGTGTGTAATTATGGCAACAGCATCTCCTCCACCTCCTGATGTGACCAGTGGTGTATAATACCACTGGGCTGGTGTGTGCAGTTAAAAATAAATAAGATTTAATATTCAGGACCACCCTTCTTCAGACGATTGGATTAGATTATTGATCAGGAAGAAACAGCTACATGAACACCAAATGCCAACAACAAACCCCAACTCCTACCACCCATTTTGGACTATTCCTGGAGATCCACTGCATTTTGTAGCCTAAATTGATGAACAAATAATGACTGGCTTGTTTCACTGAAACAAAACTCACCACACAGCCTTTCATCAAGAGTTAAAGACGGTTTTGTCTCATTTTTCAGTCTAACAAGGAGCCGACTGGCTGAGTGAACGTGAGCCTGGCTGCACATGTCTGTCTTCCCCTCTGCACCGCCTGTGATAGCAGCAAAACACAGAATGATGTTATTTTACAGAGGTCTGATCGTCAGGCTGAATCAGTGAAATTGCGCGGCACCTATAGGTGTGCATACATGCCAGCCATTATCGCCACCATCACACTTGATTTTTTGTATGCTTTATAGCCTTTCGGCGACCGTGTTTACCTATTCAGAGTGCGTGTTGCTGATAGATGACAACAGCCAGCCTGAGAATTGTGATGAGGTTTTGTTCATGGCATAATGCAGAGCCAGGTATCGGCAAATACAAGGGACCTGTCATTATCTAAAACACCACATTTCCCCCGAGGCACTCTGAAAGATACAGCGCACTTGCAGACACAGTTTCTCTCTCTCTCTCTCTCTCTCTCTGTCTCTCTCTCACTCAATCGCTCCTGCATTACACACAATAATCCATTTCACAGGAACAGTGCTGCATTATTTGTTAAGCTATGCTATGTTCTGAACTGGGTGAACAGTGCAGTTCACATCTCCAGGGACCTTGTTTGTTATCTATGTACGTTGTTAGAGGTATGTGCTCATAGGCCATTATAAACTCAAAGGTTTTGTGTGTGTGTGTATGTGTGGGTGTGTGTGTGTGTGTGAGCGTACATTTCCGTTGAAGCTTGCGTGCTTAGGTGTGCCTCAATATACATGCCTGCTCTTACGGATATAGTTCACTCAGTCTCTCTCAGTCATTGCAACAGTACACTAAGCAAACCACTTGATAATGATTTACCAGGTGTAGTCTTGGTTCAAATATGGACTCCGGTCATGACAGCAGAAAAAAATTGCTCCCACTGAGACTGTTTAAAAAACACTGTTTTAAAAAAAAAAGTCTGACGTGTCACATTAAGGGGATTGTTAAAGGTTCACAGACCCAGCTCTTCTCTGTGCTGGCTCTATTATGGTTGTATTTAGGATGCTGTTTTTCTCCTCCCCCTGTATCCCCTTCTCCTCTCTCCCTCTGTGATCCATATCATTGTTCCCCGGAGAGGGAAGAAAGGTGACAAACAAACCTATTCATCATCAGCAGGTTCTCCTGGCTAAACTGTTATTCGAGCTGAACTCTCTAAACTTTTCCCAGCGGCCTATTGTTTACGGCTGCATCCTCCTAAATTTACACCCACCGTTTGTTTTATGAAGTGTCCGTGGAGGGTAAGAAAGGTAGATAGAGGCCTGATGTCAGCATATTTCCCTGTCCTGCATCTATACTGTGATGTATGGTCGAACGGGGCCTCTGTTCAGGCCTCCTTCTCCAATTTTTTACATGGTGCTATTGTTTTATACCACCTAGTTTTAGAAATACAGCATCATCATATTACTTAGCTCTCTGAGGAGGGCTTATTGTAAATGATTGGAGGTTATCCGCAGGACCAAAAGGGAGGGAGTGGAGTCGGAGGTGGGAGCAGCAGGGAGAGAAGAAACACAGCAGCATCACGCTATTTTGGCCTCAGAGGCAAACAGCAGCATTATACGAACGCTGCCTATTCTCTAACCTCTGCGTTCAGTGTAATGAGCTGAAGCTGCTGCGTAACCGCGTCGATTTAGGGGGATTTCATTATCTATAATTGTTTCTTTTTATTTGTCGAGCTTTCGCGCCTTAGACACACTAAAAAGCAAAGAGCATTTTGAATAGTTTGTATGCCGCTAACATTCAAGTCACAGCGCGACATCAGCATTAGCAGCCAGAGTTGTTTACTGAAAAGTCATGCAGGGATGTTGCAGAGTCTAATTTTTAGTCAATAAACCCAGCAGCACTCACAATAAAGCCGACTTGTCTGTTTTAACTCGCACCAAACAATACACATTAGCAGCGGCGAGTCCTTTTTAATCAAAGTCCGAATTGTCACTGTGACAAATTGAATTAATTCCAATTTTGCTCCCTCTGAGTGACAAGATTCCATTACGCCCACGGGCAGACTGCAAATTGTGTTATGACCTGATGTCTCCATGTGTATTTCCAAAGCGACCAATGAAACATACGTGACGGCATAACTAAATGACTCATTGCCGTTGAAGAAACAATGTGCTCCATTGCTTATATTATGTTCAGTATTCCATGAACCTTTAAGACAAAGAGTTAATTTTCCTAGATTTGCTGTGTCACTATATCCGTACCATGGCTTAAGTATTACCAAAAATGCATTGTAACTGTGACTTAACATCAAAAAACTTCAGACGTGAAAATCAGAGCACAGCATCAATCCTTTCTCTGAGCACACTTAACAATTCAAGACAATCATATAATTGAAGAGGAAATCAGGTCGGATGTAATATAGAGGTCGACTGTATTTTCTGAGTTCATGTTTGCGTCTGAAGTTGGAGAAAGGTGGGTGTAATCGTAGATCTGTGAAGTACTCTTCAAAATTATGAATGCACTTTTTTGCTCCGTATGCTTTTCTCCTCGCTATTACACAGCTGCCTTTTAATACCTGTAGCGCTGGATCAGTGAACGACCTTACCTAGCAGAAAAATATCTATAGGCTTTCTGTCTTCCTTCCTTCTTTCCTGTAAACCATTTCATACCTCTGGAGTATGAAGCCAGATGAGCTCGCCTATCTAAAATGATCCATCATTGTAAATCTGCCAGATGCTGTTACAATAACTGCCTTTGGTACCTGTTTATGATGTCTCTCCAGATGTCTGTCAGACACAGCAGGCATGCAGCGCATTCACAAATCCTCAACATCTTAGTTACAACACATTAGAATGAATATTTGCTAAGTGTGTACCTTTCACTGTTTTGAAATCATTAACCGAAGCAGGCGTTTTTATCCACAAATCACAAATGCCCTAAACGCTCCATGAACACCTCGTTCTTTCATTTACAAAAACCCTAAATATGTTTGCATAAGTAACACACAGGGTTGTCATCCCTCCCCCAATTCAACAGTGAAGCTGTTAACTGCCGTGATGCAGTGGCTGTCTTTTTGAAAAGGCTGCTCTGCATACACAATTGCTTTGCTGGACATATACCTTGTGGCAAGCTTTCTGCTGATGCAGTGGTATTGCAGACAGATGCTCAAACAGGGTCAACATCTCCCCTGTGGTGCTTCAGTGTCCAGCTACCAACTGGGAACAGAGAGATAGAGAAAATACAATGTGTTGTGTCTGCGTCTGTGAGTGTGTGTGTGTGTGTGTGCGTGCGTGCGTGCAACAGATCAGTGGGAACACACTGTAGGGAAGCTTTGTTGACATAGCTCTGCTTCAATTAAACGCGAGGGATTTACTGCATAAACAGTATATGCAGGAAATATGTGTACCTATATGTAAAGTAACACTTTCTACACAGCAGGAAATGTGTTTATGTCCCTCGTGTGTGAGTGGGAGAGTGTCAGTTGGTGTTGCGAGACCCTGACCTTCTGCTGACAGGGTAGGAGAAAAAAACATGTGTAGTCCCCAGCTGCTGCGACACAGTGATGTCCAAAGGCCTATGCGCGGGCTATTCAGCCTGTGGCAACCGGCAGGGGGCAGGGCGAGGGGTCCAGATGTGTGAACGACCCGGAGCGATGCGTCAACTCTGGCCTTAGATGACATGACCTACCCCAGGGGCAGGACACTAGTTTGGTACAGTATACTGCAGTGCGGGGAGTGCACTGGTGGCTTTGGATGGCGTGTGTGGTGAAGCATACACATACAATGTAGAAGCCTAAGGATCACCAAGGATTTCTCAAATGCCGCTCATCTACAAACCTTGAGCTTGAATCTCATTGGATGTGTCTGCATGAGCAATCAATGATGGCAATGTAGACATTTGTGACAATGCTCTGCGTATGGTCTTACCTGATTATGTTGGCACAGACATGTCTTGTCAAAAATGTCTGGTTTAGTTCTCACAAATACCGGTGCAAAAATGGCTGGAAAATATCCCAATGTCTTCATTAGAGTATTGAGAATATTGATTCCAGCTGTCACCGGACCATGGGCTGATACTGCCATGTCAGTGTTGCTCCAGGACCATAATTGCAACTGACCAGTGATGGTTTTGAAATCTCTCAGGTTTGAAACTTGGGCAGAGGAAGGCATCAGGAGCAATTTGGGGTTCAGTGTCTGGCTCAAGGACACTTTGACATGCCGCTGGAGGGAGCTGGGATTCAAACCAGCCACCCGAGGTATCATTCTGTGAAAAAACAAATTATTTTTCTGTTTTAGCTACAGAGTAAGATATCTTGCCTCTGTTCAATCTTTGTTGAGAGCAGCGCATGAGTATTACTTAATGAGCTGGTTGTAGCCAACCAGTTGTAGTAGAGTTGGGCGGGTCATGCCAAGCAAGGTTTTTAGATCAAACTCTAAAATAACACTATACAGCAGTAGCAACCTTTTGCCTGCTGACTGACTGAAGTGAATATATTTCATAATAGATTTATAAAAATAAGTAATGCCCATAAGTTGTGGAAGTTAGGGCTCGACTCCAAACCAGACATTTCTTTTTGCAGAGCTTTTGCATGTGTAAATGCTTCTTAACACAATGAAGGAAAAAAATAAGCATAGCATAGCATGACTTTTTTAAGCCATTTTTTGTTGCCTAAACCAAATCAGGACAAAAACCCCAGCCTATTGAATGAGAGGCATGCACTTACCCCATGAGGCCCCACAAGGTTTTATGAAATATGGACTTTGTTGCTTTCTCGTAATTTGAATTGATGGTCCTGGACCAGTGTAATTATGAGGCGCAGCACCAACAGTTGCAAAGCTTTGACATCACACCCGAGTGATTGGGACAACAACTTTCATTTTATTTTATAACCCGGCGTAATTAAAATCCTTGAATGTTGATCGGTCAATCGCAACAAAGCGAAGATTTCAGATCGACCTGCGTTTGACCACCATGAAGGTCTGCCTATATACATGCAACCTGAATGTGCTAGGATACGTGTTGTAGAAACATTGATATGATATGTATGACGTGTAATGATTGGAACTTATCTCTGAAGCAGAAACGTAAAGTGCCGGGCTGGGCTTCACTGGGAGACTGAGAGTATCACATTGTTTCCAGGCAAAAGTTCATCAGTGCGAAAGGCTGCGAGGTGAGTGAGTACCCTTTTGACTATTTTGAGTCTACTGTACTTTATGAACTACAGCACACAGGATGCCATTAGAGAAGGAGATTGCTTTTTAAGTGCTATCAGTACACTGTTTTATCTGAGGAGATTTATGGAAGGCAATCACCCAAGTAAAAATTGTAGATGCCATTTATCAGGCAGAATGGAAATTACAGCCATAATTTTCACAACCGGACACAGATGAGACCTTATAACCACATAAACCCCCCTCGAGGTCCCTAGGCTTGTTTTTAATGTTCCTTCTCTGTGCTAGTGTGACCTGGAGGACTGACTGTCTGACTAGCTATCCACCCCCCGCCCCCCTCCTCCAGGTCTGCTCATTACCCAGCCACTACCCCCACCCATGTGTGTCACACCATGAGAGGGACTGGTTTATGAACAGACAGAAAAGCTGTCTTGGCTGCGGTGATTAAATCGGGAGAGAGACAGGCATGGCTCTGATCATTTTTCCTCTCTTGCCTTTTTTCTTTTTCTTTTTCTTTTTTTTTTTACAATTGACAAATGCTGAATTGTGTTTGTCAATCTCATAATGTCTCCCCGGTGTGCCATCAGCAAGGTTAATAGCGGAGGATGTAAGGTTACCTCGGCTGGTATCAGGAAGTACTGTATACCGCAGTGAGCGCATATTTTAAGTGTTTTGGGTTTTTTTTTAGGAGGGATAAGATCAGAATGACAGAGAGTGAGGGAAGAGAGGTTTGGGGTGTGGTTGGGTTCATGCCTTTTCTCCCCACCTTCCTGAAAGCCTTGGTGCCTCTGAGCCTCCTCCCTGATGAATAACCATGTCACCCAAAAATGGATGTTTCAAGTAAAAGCACCCTGAAAATACAGTTTAGAACAGCACAGCAGATGAAATAGGCTGTAAAATGGACCATCCATCATATTGTCTAACAAAAAGTGACACATGGGGAAGGGGTTTAAGGCACTTTTCATTAGGTGTCTGCGGCACTGGCTATCCAGATCACAAGACTAAATAATGACCTCTGCACCGAAAGTGTTTTCCAAAGGAATAGGAGACAGAAGACATACTGTACTCCATACTCCCTCCATCTCTCACCCCTCTCTCACTCTCTCTCCCCCTCTCTCTGTCTCGCCCTCTCTCTCTCCCTCCCTGCAGGAAATAAAATGCCATCTATTTTCTCTCAGCCTGTCTGCCTGTTCCTTATATAAAACCCCGCTCTCTGGCCGAAGACAGTGAATGATATAGATTGTTCTTGGAAATGTACAACAGCACAGCCCTGGAAGAGAATTTCCACAATAAGTGTCCTTGACTTGAAATCTATTGAGACCGGTTGGTTCAGAAGATAAAATTGTTTTAGGGGTCTGGCAAAGATCCTGTGGAAGGAATACATCTGATCCGTCCCCCATAGCCTGCTGGCATCTGAGCTGACGAATGCATTGATTTGCATGTGCGCTGCTGATATATAATTATGATGAAGTGACAGAGAATTAACTGCCATATGCAGAATCTTTAACAAAGCTGGCTGTGAAGGGATTGCAGTTTTTAGTTCACTGAATAACTTAACCACCTGTCTCGTTTTCAGACCCTGGGTAAATATGTACAGGTAAAACACCATTTATGGATAAACCTCATTTGACTGCTTTTTTGCAGCCCCTCTTTTTATCAACACTTAAGATGTTCTGTGAATAATTAAAAGTAACCTTTTACCTCCCTTGCATGAATTACACAAAACGGCGTAATTAGTTTGAAATGCTCGATTTAAATTTTAAAGCTCTACCTTTGTTTTTTGAAGTTCATTCATTCTGGATTCCCCTTTAAAAATAAAAGGCTGCAGCTTCAGAAATTTAATCAAGGTATGGAGATTTGAGGAACTGTCCCACCAGGATCAACTGAGTTGAGCCCGGGTCTTTTGTCCACACACACACGCATGCATGCACACACACACACACGACTTTATTAACATTTGTCTGATAAGCAGAAACTGAATACATTTGGTCATTGGTGGAACAATATGGTGGCTAGTATTATTCTGGCCTGCTGTACATGCATTTGATAGGGTGCTATCTCTCAAAGCTGGAGTTAAGACTGCACTTATTGCCTGCTAAATCTTTAAGGTATCAGACCAAAGGGGAAAAAAAAATCCCACCTCCTAGCGTCTTCTCCAAAACACTGCTGCTAGCTCGCTAATAGCTTTAGCAATACTTTAGCTAGCTCTATGGAAGATGCTGGTCATACACAATGAGGGCAGAGTGCATGCAGGCAGTCAGGTACATAGGTCAACAGGTTGCCTGTCCAATCTTTTCATAGGGCCAATTAAAGGCCTGCAACAACCACAGTTACTGGATATTTTAATTTGTCAGAGCATTTGATTTATTGACTGTTGTCGGCACATACGAATATCACAAAAAAATGCTTCTACAATAACTTACAAACCCCAGCTTTAAGAACAGTGGGTTGCTGCTACCAGGTTTTAATTATTTATTGTGTGTGTGTGTGTGTGTGTGTGTGTGTGTGTGTGTGTATGTATATATATATATATATATATATATATATATATATATATATATATATATATATATATATATAAAATCTGTATTTCTTTGAACGTTTTATGTTAAAGCTTTAATCAAAGTAGATGAAAGAGATGAAGCTCCGTCTTCTCAGTGTGGTAGCCTTTGTCAGCATCAGTTAAAAAAGCTTTCAGCTACCTCCATTACTTTGAAAAGTATCAGTCAGCAGAAATTATGATTATTATACTGAATATTTATTCTGATATTGACCCTGGTAACATTTAAAATGTATCATGTATTTTTTTTCCACCCTGCAAGGTCATAAAAGTTTAATTTCCAGTGAAACAAGAACTTGTGGTTGTCAAAGACCAGTGGAAGATTCTTCACTCATTGATTTATGAAATAGAATAGACTAATTACATACTGGATAAATGAACCATGGAAGAAGCGGAACATTTGCATTTAGCTTTGAAAAGAGGAACGCGCGCGCGTGTGTGTGTGTGTGTGTGTGTGTGTGTGTGTGTGTGTGTGTGTGTGTGTGTGTGTGTGTGTGTGTGTGTGTGAGTGAGAGAGAGAGAGAGAAAGAGCGAGAGAGTCGGTGAGAATGCGAGGGAATATGCATGCTGCTTCTTGTATCCTCTGTCTTACCCTGATCCATTTCAGGTCCATTGTATTGTCAGTTTGATTTATGTGGCGCCACACTTGCATCTCCCTACAATGTCAACCCTATGAAAAATATATGCAGCTGTTCATATAATGTGTGATGATATCAATGCTGTGATGAATGTCTTCAGTTCGATCTCCCTAAATAAGATGACTCCCATCCAACCCATAGCGCCAACCATTAGCAAGCCACTCGGCATGCCTGGAATGTTAATAGGATTAGCATTAGCATTTCATTCAGGTCTCCTACCTGTCTAGCATTAATGCTTTGATCTGCTCACGCAGAGAATAGATACTCGGTCTGTGACAAGGGCTAACACATGTCTCTGCTCCTGTTGGTACTAAGTAGAACAAGAGAGGAGGACAGGTGGAAATGTGTCAAGTTCCGATTAATTCATGTGCATTTGAATACAAAGTTGATGTGGCCGAAGGAGAAAAAAAAGAAAAAAGAAAAAAAGCTGAGTAGGGTTTTGTTGATGGTTCACTGAAAGACAGTCTTCTGCTGCAAAGAGGCAACCACACACACACACACGCGTGACTACATTAGCCCTTTTGCTTCAAAGCGGTTAGGAGCTTAACATGGCAATGAGAAGTGGCACATTGAAGTGAGGGGCAACCGTTGGCTTGGTCTTGGCTTGGCTTGGTCTCGGTAAAGCACACTTTCACAGACGAACATCGGCCAAACATTCTTTTCATGTTTAAATATATTGCATGTATAGAGCCTGTTCACAGGTCACAAGGGCTTCTCAATTTGAATTAATGATGAATACTTTCATCCGTGTGCGAACCCTTGATGTTGCTCTGACCAGCAGCTGAGAAGATACATCAGTCATGAGATTAACTGCAGCCCTGCGCCATCTACTTAGGTGAAGAGAACTTGAATCTATCGGAGTGGTTCCCAGGGGTTGTTAAGACAAACAGCTCGGGGCTGTTGAAACTTGCGCACCGTGTCTCTTTGTCAGGCGTTTTGCGAGTGCCGGGTGGCCTACGTGGCACTTGTCTAAACAGGGCGATGTGAGCAGTTCCAAGGTGAGTTTTTAGGTCACTTGTCAGTTGGGATGACAGTGGAGAAGGAGACGAGGCCACACCAGAGGAGGCTAGTTGACTATGTGTGCAGAGGGCAACTTATGTTAAATGACAGCTAGTCACCCTCTCAGCCTCAACAGTTTGCCTCAGCTGATGCGTGCAGAGAGGAAAAAAAAGAGAAAAAAACCTGAAGAAATAGGTACATAACAGACAAAATGAATTAAATTAATAAAGAAGTAAGGGTCCAGAGACTCTGCGGCTGAAATCTGATCATGAGTTGTAATCACATCAGACCTAAAATTGGACTGGATTAACTTGTGTAAATGAGTGGAAGAGTTGTTTAAAAGATAAATCTGGTAAAATCTTATTTAATTTGTGAACAAATGTGTATAAAGTACCAAAACCAGCAATGAATTGATGCCACTAACAATAATGCCTGTGGATTCAGAGTCTCATATAACATATTCCTCTGTCGTGCTCTTTTAACTATCACAAACATGTAGATGACATGATCCTCAATTAAAGTGAAACTCTCGCCAAAATGCAACCTATTGTCTTTTTGTGAATGTACCCAAGTCAAATGTTCATTTAAAAGCACAATTACGATGAAAGTACCACTTTTATGATGGACCATATTTTTGTTTTCGGGTCAAAATCATTTTCAGTGGCGTGCTAGGGGTTCTTAAAACCCTAAGAAGGCTCAACACAACACAAATTTTTGCTCGTAGTAGCACCAGGGTCTGTACAGTTGAACTCCAGCACTGAGAATGTTGTGCAGGTCTTTAAGTGCAGATTAACCAACTAAAAATAGGTGTTTTCTCCTTTCCCATTGCCAGTAAATGGCTACTGGCTACTGTCTTTTTTTAATCAACGCCATTTGAATGATGTGTGAGCATGCTTGGACGCAGAAAAATGGGAAAAAAATGCAAATGTCACTGGAAAGGGGGGGGCGAAAAGGTGTCATTTTCCCATCGCAGCCAATCAGATCTGCAAATGTCTGTGTACACTGCATAATCATTGGATCTGGGAATGAATCTTGTTTGTACCCTTTCCCACCAAAGATGAAACCAGATGTTTAGTGGGATTTTTTTGTTCAGTGTGGAATGTGTAAAATACACTTGTATTAAGACTACAGTGCCGAGTTGTTTCAGGACATCATGTAGCCTTTTTCTTTTAGATCACAGTTTATGTTGGTGGCTTATTTTTAAATCATTAATGACTTCAGTAAACACTGATGAGTTTTACACTTTGAGAAGAGTAAACAGAGCAGGGACGTCCTTAAGTATTTAGTGAAAGACTAATGCACAGGTGGTTTGGTTCTTTTCATGAGTTTTGTTGATAGAAAAATAAAACATAAACAAATTAAAATAAATCAATGGAATTGAAATATTATAAGCCTTGAGTTGATAAATTAATAGACTGTGCTAGAAAATTGTTAAGGGGAAAAAATACATAATTTGTGTCTGGCTATAGCCTGCATTTTCTTTTTAAATGCCACATACCATTAATGTCCCTTAAATGATGCACTATAACTATTAGTAATGAAAAAAAAAAATAATCCACGCAAAAGCAGAGGTTAAGTTGTGTTTCCACCTCCATCGTTCTCGATCTTGCCTTCCTCCCCTTGTACTCGTGCCACGCACTTGAATGCATGCTGTACATCTATTCACACCCACACTCCATATATTACATTGCGCACATTCACTCTCTTGCTCTCTCTTTTTCGTCGCACCGTCTCCCACACGGGGAAAAAAAAAAAAAAAAAAAAACAGCTCTTATTCTCCGTCCCCGATCTCATGCCTGCTGATGAGGGTTGGAGAGGACTGTGGAGGGGTAGGGGAGGTGGGATGATTTGACCTGCAGGTGTTTCCCCGTGAGCACAAAGACCTCTCTACAGGTCGATAATGCACACACTAATGGCAGTGAAGTGACTGGCCAGGAATGAGAAATAGCCCTCATCAGTTAGGGTAATGGTGTCCCTGGGCCCTCTCGGCCCATTCAAGGGGAATACTGTCAGATCCGTGGGCTCTCTGCGCATACCTGCTCATGTTAATTACAGACAGTGGCAGACAATCTCGTGTTTCATCTGGCCAATCCCTTGGTCATATATCATCCTTATGAGGGTAGCAGGACAGGGTGAGGATTAATAAAAATAAGAGAAAATTCTTGAAAGCGAGCCACGTGGAAAAAGCACAGTGACTGTGTGACTTATTTATTCATGGAGCCTTCGTAACGTAGCGTGAATATGCTTTGAAGTGCCTGATAAAGATTGTGAAAAGAGTGATGAGTCGGCTTTGAATCTGAAACCTCTCGTGTGAATCTAAAGGAAAGCGCCATTCATGACGGTAAATACACATAAAACAGAAATTAACGGCTGAGCACACATCACTCATTCTGTGTCTTGAATCATTAAATCTGGTAATACATTCAACTTCAAATTCAAACATCCACATTCTATACCCCACAGCCAGGAACCAGTTGACACTAAAAAGAACAATATGTAACAACCGAAGGACACCAAGGAAGCTGCTACATCTCTCACATAGCACTGCTTGAGCAACAGAGCTGCAACTCCGTTCTGCTCCATTGTGCCGAGACAGATTAGAAGTCAGTCCAACATCCAATACTCTCATACTTTGATCATCATATTAATAATGCCCGAAATGTAAAAGCTCCACAAAATTCTCCCCATCAGCTTGACGCTCTCGACTTGACATTGGTTTAATTTCGAGACATTTTTAAACATCCGCACGTCCCTATGGTCATGACCGCACTTAGTGAATGGAATAGCCTTGATAACGATTTCAGCAAAACGGCTCACCTCCTTCACCTCTAATACGACACTGCGAGAGTTGCCTAAAGGCGGGACAGCTTGATGTTATTCTAAAAATGGCATCGCAGGTTGCGCGTCCTTGTGTCTCTGTACATGCAAAGCCCTGTGTGGTTAAATGTGCACGCATATGTGTCTCAGTACAGCGGGGTGTAGTGGGCATGTGAACAGTCATATCACTCTATTTTTGGCAACAGAGACAGATGCCTTGTTTACGCAAATCACCATGACACAGAAAGAGAAGAGAACTGGACTTTACATCTCGTTATACTGTTTATATAACCAGTAGATATATAGAAGGTTATAGTGATGTAGACATAGATATATCAGTATGGATATATATGTGTATATATATATTTATATATATAGTGTGTGTAGAAATTGGCCCACATGCAGCCCTGAGCACAGTTGGAGATTGAGTGGCTTGGTGAGTCAAATAATTGAATGAGTCAGCCGTGACGAGGCAAACACATGGGTTGGAGGAATATTAAGAAGAGTCTTAACTTTGCATAAAGGGAAAAGGCAACCAATGGGAAAAAAAAGGCATGGGTGTTGTTTGTGTAACAAAAAACTAGAACAGTGAAACACTTTTGCAGCCAAGTCTGTTCAGTGTGCAGTGATTATCTTTCATGCTTTAGCTCACGCAATTCTGATCTTTACAATTGAAATCGTTGTCAGTAGCAACAGAATACTGTAAATCACTCAAAAAAGCATCAAGTTTCGCTCCCTGCCCATTGGGAGAATTGTTAGAAGCTGAAGTTCGTACAGTGTTAAAAGGTGCAGGGACTGTGAGTGGAATGCTCATGCTCAGCTCACAAGCGCTCATACACTGATAGTCTTAAAATAATGAGGATTCAGATCAATACGTTAATTTCTTTGGTTTAATTGCACTTATTTAACTTGCATGACTTTAAGTAGATTTTGCTCCTTTAATTATGCCTACCCCCTAAACATTCAATATGTACTTGAATTTAATTAGTGAGGAACGGTTAATTTTGTAACGGCGCATCCGCTTTACTGCCAAAAATTACATATTCAAAGTCAGATGTCCTTCGGGATTAAAGAACGATTAGTCAGTTGGCGTCTCCCTGCTGTTAGCAACCTGCTTGACAAAATAAAACAAATGGAAGAATAACCATGCGGTAATGTTGCTGTCTCTCTCTCTGAGCCATCATATTTTGTTAAGGATGTCTAGAAATACAGGCTTGTCCATTCGCCTTCACCCAAACTCTGTGACTTTCAGACTTCTCATGCCATCTTTCAGCCGGCATGAGCGCAGGAGCGGTGAAGCAACAGGGACCCTGCGTCTTTTCTGAAAAGGCACATCAAAGTGAAGAGAAGCGCAAAATCAAAAAAGTGATGGAAGTGCTCCAATTACTAGTCTGTTTACCTATATCAAAATGTGAGGGAGAGAGGTCAATTTCAAATCAAACAAATAAAATATTAACCAAGAACATCCAAGAGTGAGAAACTGCTTTTGGCACTCCCTTTGATGCCCACTGAGTCAGAGCTGCTGAGAGAGTTGTTTTTTCAGGACTTGATAACCTAGTTTGCACAGGCAAAGTCAAGGAAGGAGAACGTGTCAATGTAAGGACCATTGTGTGTATCTCCACATCCTCAGCACCGTTTGATGTGATCCTGCATTTGCTGACTTCAAAAGATCACTGCTGTCTAGGGTATGTCCTCAGTCGAGTTTCTTGGCGCAACAGGAACCTGCTGTCTGGTTTGATGGATGGATTTGGCAGTTACGCGTGTCATTATCGGAGCCCCGGCCATGTTGTGAGATCACCAGATGGCTTGTCATGCATTTCGTGGTGCACGCGTTCTATCATGGCGGTGTCGTAGACTTCTTGTCACTTGATGGTCATTTACCAAATACTTTTACATGAACACCAATGCACCAATTGCTTTGATAAATAGGTTCGAGGAAAGAGTTCAAAGCAACATTTTAATTACAGTCATTACTCGTGCGCAGTTCCAAAACAGTTTACACAGATGAGTTTAATGAGTGGGCTGCTGTTTGCCAAATCATTGAACTGAACTGATCTTTCCTTTAAATACAACCCCCGCTAAGTAAAAACAACAACATAAAATATATAAATAGCATACAACATGCTACACGCTTTTGAAAAATAGGTGGTTACTTTATGTCTAAATTCAACATGACTCAGATGACTTTGTGTCACATAAAAGAGGTAATTTGTAGTGACACTTGCAACTAAATTAGCCTATTATTTAGTTAATTAATACTAATTAATACTAATTAACTAAATTAGTATCATTTCCAGACGTTCTCACCAAATAAGCTGTGATAAACCTGCAGCCCGGTTACTAGCCCAACTCCTCAAAGTCAAATCTACGTAACATAAGCAAGTGAACATAAGTACATGGGGTAGCTGATGTCATGACATTACAAAAGTCTCATCTTTTCCTTTTTGTTTAACCTAAGCCAATGACAATGGTTTGATATTATAATAATATTCCAAAAGTCAAAATTTGTTACTGTTTGTCAGTATTTTTATTTTGAAAGTCTAACAGGACATTGCATATTACACATTGTTGCTAACTTGACCACTGAGCCTATATTTTGAAAGCCTAAACAGACTTTGCATATAAGGTATCAGTCAGGGGAGACACCTGGACAGAAACAGCCAAACCAACAAACAGAGAGGGAACAACAAAGACATTAAATACAAAGTAAACTATCCAAGGGGGGAAGTGCAGGTGGAGAGACAGTGGGAACAGTGGGAACAGTGGGAACGAGGCTCATGTAAGACGGGTGTGGGGTTAAAAAAATCAGACTCAGGGAGGAGCACAGGAACACAGGTGGGAAACAGAACACCAGGAACACAGGTGAGAATGAAACAGATGGTGACAACAAGTTTAAGTTCAATAGTTTTTAACTGCAAAATAAAACAGCAACACAACAAACCAAAAAAAGCAAAACAACAAAAACAAAACCCAAACCATGATATGCTAATAGTGCCTTAAAAATAGGTCAGGTCAACAGTTTTTACAGTATACTGTATTAGTACATGTAAACACATTTTTATTTCAGTAATTCAGTCCCATTCACAACTATCAAACAACACATTACATAGTGTATATATATGGGTTGGTTAGAGCCAAACTGTGTGGCGGGGTGGGGGTTGTTTACAGAGTCCTTTGCTTATCTGCTATGCAGCATTTCAAAACGTGAATCCAAAAAAGGAATAATGCCAAAGACAGAGAACAGTTAAAGATAAAATGAAGGTGCCAGCCATAAAACATCAAGTATGCAGTAGATTGCGACTTGGCTGGGGAAAATAAAGCCCCGGGATTTATTACAAAAACAATGCAACACATCCAAACTAGCTGGCATAAACATATGGTGGTATTGTGTTTATTACACTCCACAGAGTGGTCGCCATTGTGGTTCATAATATAAGAGACTATCACTTACAGAGCCAGCTGACAAGCAGCATCTCAATCTCTGAGGATGGGTTTCCTGTTTGTGACATCTTGGGGATGCTTCATTCAGTATGGGAAGCAGTGGGTGAAGTCCATGGACTTTATAATTACCTGTTTACCCACTTGATACTACAGTGCATTCATTTGCCACGATGCTGCTCCCTGTTGTTGCGATGGAGGGCAGACTTTGATGGAAAAGGGTATTACCTAAAGTAATCAGTTTGATTGATTGAGATGAAAATATGGTGCCATTACAAGAGGTGATGAAAGATTTGATGACCTGACATAATAGTTAATGCAGTCTCCTTTACTTTAAAATGGATATCTGAGAAACAGTGTGACTTTGAGGGTCCTGCAGGCCATTTTCTCTGCATTGTGCTCATGTATTTCTTGGTCCGAGAAGAAAGGGTTAAGTTGCCAGACGCGCAAACATGATCTTGCAAGTTATGCCACGTGTCCTAGGAAATACTTCTCAAAGTCAGTTTCTCTGTTTACATTCCTTCTCAATGAACGATTACACTTTCATTATTTCATACAAAACCAACACAATATGACCCATCCTGGTGTGTCTAATCCACATTTGACTTTATTAGAAATACAGTCGTTTCCCTTCAGCTCAAAAGCAGTCCAATAATAGAGACTGATCAGCCAGACATGCCCCCACATTTTTAGAGTGATACATCCATGAAATTGGATCCGCTTCTCACACTTTCATCCCGACCCGTTATTAATATTCTATATCATCCGCACACTTCCCGTGCTACTTCCCATACTGTTTAGTGGCCTTGGAGGGAACGTTTGGCTCTTGATTAACCATGCAATTAAAGTGCATTTTGCCCTACAATAATAAGAATGTAGGAAAAAATAACTGATCCAAAGACGGCTCTTAAAGGCAGGAATTCCCCCTATGAAAGCATAAACGTATCCATAAAATTAAATCACTACACATGGCACATTGGTATTCATGTATCCCAGCGTTGTTCTCGGAGGAGACGCTGCCTTCTGCCCGTGTTATTCACTGCTTTAGTCATTTAAAAACAAAAATGTCTTCAGGTCTCAGTTATTTGGCGAGGGTGTCTGACACGAAATAGTATGTGACAGCCCAAAAAATACTTGTGAGATTCTCCAAAATAGCAGCTTTTACGTTTAAGCATCATAACAGTTATAGCTGTTAGTGAAAGAGCCTACCTGTACAGGCCACAGCATGCACCATTCGAACATTAGCCGGTCAAATAAATGAATCGCCCTGTCACTCAGAGCCTGAGTTACTTCCTGAGGTCTGGTTCTCGCAACTTTTCAGCTTGCAGCTTGTAAACACAACTTGCAGAGCACAGCGTTGTATAAATGCCATTCTCTTTTCCTTTGCTTCCTGTCCGATTGAGCTCACCCATTGATGATCTGTGTCTGCACAAAAAGCAAGTTGACTGGTTTTATTGATACCTTTTGCCACATCTGGTGAAGCTAAACATCATTATTTAACATCCAGCTGTATGAATTAATCCCTAAAATAGCTTTCCACTCTTTCATCATTAGCGGGGCAGCCGAAATCATTTGAGACACATTAGTGTGTGCAAGACTTAAGAGGTAATTCACACAAGCTGTGAAAATGTTACACAGTGCTACAATTTACAGCTATGTACATTGTTGCTTTGGTTTATATTCACACACATCTCACTGTTTATTGGGCAATTGTACTAAATCTTTTAAAGGAGGTATGTTAAATGTATGCTAATTTTCAGGTTGATGTATATTTTGCATTAGTTATAGAACAGACATGCTTTAGTGCTCCACCTCGGCCTGAAACGCTTTGTTTTTAGCACCCGTGTCTTCAAAAATCCTTTAAGAATAGGTCTCCTTTAAATTGTTTCACAAGAACATTGTGGCTTCTACAAGACAATGACTGCCTTATCATTAAACTCTTACACACTTTCATAATGTTATTGGTTACAGTTGTGCCAGAAGGTTACAGATTTTTTTCCCAACTCAAAGGACAACAAATTGCTGCCTAAAGGTCACAGTGCCCTCCATTTGGCGCCGTGACACCAGACAATCTCGAAAATCAGTTGAAAATGTTACAATGAATCTGGATGACGCTTAATGAAGAGATTTTCTAAGTAATATAACTGTGTGTTCCCATAATGAATTGTCATGAAAGGCCCTAGTCTCCAATCACCATCCCTGTTATTTACTTGGTGACTGAGCAGACCAAGCAGCCAATTACAGGGCCTGTCAAACTGTCAATCATTGTGAAGCAATTCATAGAAATCAAACAGCAAACTGTCACAGCGACATTATCAGGTGCTGAGGAGAGAGAAAAGAGGATGCTCGAGCACCAATTTAAGGAGCTGGATGTGTTGCTAAGGAGGAACACAATCAGTGTTGACTCTGAAAATTGAGGAAGATGGATATGAAAGTAACCTACAACCCCTTGACATTTTCCACGCATGTTGGCTGCTAATCTCTCATTCTCTTCTCAGTTTATTGGGAAATTGTGCAATGTTTGAAATGTTGGTGCTCTCCTCTGCACAACCTGGCACCAAAAATCAGCCAATAGCAGGGTGCGGCCTAACTCCAATAGCATTCCATCACAACCCTGACTACTGCAGAGTCATTTGGTGCAAGTGTGAATGACAATTGTATGCATTCACATAACGGGAAAAAAGCCAGATGTTAGTGGGCGCTTTGTGTAGAGTGTGTAAAGGGTACATGTGTCCCTACTGCTGAGATCTGTATTCTGAATCTGTTGTATCTGTGCAAGTTGATTGAAACTGAAATAAAATCAGCTGAGCCCACATCATGTCTGAAAACGCTCCATTACAATTAAGCTTTATTCTGAAATTCAAACTGAATATGGCGTTCACATGACCTGTGACAAATCCAAAATATTTTTTAAACCCAGAAAATTGGTAGAATATTGGTGTGCATGTAAAAATAGTCAATGTGGTCATCCACTGAGGTGGAAGCACAAGGATGGGGATGGCCTGTCTGTTCCCTGTCTGTTCACGGATCTCTTCCTGTTTTGGTTTCTCTCTAGCAGAGGAGCAGATGAACAATCAGAAAGAGGCTGGTCAAGGATGATGTCTATGGAGAGACCACGGATAAAGAATACATGTTGAATTATTAAGTTGGCTGTCTCCTTGGCAGTGGGGAGCCTGCAAAGGTAGAATAGAAATTTTGACTTTAAATTTTGCCCCATATTCTCCTCCACCTCTATTCTGGTGTTTGTACGAGGTCTTCCTGACTCCAACAGGTCTGGCACCAGCCTCTGCTGGGTCCTGTCTCAGCCTGTCTTCTGCTCCCACTTGTGTAGGATTTATCTGTTTATCGACCTGCACATCTGCAGCCTTAATGACTTATCAGGTCTTGTGTTTTTTTACTTTCTAGTCACAGATACTGTCGTTGCTGTCAAACCTACCTGCCTGACACTATGCCTTTAATCGCTGAGTGCTCTTCTTTCCATTCATGCTGCTATCAGTTTCAAATCCTTCAGAGTGCCTGTACATCAGCTGATCTACTCACATCCATCTGTTTGCTGCTATTTGTGCTCAGGGGTTCTTCACAAACTTAACTAATCTATTTAAAGGTTGGCAGGTGTAGGTATAATTGCAATCACAACTTTTTGTCTGCTGTTATTCACACGTCACCTGGATTGTTGTCAGTCTGCGTGGCTTGCTGCTCTCATTTACAACTGTCCCGATAATCCATCGAACGAGACTCATCGTTTTTTTCACTTCAATTACTATTGCTTGTGTGTTTCTGACTGACAGCTTCGGTTGTGTACTTCAAACGATGGAGCAGCGAGGGATCAAAGGCTGTGCTCTTTAAAACAGCGGCGCAGCGATCTCTGCCTCTATATGTAAGGTAGACAATGAGAGCACAAGGAGAGTGAATAAAAGTGCTGGATATAGGAACATGTGTTTGCTCGGAGGGGAGGGAGTATGCATGTATGTGTGTGTGTGTGTGTGTGTGTGTGTGTGTGTGTGTGTGTGTTAAAGTGTGTGTTTGCGGAGGTGAGTGTGAGTCCTATCGCTGCATTGGCGTCACAGTTCTCTCCAGCGAACGTACCCTGTTTACTTTGTTCTCCTCTCCATCTTCCCCGTGCTGTGCTGGCTGCCTCTCGACTGGCAGCTTTCCAAAAAGAACAGCTTCCAATATTAGTGTGCTTGAATGCACACAGACACAGACACACACACACACACACAGATAGGCACATACCATATATGCACGCACGCTTTGAAAATGATCCTTAGACAATATTACTAAGTCTGGTAAAAGTGAAATTGGCTTGGACACAGCCGTCCTGAAATTGTGGCTCTGCCAATGAAAGTTTCGCCATTCCTCTCCAAACTTTTTGGACTGAATTAAAGTAAACAGAGCTGTCCTGATTTTTACAAACAGTGCCGCATTTGTTGCATAATCCTTTTAATGCAATGACAAACCGGCCACTTTCTATTTAACATCCGTTTCCAAATGGCAGTAGGCTGCTCTTGGTCAAACTCCAGAACTTGTGATCAGTTTTGGTGCTTGTTTTGACCGCAAGGTTTTGATGTGTCATGGGTTTGAACCTCATTTCCTGCTGACCGTACTGCTCACTGTTCTGCGTTCCTGGAAATACTCGTTGGACAAAACAGCCGTTGGACGTGTCAAACTGGAACCTTGATCCTAACAGGGGCGTGTCGCCCCCCTCCTGCAGTCTCGGAGGCTGTTTTGGTAACCTCAGCATGCAATTGGCTGACACCTGGACCCTTTGCTTTTAAAGCTGCTCCATGTGTTCGGTCAGTCTCTCCTTTCCTGCAGCTGGCATCCACCCTGCATTATTGTTGTTATTATTTTTCTCGGTTTGAATTTAGCTTTTAAGAGTACATTTTTTTTTTTTTCTTGTTTCAATGTTTTGAGTGGACACAGTTCTTTTCACGTTGCCTGTGCCAGTTTGTGTCAGCATCTACAATATTCAGTGCTATTATGTGGCTGAAATTAGCTTCAGCTAATTAGGGTTGCTGGAGGGTAATTTGGCCATTGCTTCAGGAATTATGCAACAAAAGCTGCCCCATCAGCTCAATGACAAACTTGTGTCATAGAGGAGTAATTTTTTCGTCTGGCGGAGACAGTAATGGATATTGTCTAAGGTGTTCTGGCTCCGCTGCAGAGGTTATTTAGGAGCAGGACTGAGGCTCTGTTGTTGGCTCGTTGTTGCAGTGAGGTGTCATGGTTGTTGAGGCAGCCACACCTGCTTCTATTTTCTGGTCTCTCCCAGCATAGTCCTTGCATAAAATTCTGCATTCACCTGTCATAGCTGCATCTAATTAGACACCATCCCCAGTGTATTAATGCCTTCTCCTTCATGGCCAGACATGGGAAGTGGTAGTGGGAGAAATGTCAACACCAAACTCCATGCGTTCGAGCTGCTCGGCAGGGAAAGACATGGATGCCCAGGGCTGTTTTCACTTGGCTTCTCATGAACACCAGAAACTCAAACAGAGATACTTCTTGAGCCATTTACAGGAAGGCTCTGCTAATCTAACAAAACAGAGAGGTGTCTTTAGAAGTTTGTCAATGATGCCTCAGCAGATTGTTCGATCAGAAGTCTGCTCCTCCTGATGTGTAATTAGCAATTCCCAGGCATTTTCATTGTTTCAAGCTGTCTTTAAACTGCATACTGTATTTAAGCTATTTTCCTGTAGCGAGGCAGTGTACCGTGTGTGCGTTTGTGTCCAGCCAATCTGACCTGTGACAAGCATATGGATACATAACACGTGGGCATAAATAGGGATATGTGCATCCGGAAACCAACTCATGAACTTGTGGAGACAGGTTGGTAGGTTGAATGTATAATCCCTTCACAGGAATATCACTGATTTATACATACCCTGATACACATTTCCCATGGGTCTGGTCTGCATTTTCAAAAAAACATTAAACATGAACTGTGAGAAAGCTGGAACGCTGCCAGCAATGTTAGACAAACCAATGTCCGAACCATGAATGCAGACCATAATATCCTCCTGCAGAATCCATGCCAAAGCTCTCCCTCAGTCCCTCTGCAATAGCCCCTCCAGTTTTCTCTTGAGAAAAGCAAGTTTGCAGACTTCTCACTGTTAAATCACCACTGATATAAGGAACTGCAAGGTTCATATGAAGCTCCGTTGCAGAGAAATATCCTGCTTTTCTTCTGTTTCTTTGGAATTCCTCCTCCACATTCGGTTTACAGAGCACGTAGCACAGCTTTTGAGGAACGATTGTGAGAGGGGATTATATAACATTTGTTAAGGCTGTTAATAATTTTCTTTAAACCCCCATTGTGTGTGTGGCATTGATGGGAACCCTGTCTTTTGCCAAGTAATAAGTGATGGCCTCTGTACTCTCCTTTTGCCTCTGGGAGTTAAACAGACCCACTGATCCATTAAACAGTGTCTGTTCTTCTATTGGTAAGGAAAGACAGGATGGTGTGTAAAGAAAATTAGATAATAGCTGTATATATTGTTTATATACCACTGAATGTTAATTATATGATCATTAGTATGATCACTTGTCTTTGTTTTTGAAACAACTGCATAACACGCTCTTTTTCCTTACTGTAATGCTGAATTCTTAGGGTGGCCTATTGCATGTCGCTGCTGCCTGCAGCACACTACAGTAGTTATATGGTATAGGTAATTATTTATTCACAGAAAATGAGGGTAAAAAATAGCAGGACTTGTTTTTTATGTCGGGTTGCCATTAATTTTAAATCAAAGAGGCATTATGCGCTGTAATTTGAGCATGGGTGAATTCCCCTGAACAGTTTGTTCTGTATAAATTTTTTTTTTTTAAAAACTTTGCTTGCGTGTTCATATTTGCCTGTTCGGGGGAAACCCACCCAGTTCTGCATATACTTATGTCTGTCATACTTCACCCATGAGCAGCATCCTCTAAGTATATACCTCCAACTGCTTTAGAGTGTACAGGGATTTGTAGATATACAGTTTATATGTGTAACATTTGATCAGCCTCACACTGTTTCCCTCTAATGGATCCCGCTATGATCCCCCGTTGTGCAACCAGCACAGCAAGAAATGGCCATGAACCTCATGACGCAAGAGCTGGACAGCCTTCAAGCAGAGGGATGAAAAGGAAGATGGGATGCACTCAGCACAGCCTGACTGATCATACACAGTAGGCTCATAACACTCATCCATACTGAACTGTCTCCACGGGAGGAGAGAGGAGGGGTTGTGCCAAACATACCTATCCGTCCCTAGCAACCACAGGAGGACTGTGGCCCTGAGATTTCAATATCAGTCTCTCAGACTGGAGAGGGGAGTTGGAGGTAAGCCACTGTTGTTATTCCACTCAGATTTACCCTTCACCAAAGTGTGCTCTTTCTCTCTGTGCACCTAACTTAATCTACCGGTGTATACACATGTGGGAAAGAGTGGCAACCATTGAGCCTTAACTCCCACCTGTCTGGCACACTGGTAACCTTGCCGGGAGAGACATATCTAATGAGTGTCACACCAAAGCAGCAGGACATCTGACGATTCAAAAGGGACCAAATTATGAGAGGTTTAATTTCGATCTCGAAGGTGTGAAACACGGCCGAACCTTCACCCGCCTAATGGGAACAAGACCTCGTGGCCCAGCAGCCCACTTCAAGAAAACCTGCAGCGCCTGCACTGAGCACTGTTCCATGAAGAATCATCTGACGATCCAGGGTCTTTTTCCAGTCTTGCTTCCTCTTCCTGTGAGGGAAATCTCTTCAACGGAGTGACCTGAGCACTGTGGGAAGCTCCGACTGCAGGCCAGATGAGTGAAGAGTCGACTCAGAGGAAGGTGACTAAACAACGCCTGCTCAGGAAAATGAAAATGACAGAGGGAAAATCCCTGATATACATGTCCTAAAGATTGAAAGGGGCTGTCCTCTACAATTTACATTGCAGTGGAGAATAAAAGTGGAGAATATAGTTCTGAAATGTTTAAAAAAAATCATGTTGGATACAAGTGATGCTAACAGCTCTACGCTAATTTGTTTCTGATTTAGATTTTTGTCATTAGTTATTGTATCTTCTCTTTCTGTATCTTTACTTTAGATTTAAATATACTGTGTGTTGACAACATGTGAGACATTCATAAGAGGAACAACACAGTGCCAACGGTGAAAAATTTGACTTTATCCTGCTGTTTCTGCTCAAAATGGACTGAAATATGACTTTCCAAATAATAATTGGTTATTATGCATCCTACTCCAAATAATCATTCAGGAAAATGATCCCTCATGTAATCAAATCTGGCAAGACAATACAATTAGCACGAGCAGGCCTAAAGGATGGGGGGATGGATGGATGGATAAATGGATAGACAGATTTTTCTCCCGAAGTTCAAAGAAAGGATAATATGCAATGCGCCATCTGGCTCCAATTATACCGGGCATGAAACATTAACAACCTAAGATGTGGCTGGTATACTGGAACTTTATCACCACTGCACCTTGAGCCGAAATGAATGAAATCCATCGGTTGTAGCTTGAGGGCCTGAAAAACAATCTGGACCTCAGAGGTGACAGCCCATGGATAAATAATGTAAATACTAAGAGACAACCTTTTATTGAAGTTTTTGTGTGAGGGGACTGTGAATGACTACAGCGAGCATCCCTGTGCCATGGGATAAATTGCTGTCACTGCACAGTGTGTGAGGGGCCTCGAGTGACATTTGTCAGTGAGACTGACTAGCATTACAAATTGAGCATATAACCTTTATGAAATGATAATCAATCATGCATCAAGTCTTTCTGACACACAACCCACCAAACCACAGCAGAATACTGTGTAAACCAGTGTGTTATTTGTTGAAGTACAGGCACAGTCTTTGTCACAGTTAACTCCATTTGGTGGATGTTGCATAAATGTAGCTTGCGTCCACTCGCGCGCTAGACTGAATTTCTTCCATTAAGTCAGATAAAGGAGATGAATTTTCATCATCTAATATCAGCCGGTGTAACGTTCAGTTCAGTAAGTATGTATAATTAAGGTAGCGGTGAAAAGGAAGACGTGCGCAAAACTCATTTTCAGAGTATCACAAATAATGACGCACAAATAGAATTACACGGGACAAAACAACTGTGACAGATGCTTGATTTCACAGTAAGTAACATCGACTACCAAACTCACTGTTGTTTGAGGCCTGTGGGTGTTTATTGACTGCTAGTGGCTCACATTTTTAAGAGAGATTTATGAGATAATAGCTCTGCCCACAGCACAGAGGACACATAATGACTTCTATGGACACCAGCCACACTTAAACACCCCCCCACCCCCTTTTTTGTCACGAAGTCAGAAGATAAGTAGCCTATTTTGTGAGACGAATACAGTTTCACAACTCGTTTAACTTTTAGTTTACACAATAGTGGTTTCACGATGAGCCCTCAGAAACTGTAGGATGAAGCAGAAACATGATGCAGACCTAAACTCACAAATGTAACAACTTAATGCAAGCGGCAAACATTAACTGCACCTATGCTAACGTAAACACTGCTATACTGATTCTAATTTCTGTCGCTGAGCTTCTACAGTAAAGAGTTTTGTCAGCAAAAAGGTTGACACAAAAATGTGTTTCCCTGTCTGTCTGGAGGGCTGATAAATACAGCTTTTACCTACAGCAATTTAAAATGATGCATTTAAACACTTTGATAAGCGCTTTGATAAATGTGCTCTGTTGAACCTATAAATTAATCAACATGATTAACTTTAATTATGAGAAAAAAAAACACATGACCTGACTAAATTTATCATTCAATGCTGGGTTCAACACTAATAAGGAACCCGGTGCACCAGTTGTATCAAGTCTCTTTATCATTTAGTCTCATCTCCAGCAGATAGCTGAGTACCATCGTTCACAGTGTTAGCGTCCTCTCAACACCTCGTCTCTCTGCTTCTCCCAAGACATTTCCCAACAAAAGCTTCAGAAGACACGGGTTCAAACAAGAGAGGACGTACCATTCTGCGGCAGTTTATTACCACCAAAGATCCCCTTCACACATCAATTCTGGGAGTCACCTTCAATACTTCAAAAAAAGCCTCTAGTGAAGAGTATTCAGTGCAAAATTGAAAAAATAAATAAATAAAATAAACTATATATATATATGTGTGTGTGTGTGTGTGTGTGTGTGTGTGTGTGTGTGTGTGTGTGTGTGTGTGTGTGTGTATACAAAGAACCCTAGAGAATAACAAATGAAGCATCCATCTTCATAAATTGACTCTCTAGTGAATTCCTCTCCAAGTAATTATACAGGAGCGCTCATTGTTATACTGACTTGTTGAGCAGGGATCTGGCCTAGCAGGAGAGATACAAACCATTCACTTGAGTCCAGATGGATGGCAGTAGTCCCTTCCGTCCGAGGTTGCTCTGATGCCAGGTCATGTGGTCATTTAGATTTTTTTGAGAAGCACTGGCAGCCTGAGTTTACTCAGGTGTACATGGCGTCAATTTCACCGATTTTACAGCTCAAGACTATTATGCAGGCTAAATAATTCAAAGGTTTAATTTGCAGTCTGGAAATGCTCACACACACACCAACATCAGCCTTGCTTATAGTGTAATGAGACTGAATTCTTTATTCATTCACTGGGGGTTTTTCAGTTATTTAAAAAAAAAAAACAAAAAAACAGTTTTCACTGCAGAGACAGGAGGCAATTTGTGGTCACACCAAGTTTAACATCAAAGCCTTAACCATACCGTTTCAGACTGCATAGTGTCACTTCCTGGGTCCCTTGAGAAAGTTAAATGGTCGGAAAAGCCGATAAAAAAAAAAAAAAAAGTTCAATAAAAAGGTCTTGCTCTAACACTAGAATTGTGCAGTCTTGTACTTCATGTAGTGCCTGAATGTGATACATATTAAATGACAGTGATCAGGTAAATGTGTGGGAAGCACTGTCTTAGAACACGAGTGTAAGAGGCTTCATACAAGAAAAGCAACAAAGATTAGCTATGATCAGAGGGGAGTGAGAGGCCTGATGAAAATTTCTGATGAATAAATTCACTTTGATTGCTATTGACTAATGGACAGCTTTCAGAAATAACAGCTGGTGGCAAATGATGAAAAACGTCATCTCATCTCTATCTTAATATGAAGTACAGTATAATGTCCCATGTTCTCATGGGATGCTGTATTAATAGCAGGCCATTTTTAAGAACATTTCATGTGTAATGTGTTATGTCACACATTTTAAGCTTTCATTTGAGTTCTCAATATGGGATGAAGGTAGCTGTCCTTCATTAATATGACTGTGGTGACTTTTTTCATCGTAACAACAACAATAAACCTGTGGTAACATAGTGAAGAGGTTAGTTTGGTTAGCTGAAGACACCAACGATTTTGTTATGGTTTAGTAAAAGATCGTGGTTTGGGTTGAAATAAGAATGTGACATAAGTTAAATACGTTATGCAAGTCAACTTGCAACTCAACAGAAGTACGTTTAAATAAGTCGTTGACTTTTGGTTCCACATGGGACAAAGGCACCTGTCTGATGGATGAATGCAAAGATTTATAAGAAGAACTAGATACAAAATAGATGGCACTTATTCAGTGCATTGAGAACCGCTTAGCTGGACACCAAAAAGGTGTTCCAGCTTTAGGGTTTACTGGTCAATGCAAGCACTGAACATGTGCTGCCTTTGAATTCCATCACAACCCACAGACTTTGCATTGTTATGATGTCGGAGATTTTGAAATAGCTTTTCTTGGCTCAGGGTAAGTCAAACCTCCGTGGATCAAAAAAACACTACAGAAAGAGTTATGATTGACCTTGAATGCAGGTCAAAGACTCCTGTCAGCAATTGTACAAAGCCTCTTTTTTAATAGTGGTCTATGGAGAAAATGCTTTGCAGGGATTTTTTTTTTTTTTTTGCTGCAATACCGTGAGTGGTCACTGGGCAAAATTGAAAGCAAGGCTGTGCTACTGTATCAAGGTCTAAATAAAACATTAATGTCTGAACATCCTGTGTTTTGCCCATCCATCCACTACATCCACCTCCCCAGGGGAACGTTCTCGCTCTCTCATAGACATGTTTTCTGTATGGCATTCAAGCTTAATGCACACAGCAGTAAATGACACAGCAGCATGTCATTCATAACCTGATTTTTTTCGGAGACCAGTCTGTAATGATCTATCCAGCGCTGGAATAAGTACAGTTCTTCATTCAATTTTAATTTTTTCAAGTGACAAACAATGGCTGTAAGAGTATAAACTGCCTGCAGGACATACTGTATCAAAGAGGTTGAGAGAAATCAATGGTATGTCAGCAGAGTATTGAGTACAAAATGATTAAAGTTCTTGACCATTAGTTGCTTTCTGGAGCCTGGAGAAAAATAAAGGAAAGAAGTTTCTACTTCTCAGACAGTCTCTGATATAGTGGTGGTTTGGCTTAGGGTAAGCTATAGCTAGCCTGTGTTGCTTTAAATTATACTGCCTTTACCTGAAAACAAAAGTTGGCAAAGAGCTTAAGGCTGAGGCTCAAAAACTTCAGCCTATACTAACATTTGCCAACATTAACCTCAACTCTTTCACACTTGAGACAGCAGTAATGCCTGTCTCTCCATGCATACCGTGATGGATGCCTCCCCCTCCCCTCATGACTGTCATATTTGTGCATGGAGACTACGTGGAGCTGATTAATGCTGTCTGACATGTGACAAGCTGAATGCTCTCTTCTGTCGTTCTCTTTGTGGGTTTTCTAAGTCTTCCTCTTACATGCAAACTTGCGTTATTCTTAAATTAGCTTGTCAAACACTGTGTTAGTGTGTATCAGGGCCCATGTAACAGTCGTCGCAGTCTTGCTCTCTGTCCCATTGAGACACACTTGCAGTTCTATTTAGCTTTTCATTTTGAAAAGGAAGCATTGTGTCTGACCTTGCCCTTACTTGCTCCCAGCAGTGGTAAATTATAGGAATGAGATCCTATTTTAAACTGATTAGACCACATAAGGACCTCCAACATAACAGTGATAATGGAGAACTAAATACTTGAGACCTGATTATAGCCTATATGAGAGAGAGTGTTTTGGAGTGTGGCAGCACAACACGACACTGTAGGCGTCAATGCTCTTTTCCAAAAGTTCATTAGTGAGATTTATAATTATTTGCTGAGACCACTGCAACACAAAACCCTGGATGTTAATATAGATCATGCAGCGGAAATACAGTAGCCCTGTAATAAAGACCAATTCACTAAGCAGTGAATAAAATATTGCTCTATCTCACTAGACATCCCCGAGAGAGTTCTCTGTTTTACGTCCACTTACAGCTATGATCTCTCATGCCTCCAGTGAAACATCAGGGAGGCTTTGAGTTGTAGCTGACCATAAACTTTGGCTGGTTGGCACACACAAGGGAGTTGCTGCCTTCCCTAGAGAGACAACATGTTTGACAGCCTGTAACTCTGACTGGAATTGCATTATGCTATTATATAAACTTCCTATGTTTCATTTAATACTTTCTCTGGCCAATCCGACACGTTCTCGCTCCCAGTTCATCAAATTTGGCAGCTTGGTCAGTGCCCTTAAGCTTCAAATTATGTTGCTTTATCTACTTGTAAGCATGCTCACAGTTTGCATCAGCGTTGCCAGATGGCAACTGTCGAACCATCGTACAAGAGGCTTAAATTTATCATATTTGCATGGAAATTATCGCACATGAGTCATAACCGCAAGAGTAAATGGGTGTAAATGTGTAACATGACAGGATACATATTTAAACTAATTTTGACACACCTACAATTTCACCCATATCATTTTTTTTTCTTTTTCTTTTAAGCAAGCTGATGTAGCTCATGATGCATGGAGAAGGGCATAAATCCATCAGTCTAACAATCTTGGTAATAGCCTAAATTATTAGAAAGCACAACTGATAGCCAACAGTTAAGACCACGAGGTAAGCTAATTACATTAGCAACTGGGCTTACTCGAGCATTTCAATTGACCAAGCTCGCAAATCCCGGTCATCAGCAGAGCCGACACAAAGCATGATTGCAGTGGCAGTCCTAGCTTGCAGTGATTCCCTGGGCGAACCTCTCCTTCAGCAACCCAACCCACTTGGCTGAAAAGATGATGCAGGATACTTGTTATCCTGATCATGTCCACAAATTCATTAAAATGGGGCAGCGTGTTTTTACATCAGTCATACAAAACCAGCGACTGATATAAAATGGTCAAATTAACATACACTGATTGTGCACAGCACTAAGGACAAAATCATGGTACAAATAAGGAATTGATCGTTTATCTGGCAACACTGGTTTGCACAGTGACAGATGATGACTTATGGAATGTTATGGATGTTGTCAAATGGTCGTGAAAAAAAAACAAAAAAAAAAACAACTATTAGAGTGAAGCAACAAAAAAGGACTAGGAACATAGTTACATTTTTGGTTTAACTTTATCACTTAATCTATGTAAGATCAGTTAAACCATGTACAGACATGTCTTTACTTACATTACACAAATTAAAAAACGAACCATATTTGACTCCTGGTCACAAACAAACCCCCATGACTCACTCTGTATATTACTGCACGAGAGGGACGCTGCGAGAGCTTATGCTAGAGGATCACCCACAGCGTCAAACTTTGAACCGTAGGGCCACTGAGCAGGCTGCATTAGTTGACATGTTGTGTATGGTCAATGAGAGACTATTTTAAGTAAAGGTCAGTAAATTTGTCAATCCACTTTCACCTCCCATAAAGAATGCCACTGCAGGTTCCTTTGTGGAGCCAAACTGGCAGCTGTTGATAGGTTACGAGGATACAGGTATAAAAAGTATTTTATCTCTTTATACATGCATGATAACATGATAAATAAAAATAGGTAGCTAAAAGAAGTTGTGTTGTCTGAATTACTGACACTGATTAGCAATTATATGCAAGGAGAAAGCACCATGTTGGATGGTTTTGAATATGAATAAATTAGATGTACGTATATCACCGGAATATGTTACGTTTTAACACTGAAGAGGGTGGACTGCCGTGCCAGCTGTTGCATATGCTGTATCATTGTTAGTACCGCAACACTGTGAAATGCATATAATTACCCAAACTCACATCTTTTTAGCACCATTAAATACCAATCAATACAATTTTGCAGCTCGCATCCTCAAACCTGATGGGAGGTGAGCTCTGCGACACAACTTTCTGATAAACTTCAGGCAGCAAAGAAGTATAATGACAGCAAGGGAACTTCAGAATGACGGATAGGCAGCATAGGCTTTATTCCATAAGCTGATGGGGTTTTTTTTGTTGTTGTTTTTTTTTTTGGCAGGAGCAATGTGCCGCCTTCAATACTATATGAATGATTCGTATTGTACCATAATGAGAGAGCTCTGGAACGCCAGAGGCCAAATTGTTTGGATTAAAAATCTTAAATAGGTCAGCCTGAGGTCAGATTTAATCAGGAAAACTCACCTTTTCGTGAAATACAGCATAACGCAAATCTTCAAAATCAATTTCATTTTAAGGTCTGCTCATCGGGCACTGTTCTCTTATTTGCCTTTATCAATATCCTCTATCTAAGTTATACGGCATCGGCTTATTTGAATTTAATAACCAAACACTAATATTCTCCCTCATAAGCTCGTCAGGATATTATGTAAAAGGCTCCAGGGACCAAATTGCAGTGTGAGTTGCCTTCCCTGGTATGGCAGAGCGCTTGGAAGGTGCTAATTTTCATTCCCCAGAGGTAAAGAAGCAAGCAATCCTTTACCTTCATTATAGACCAGATGCAATGATGAACTCTTTGTCTTAGAGGCAAGTCATTTAACCTCCCCTTACCCCGGCCATGCAGTTTGTCACCACACAGTCATGCCATGGTGATGCCAGAGGAGAGCTAGAGGGATGAATGTCATATGAAAGTCAATGGCCAGAAAGGAATTAAGATGGCAGTTCAAGACAAATTCTCTACAATGGAGGTTGTGATTAGAAGGCATTACAAAGCCCATGACCACCGGGGGACTTAATCACATGAAAAAAAAACAGGAGAATATGATGGAGATAAAAAGACCGATGGGAACAGAATGGGGGGAAATTGCACAGGCAAAACACATAATTTCACAAATATAATTCATGGTGAACACTGACATACTAAAGCACTTTCTTTGCATTATCTTGTAAAGTTATCATTCCTTCGCATACGCCGCAATTTTGATGGAGGTGGTGTGAAATGGTAAGGGCAGAAACAAGAAATGTGAAAGCAAGTATTTTTTCATTTCCATGATTTTCCTTTTGAAAACTGATCACTGTTCAATAAAACTGAGGTCATTGTTGTAGATGATGCTCTGTTGCCAGGTTTCCATCAAAAGGTAGTAGGATGTGGCCTGCGGCACTTATTCTCTGTCTCTGTTGAGGGCGCGACAACAATAAAAGCAGCCTGGTCAACCAGAATAAAATACCTAAACTACTGCCATTCCAATAATATGTGTCCTATCACATTCGCATTAAATGTTTATGAGCTGATGGTTTGTTTGCATTATAGCAAAGTGAGATGGCTGCGAAGCCGGAGACAACAGTTTGAGACACTTTTTTAACACCACTTTAAAAGAGTGAAACCATAATATTTCAAATCCTTCAAGCTATCATAGCAAACCAAGGTATTTTGTGGCAAAACATAATCTTTTCATAACCCGAACCAAGTGGTTTCTGCACCTGTGTGTGACCATCACCATATAATTAAAAGAAATGTTAAGTTGCAACACATCTGTATTTTGGTTTGATTTGGTGTCAAACAATGGAAATCATGTAGAAAATGTGATGGAAATACTTCAGCCATGCTTGTCATGTAGTAATTTGACTGTGGTACCGGCTTCTCATGGTAATACAAAGCTAATGTTTTCTTTTGCAGCTGTTTTTTGTCTCTTCAGGAAAGATACTTGAGTCACATGCTACATATTATTTGCAAAGTCTGTATTCTTCCCACTTTGTTGCATTTTCTTAATTCAATACACCTTTTTTCCCACCTCAGCCAAGAATAAATACCTTTTGAAATATTTCAAACTTTTGTACAAATGTACAGCTTTTACACTCCACCTGAATTTGTGAACAAATTGAAAATAGTTGTAAAATCCTGTGGATGGCAAATGCCCTTTTGTCATATTTTTATCATTACACAAGGTTATGTTATGAATATTTCAGTTCTAGTCTAGATGAACTCATTCCCATCAGTCTGGGAGCTGAAATGACACTTGATACACTTTTCCAGTGATCCTGGTCTGCTCTCTTGCACTGCATGAAACAGATCACAGCAACAGTTTTTAGCATGTTCATAGCAATTGATTGTTTCAGTCAGAAATTAAATAGTCTGAGATAATGAGCTGAGCAAGTTCTGGTCCAAGGCTGAACTGTATTATTTCCTGCATGTGTTACTTGGTATATCTAGGTGTTTACTACTTGTATCTGTGAATGGTTAGGGTTAACAATCTATTCACAGATGGAAATGTTTGTCTTGTGTTTTTTGCACCAAATATTTGGGCGTTCTGGGCAATAGGCAAATCTGCACTGAATAGAAGTGAAGAAAAGAAAAGATGAATGAAAATACTTTTTTTTGCTCTGGATGCGTGATATATTTTACAAGCTCATTTTCATTCCACATTTTTTTTAAAGACCAGAGGCTCTTTTGTCACGTTGATTGTACATCTAAACATTTTGAAATTCACAGAAGGCCAGTATCAGCAACAAGCAATTATCAGTGCACTCACTCAGCGAGAGTAGATGTGAGAGAATGAACACATTAATCATTGTTATCATGACTGGTAGTATCAGTCCACTACAGTATGTGGGTTGCATTAATGTGAGTGGGACTATGTGTGAATGTATAAAAAGGGCTACAAAATGTATTAAATGACCACGAGAGAGAAGGTGCATCTTTGAAGATGAGCATTAATAGTTTTTTTTTTTTTCTTTTTGCGTTATCACCTAACTATGTGCAAGAAAACAGCAGAGGAAAAAGGTGAGAGAGCGCAGGGGAGTCATATCGTGGAACAAACTGTTGAATTATTTACCATGATAATGATGATGCAAGAGAGGGCGAGCTAGAAAACAGTGTGGAGGAAAATACCCTTGCTGAGAACCTCAGCCCACTCAACTCACATCCTGAAACGTAAGGCAACTGGAATGGGATCAGTAGTTACCCGAAAGAGTTAAGGAGAAGCCTGAGGCTGTACTTTAAACAGAAACCAAAGTGTTGTCTGAAGTCATTCCAAACAGGCAGGGTGCTTTGATATGTAATGTTTTGATTTTCTTCATTTTGTTATCATTGCATCTTTCTTCAGTTTATATTTTTTTTTCTGCATGAAATTGAAATTCTAACACAAAAGAATAGGCGTGGGTGATGTAATATTTGTTTTCCTGCTGTGATTGAAATGTGGACTCTTATTGAAACTCGTATAATTCAGCCTTTTTGATCAAAATGTCACCAAACCTCAAAAAAAAAAAATAAAAATGGAGGGTTATTTATCTCCTCCAAACAAATGGAAACATAAACGATTCCGAAGCTGCAACGCGTTTGCTTGTGCTTGTCGGATGCAGTGCTCCTCGTTAATTACAACATAGCAATGGTAACCTCTGTAACGTCTATTTTTGAGAGCGTACTTGAACATTTCTGACTAACTAACAGGTCATGTTTGGATACAGTTCAAAGTGTTTGAGTCTGTAGCATCTCTTGATTTTTGGTTCTGCATATTTCATAACCTATGTCATAAAATAAATATGATGTCAATTAAAAAAATAACTGATATAGCCTCTGTGCAATGCCTTCAAATTAAAGCATTAATAAGAAATAATTCAGAATTTGACCACCACACATGTAAGTTGAGTTTATACATGTACTAATTAGTTTGTATAAATTGCCATAAAAAACCCACTCATGCACAAAGCAAGAAAGAAACAAAGACAGAAAGAAAGATGGATATGACCACTGGGCTCACACTCCCATGGCTTGATGGGACACACAAAAAACAGTGCCATCATTTTTGTCATTTGTACTACATGTGTTCTTTTACTGCATCAGAACTCAAAGGATCTGCTTTGAAAAGCTCAGCATAGGCATGTGAACATCAAATGGTCCTTTTGATGCAGGAAAGACTTTAAATTGACTCAAATTAATATTTGAAAACATAAAACCTCCCACACACATCACATTGGCTGTTTTCATTTAGGTCATCATTTTAGTATAATGTAGCTTTTTCAAATCATTATAAATGACAGTGGTCATCATACAGTCAGGTTCGGAAAAAAACATGAAACAACTGGGTCATTCAGATCAGAGTGTAGATCACTACATCAAAATGCAAAGCATGGCCCACACATTTTTCAGGGAACGAGAAACATCAGAGCACTTTATACAAATACATGTAGATAAAGATTGTATATACATACCCTCAGGCAGTTACTTGTCATGCCAAATCCATCATCTAGTATATGCCACTAAGATAAACCAAATGCTGCTGCTGCTGCCAAAAAAAAAAGAGAAACATCTGACGATGGGGAGAAGTAGCAACACATTTCACTCCCAAATCATCAAATATGGCAGCTTCATCAATGGCCTTAAGCTTTAAATGCTGCTGTTCCTACCCTGTGTCGCTCGTGAAGGCCTTCGCGTTCAAGTCAGCAGTTAGACTTTCAAAATAAAGCTTACTGACGAAAGTTTCACATACTATTTAACTGTCGTGGTATGGTTTAGACAAAGAAACTACTCAGTTGTATTTTGGTAAACGACGCAGCAGTTCAGCTGAATTTAGCACAGAGCAGGCAGGAAGTCCAGCGCCGAAATAAACAACATCCGGTTACTTTTCAAAATGAAACACTCCGTGTTGACACCAGCACACAAATCTTTAAAAAGAGACAAACACAAGCTCTTCTGCTGATTCTTTGGTCCTATAACTGCGGTCACAAGTGATTATGTGATTATCGTGGGAACTCCTCTGCCTTGTGAGGCCAGCTGTCTGCCGTACTGGCCGTGGCGGACTCGAACTGCAATTGGTGGGGGCTGCTGGAAGGCAGAGCAAAACCGAGCCACAATGCAGCGGACCGTATCCAGTGGAAATTGGGCCGACTCATTAGCCATTCTCATGGCTAAAAACAACACATAAAGAAGCTAACGTTAGCATTGGGCTAATACAACCTACAAATGTAGCCAAGATGGCAAACCTTACATATTTCATGAAAATAACAAATCCCCCCAAAACAAAACAAATCATTACCTGTCCAAGAGAAAGAGAGCCACCTCTGCATCACTTTTCAGGCCCTCCACATGCCTTTGTTGTCTCCACCGCATAAACGCAGCACCGATGTTGACTCGGGTCTGACTTCTTTCTTTATCCAGAGCCTTTTTCGTCACAGCCTTTTCAGCCTCAGGCTTTCTTTTCCTTGCCTTTTTAGCGGGTTGAGCTGTTACAAGTAACACTGGCTGCATTTTCTCTGCCATTGTAACCAAATGAATGTCTTCTCCTGCAACTCTCAATTTCTGCAGAGGAGTGTGCTGAATATTTCCGGCATCAGTGAAACGCGACGTGTGCACGTGCGGAGGATGGAGGGACAGAGAGGGGTGCAGGCAGAACGAGACATAAAGGCATCTGACCAATCCGTGCTTTTCGGGCCAAATAGCAGGGATTGGTCAGCTTTTTCTCAGTCCTGCAGCTGCCACAGACGTCTGATTATCTTCGTTCCTTTTTCTGAATACATAATGTATTGACTACTCTCAGGACAGCAGGACCATTTCACCCAGTATAACAAAATGTGTCTCTGAACAACATTACAGACCCTAGCTTTAAACAAGTTGGTCAGACACAAGACAAAAACCTTGGTCTCTAGGGACAAAATCCTGTGACTGACTCATCCAACCAACCCATCCATCCCCAACACTCACTCTTTATACCACTGAACTAGAATTGCACTGGAGGAGAAACTACAACGTCAAAATCAATAGTGTAGGACCACTGGACAGGCGCGAGTGAATCTGCTCTCAAGCCAAAACAACAACTGAAAGTCGTAGAACATGTTGGTTGCCGAGTTGACTTCTGGTACTGAAACATGGTTGACCAAAGTAAAAAAATGGGTTGAGGGTATCAAAGTCAAGTTTTGTATAGTATCATTTCTTTTACTCGTCCTTGTCATACTGGAAACAATAGTCAATGTTTTGAGCGATAAAATGCAACAACTTCCCAACTCAGGAGATGGAACCATCCGAAGAGCATGTGAATGCAGAATTTGACGTGTTGGGAGTGAGAATGGGCTGGAAGTAAGAATGCAGTGGCTGCACCTATACTTCCCTTATCTATGGATGGCTATAAATATGCCAATTCTAATGGTAACCTAATGGCTGTGGCCTATTTATAAGCAGCCTCTGCCTTCGTTGATAGCAGCTCTCAGAGAGTAAGCATCCCTAGATGCAAGGTCTTTTTAAAAGACAGAAGATAAAGTAGAAGAAGTTGAGTTGAGTAATTTTTTTACAGTTCAAAAGTCTTTACGAACGGATACAATGAAACGAAATAAACACAAACAATTTAAGGAAAGGGAAAAAACCCAAGCAGGACAGAAAAGGTAAAGAGTAATGCATTAAGAGAGAAAGTCTTTCAGAGACATTTATTTTGTATTATATTTCCATTATATGCTCTCACAGCTCAAACTAGTTGATCCAGCAGTCCTGATGGCAAAAGCTCACCATGGCCTGGGATACTATTTCAACATTTATTGCATCATTAAAAATTTATTTGCTGGGGGGAAGGTCACTCCTTTTTTTTTTTTTAATTCCTAAGGAGGGGTCATGAAAAACTCTTACTTAAGGTAGGGGCATTAAAACTTAATGAGGACCAAAATCCCATAGGTATCACAAAAATGTTATCAACCCCATACTGTCAGATGTCTATGCCGACAAATAGCTTAAGGAAATGTGATGCTGTAAAGTATGTGGTTCAAATCAAACGCATCTGTCTCGAAGGAAGGTTGAATTGCAAAAAGCAAGTTGCAGGGCTCCACGTCTGTTGCAAGGCAGTCTCAACCAGACCAATGACAGAAATGGTCATTTGTCCAAATGCTTATAATAACAAGCAGCTTGTGGTTTTGTGAGTAAAGGCAGATGGCACGACATTGTCACAGTGCATAAGTCTCAGGGACATAGTGGAGGTGGATGTTTGTTATGACTCTGACACTGGACACTGTAGTTTGTTTCATTCTTTATTGGGTCCCCATACACTTCCGTAAAATGGTGGCTAGTCTTCTAAGAGAGGCCCAATCAACATAACAACCACAGAAAATACAAATTAAAATAGCATAGTATCAATAAGACAAAAAACCCCAAAAACATGTGCTTTGATGCATGGCTTACAGAAGTTAAATGAAAAAAACTTGATTCAAAAGGCGCATGAACAGCTATAACAAAAAAAGCATCTATGAGAGATTGCTCAAGCTCAGTTTAAGTGACTCCATATAATTTGTTTGTTAACAAAGTACTACCAGCGGGCCAATACTAACATAATGTGTTCCTTCAGTTAACAGTAAAGGCAACCTCTCCCTAACCTCAACCCAGTAGGTTTCATTATTTCAACTGGTGATATACTTTTTCTCAAACTTGTCTGCTGTAATCGTTCTGATTTAGTGTAATGGCCATAGTGAGATGACAGCATCTGTGTATAGCTAGGTTACCTGCAAGCTCTGCTTTCACTGTGCTATTCAGTCTGCATCCAGGCTGGATCTTTCTCAGAAAGATGCGCAAGTTAAACAGGAAGAGGCATTGTTTTCCCCGCTCGCTCACCCCAGGTAACTGATATTACTGTGGAATCCCTACACTGCAAACGAGTAGGAACCCCACTGATAAAAGAGGCAAAGAAGGAGAGTGATAGAGACCACAGTAAAAACAAAGCGTGAGCTTACAGGCATTCACTTAATGGAGAGTGCTGCCGTTGTGTCAAATCCTTATCCCCCATTGTGTTTCCACTTACCACCTGAGAATGTTCAAAACCAGCAGTCTCTGCTAAATTGGTAAGCGACAAAACCTGCCTACTTATTATATACAACCAAACGTTTTACTGAGCCTTTTCATAGCACCAAGATCAGTTTCTAGGTCAAATTTGGATTCTTATGATTGTTTTCTGCTTCAAATGGTAGCCAGGCTGCTAGCGGCAGCCCTGTTGCAAACGCAGTCTCTGCAAAAGCTGTGCAACAGTTATGCCACGGGGAAACACAGGGAGGGGGTAAAGTTGAAAAGTTGTTTGTCCAGTTGAAATATAAGCAATTAAATTGTTTTTGGTCTCTTTGGGAAAAGTGCAACAAGCTTTTACAACAACAGTAAATTATAATCACCCCATAGCCTTCTGGGAAACACCTTTGCAATCAGCAGCATCATATTTGTGTCTTATGAACTTTGTGACCATCTGAACATGAATCCTACTCACTCACCTTCACCTTTTAGCTCTGTTTTGATCTCCACCATCTCCTGGGAAAAAAAATCTGAATCTCTAGCCATTAAATGCTCCACTGTTGTCACTAGCAGTCAGGTTTGGTTAATCTTAAAGTAGAGTGTGAAACAAAACAGTAACGTCTAGGGTGGAAAACTCAAACAGTGAGCTGAAAAACTCCAAAATGTTCAAAAGTTTAGGGGGAAAACATGGTATGGTAATAATTCTCTGTGGGTTAATTGCTACAGGCTAAACCTTTCTAACACATTCTCATTTGATCTGTTATTAAAATTAACTTATTGATTAATGCAGATTCAACCAATCCTAAACCTTGAGGTAGCAGATCAGACAACACCTATATGAGTCGTTCTGTCATTTAGAAATTGCAGTCAGTCTCCAGAAAATTGCACCGGTCACAAAGGAAACAGAAAGCAGAAGAGGCAGAGCTGTTATGTTGCTGATCAGTGCGAATAATAACTGTCTGCTTGATATGCACAAGTGAGGCTTGAGCTTTACTTTTGTATGTCTTTTGCTCAAGTCTAATTGGGTTAATTAATCTCACTGCAGATCCGCAGCATAATAAGATTAAACATTACCAATGGTAGTGGACTTTTCCAGCCCATCAGATTTACACTCCAGTCCCAAGTGATCTGTTTATTTTCAATTAGGTCTGAAAATGAGAAATGTTCTGGCGGAGTGCGGGGGAGGAACAGCACCTCTCTGAAAATCTGCCACGGCCTGCTGCTCATGTTCACAGTCATCTTTTGTGGCAACTCCTACTGACTAAACCATACTCCCAAACACGCACACACACACAGACACACCAACCCACCCAAGTTGAGCCAGGTTGAAATATGCTATTTCAAATATGCTATTTTTTGTAAAAACTGTATTGACCCCGTAGCTTTGTTCTTAAAGCTATACACCAACAACATGTATCCTTTAATTTCACACCACACAGAATTCAGATACAGGATGTACAGTAGACAGACAAGTCTACGAAGCCCACAGAAAGAAACATTCACTTCAGTTGAGCTTCACACTGTAGGTGATCTGACTCGGAGGTGAAAGTCCATGAGTGTCACGAGAAATAATGAACACCTGAATAAAGATCTGCACACACCTACTGTAGAATTATTTCTACACTACTGGCTGAACATTGCAAGACAAAAGTGTGCCTACCACTCAGAGTTAAATGTTCTCTTATGGACTTAAACCCACAACATTGGCAGTGCATTTTTATACTTTATACCACCATTAAGAAAGGGTCAGTGCATAGTTTCATTAACTTTAGTTAACAGCCATTTCGACACATCCTTATGCCCAACTTGTCCAATAAGGCAGCTTGGTCAGTGGCCTGAAGCTTCAAAGTGTAACACTCTATTCATCCCTCGACCAATAGTTATGCACATGAATGGCTTTCAAAATAAAGTTTGCTGACTAACAGCTTACATGTTATGACATCATTTTGGGCTGTTACTGAGACTGTTAAACTGTCACCGTTTGGCTAGGTTTAGGAAAAGATCATAGTTTGGCTAAAGATTGCTATGTTCACTCACAAAATATAAGTTATATGTTACGTCACTGTGCAGTTACATCTATACATATGTTAACTTCAAAACAAATAAATCTCCACTCTTTTTTATATTTTGGATGCAAACAGCAGTCTTCATCGGGGAAGTCCAGTGTATACCCCATCCAGCGATCCCAACCTTTCTCGTTCTTTATACCGTCGCACCAGAGAGAAACTAGTGGTGTAAATGTAACATCAGACTGACCAAGCTGCTGTATTTGGCACATTGGGAGTGAGGCTTGTTATTTCACTGTTAACAAAAATGAAATGCTTATAAACAATTCATGAAGCAAACGTTTATTGTAAAGTTGCAAGTGATGTTCATAATACTTGAAAATGCCTAATAAATACCATGTGGTTAATCAATAAACATTATGTGGATGTCCATTATAAAGCAAAATGAATGGCTCAGAAAACATTTCATTGTTTAAGAGTAAAATAACGTCAAAGTTTAATAAACTTACAGTTACAGTGAAGTGGTTTAATTAGCCTAAATAAATTAAGGTAACCTCCCTTTCAACTTGGTTCTGAATGCCAATCCACATGAAAGTGAATCCGATGTAAGATAAGATCTGGGTTGTTTTAGGAAAGTAATCCAGTTTAGTCTACATCAGAGAGAGTAGTAAAAAGCACCACCGTCATTCAATGAAGAGCAGAACCTATGCATGTGAACCTTACATTTACTGTTCCACAGTTTTTCTCCTGTCATAGATTTGGACAAATGCACCACTCAGTCGGCTTGCTCCACATTTAACAGGAAATGGATTAGCTATCAAATTCTGTTTGTGAGTAAGGAACTGAGAAATGAGGCTATGCAGTTGCTGAATACAGCTTTATTTTGCAATATCCATCACACCAAGGTTGGTGTTATACTTGCTCCTAAGGCCCAGAAGTTAGCATATTTTACTGAGAGGTCTATCTGTCCATCAGTCTATGCGACTGGCTTTGTTCAGTTGTCAGTGGATGATCTCCTGCTCTGCAAACTTAAGTTTAGGGTTATGGTTAGGTATGTAGGTAGTATGCTCCAAACCAAACAAATTCACATCTTGACTGTTTTGTACTGTGATCACTTACAAAGGATGTAGTTCAGTTTTGTTTGGACTGGATTTTCTCTCATTGCAAAATGTCTCTCAGTCCAATATGACTAAAAATAGTGTGTTCACCCACCAGCAGGATTTCCACTTACTCAGGACTGATTAGAGATGAGCATCTGTTGGTGACATATTTTCAAATACCATGTCTGACCTCATGTCAACATTGCTGGCCATTAATCAGGAATGTGCAAACACATTTTTCAGGGAGACAATTTCAATAATATAACCAATGACAGTTATTGAAGTAAATTAGAAAACAGCTTATTAAGTGTGAGCCACTGGAGGGTCACGGCAGAGCTGCGGGTCAGTTTCAGTTCGGTTCAGTCACAATTAAAAGTTTTTGCTGAGGCAAAAGATGAAAATACTACGAGGATAGAGAAGAAGAAAAACCTCAGCAATAAAACTGCCCTTGTCAATATATAACCAAAAAGATACCGATCTATCAGCACGCATGCATCTGTACATGCACGTGCAACCGTATCCAAAGGGAAAGAGGAAATCATTGAAAGGGTGATGCTTGGCCTCGCTCAACCCCTATTGATCTGCTCGCTGGATAAGGCCAAGGTGAAGGACACAGCCATCAAATGGATACGAGGACGACGGGAGGAAGAGGTGGAGGAAATGATGAGAGATGGGGCGGGCGGGGGGGTCTAAGGTGTCGCTGAAGGAAGAAAAGCGAGTGGAGAAAGTGCAACTGGAGTGGCGGTGAAGGGGAGAGAGGAGAGAGGAGAGGATCTGAGGGAGATTGACAAAAAATAGGTGCGAAAGAAAAGTATTAAAAAGAAGGAGCAGTTTGAAGCCAATCGCAGATCTTCGTCTCGTGGAATGTAAAGGGCGGAGAAGTGCTGAAACAGAAGCCAGATTTACACACTAATGTCCCCAAATTTGACCTCTTTTCAAGTCCCAGCACGCGCATTTTCTTGTTTCACTCACTCATATACCTGCATGTCTACGCCAACAAAAGTGTGTTTTATTGATGGTAAAAGCTCATCTCTGCTCTCCGGAGTGTCAGGGCATCAGTGAAAATACATCACAGAGAGGAGGCAGTCAACTTCAGCCTCCACACTGACAATAAATCTAAGGGTGAGAGGGCCTTGTAGGGTATGTGAAAAAGCTCGTTCTCGCTGATGAGAAAGGTGCATGACGCAAAAGGACACTCCATCTAAAATGGGCTTCTGTCAACACAGAAATAGAGGAGATGGAGCAGCAGGAGAAGGGCGAGGGGGAGACGAGCGGTGGATATGAGAAGGACGGCACATGAGCAGTTGTCTCGGCAGCAGAATCATATTCTCCAAGCTTGTCAACAAGGCACTCGGAGAGCACAGTTGATGCCGATGAAGGGATTAAAAAGGGAAGGGAGGTGGACACTCGAGACATAAGAGGTGATGAGTTGAACGTTGGAGGGAAGGAGCTGCAGGAGTACAAATGACATCTTCTCTTTGCAGATTGAGAGAGCAAATGACAGCACCAGAAGGTGAATTTCGGTTGGCCTTGAGTTCTGCAGAAATCTCACACTCACCTGACCTTTGCGTTGCGCATTTTCTCCACCTGTTATAATCGTGGTAGCAATCTCAACTTTTGTTCTATGTGACGTATCTCTTTCTTGCCCACCATCAGTGCATCAGACAGAAACGGCTTAAATTTAAACTACGAGCAGGAATATTCTTGTTTTTATGCACAATGTTAAATCGGACATGTGTCTTTGTCTTCCGGCTGCCTGTATTTGATACAGATAAAACCAGCTAAAACCTGCGATGCAAAAAATATATAACTGCTTTGTTATTTCTGGCCAAAGAAAGATAGAAATAAGCTTCTGTAGCTCAAATGGCAGCCAGCCAACGTGTTAAACACCATCCTCCACAGCTGAGCAAGAGGAAGGACTTTTGACAAGCAGACCCCTTGGAAACCCTTTGCCTATTGCACTGCATAAATCATTTAAAAACACAATAGGTTTTTGCACTGAAAAGCAAACGCTCTATCTTCCAGTCTGTACGGCTCTGTTTGTAAACACGATTTTTTTGTGTTGTCTGCTCATTAATGTGTCTTATGTGTTACTTGTCTTACATGCCTAGATCCACTGCTCAAAAAGGACAACTCCTGATTTATTCAGCAGCATAAAAATCTGAGCCAATATCACATTCAGTTTGATTCTTAGATTCCTGTTAGCGGAATGAATAATACATAACAATATGTATTAGTTATATAGAAAACAGCTAAAAAAAAAAAAGAATTGGTTTTGCCTCTTTTTCCACAGATGCAAAGGGACTTCTTTTCATTTCCTAAAAACGTTACACAGATAACATCTGGATGATAAAGTGACAATCTTGAAATGGTTTGGGCTCTTAGTTTCATAATTTCCCTTTTTTATTTTGTAGGTTATAACCTCATGTGTTGCTTTGCACTTCCTGTCTTTGTCTGTGTGAACACTTGTGTTTCGTTCATCTCCTCCAGCGTGTATCGGTCTGTGTTTTACCTTCCCTCTTCATTGGCTCGACTACGATTCATGTGTCTGTTCCGCCGTCCTGTGTTGTTCCTCGTGGATCCTCTGTGTTCCTGCTCCTGTTCCCCCTGGCTATCTGGTTCGTTCTAAGTTACTGCATTTTTCTTCAGTTCTTTCTTTGATTCTCGTTTGACTGCCTTTTTTTTCCATCCCTGCCTTCTGCTGGCTGCATTTTGATTTTTGGGAGATTTCAGCATTACTAATAAAACTTCCCTTCTGCTTTATAACCTGCCTGCTTCAGTGTCTTCAATTTGGGTCCTTTAGCAAAAAAAAAACAAAAAAAAAACGAGCAAGTCTGCTGCACATTTTCAAAACATATAACTTTCCAATGACTAGACATTCAATATAGAGTGGTATCTGATACAGATTATGACTTCTTTCAAATGGCCTGGTAACACATTTTCGAGGCAGAAGTGATCATGGAGACAAAAGCAGGATGAAACTCGAAAAGATTTAGCTTTTCTTCTATGATTTTTAATCAGACTTATTGACCACTACATCATATATTTAACTTTTTATTCAGTCTTTCAAACCAGAAAACTATGGTGTCAGAATATTACAACATATTAACATTCTCATTTAACCCACATCTAATTCAATTAATCAGCACAAGAACCTGTGCAGTGAAGTGCGTATATTACAGGGCTGAAAAAAAACGTTCTCAGGCAATTGTTCTCAGAGATCCGGAGCCTTGGAACCATTTCAGAGCAGCCGTGTCACAAAGCTCCTTTGGCACAAAGTGATTTGTAATTTTGTAATTACAAAGATTGCTTCAAATGACCTCACTGGGTTACAATTTATTTTAAATATTTAAACTATTAGGCCGTAGAGACTTTCAGCTGACAGACGAAGGTCAGGTGTTATGAAAACACTGTCAGCACTGAAATAAAACTGTCATCATTTCAATGCATCTCCAAAAGCAGCGTTGATGTGCTCAGAAGCACTCTGGCTTCCTGGCATACAAATACGACTTCATATCTTCCTCGCACCTTGTGAGACCTCTTATCCTGTTTGAATAGAAAGAGACTGAACAGCAAATTAACTAAAAGTAAACACAGAAGCAGAGGTGGGTGAGTGGTATCCGTCACTGGCAGCCATCGCATCTGTCACCACTCATCAATAACTCTCCAAATGTCACTCTCCTTTGCTTTTTAATCAGATCCTGCAGAAAACGTCACTCAATTTGTCTCCCAGATTGTTTCGACAGACTCTCGGTTTGTCTCGACAAGCTGCCACGCTGTGACTTATGTAACAGACCCCATTTGAGAGCTGCACAAACTAATATACATGCATCAAAATTCATATCTCTCGCAAGGCCCTAAATTATTTGTGCAGCTTTTAGAGCACAAATTAAATCCCACAAAGATGTGTGTTTTGCTACACGGGTCCATCTATCTTAGTCTGGAGCAGTAATTAGATTAACACTCAGTTGATGAGCTTCCATCACTCGGCCACCCATTTACTGAGCGAGAGTTATGTACACACAGACACACGCGTGCACACACACACACACACACACACACACACACACACACACACACACACACACACACATTCCTGCTGTCTTTTCTTCGAACTCACACCTCAATCAGCGCGCACAAGGTTGAAAACATTCAATTCGGGCCAGCGTTCAGATGATCAATAGTAAATTATATGTAACCGTGACCAAATGACCTTCAGCACCTGAAAAAAAATTGTGATTTTCACATTTTTGTTTGCTGGTTATTTGGTAAAAAAAAATAAATGCAATGTGTACTTTTTATCCATGTAGCCTGTGTTCACAAATTAATTTGATCATTATCCAAAACCTAACTCAGAATGATACAGCCTACACAGTATATGTCTAATAAATAGTGCCTAGAGGGCGAGAGAGAAAAGATAAAAACACAGAGAGAGAGAGCGAGAGAGAGCGAACAAGGTAAATTACGTGGATATATAAGTTATGATAACGAAGCATAGAGCATATCTGCCATCAGGCCTTTATGAATTATTAAACTATCGATTAGTTTTACTATTGATGAGATCCTGTTTACATTAGCAAAAAGTTTCCATTTCTTAATGTGTTATATCTTCTGGAAAAGTAGAGCTTGAAAAATGAGTGTAATAAATGTAGTAGGTAAGAATTGGCCACCTGTCAAACTCATACTTAAAGCGGAGAGGGAGCAGCATAGTGATAATAAGACTAACTCCAAACTGCTACCGACTGTTCCTGCTGTTAGAGAGTTAGGACTGTGGGAGCTTGGAGTACCAGGGGGGCGTTGGTGTTTTAACCGCTAGCACCATGAGGTCTGGACCGGGGCTAGCTTCAGCAGATATCTCTGCAACACAGTACAGTAAATAGATTTTTTCACTTCAAAACTGTTATTTCCTCACATTCTGTTGACAGCTTCAGTTACCTCTGAGTGTTCTCGACCAACATTCCCACACATCGGGCCTTCTCTGACCGGCACCAGCGTGGCACAATTACAGTAATTCCTCCTCAGAAACTATGAGAGATTCTTACCAAAAGCCTCTTCGGAAAGAAAATTGTGTTTTCTGAAACCTCTCTTTACTTTTTATTCGATTGTATCAAAAGATTACCCAAAGCTTGCAGACGAAGATGAAATGTGCAGCAATTTCGTGTTTATGTCACGTTAATGTCCGAAAACCAATCTGAAGGCTCTGGCTGGGTCTGCGGTCGAAAGTTCAATGCCTGAAGATTGCCTAAGATTTTGTTTATAGCACAGATAGGAGAAAGCACTCAATATCAAGAAACACTAATCTATTGTAATCTTTTTGGATGAGAGCAGAGAAGAACTGGGGATTGGACTGCATCTTTTTTGGTGAGCGGTCCTGTCTGAGTATGCAACTTATGCAGGGCATCATCCCAGTTCACAGCTGGCCTCCAAAACAATCTATCTTCAAACGCCGGACAATCCATCTCGCCCTTTCATGCTATTCTGTGCACAAAAGAGAAGAAAAAAAAAAAAAAAGTGGGGGGAGTAACACATCAGAAGACGAGATTAGAAAGATGCTATCTACATCTGTGCGTAGCCCCGTCCAAACTATTAATCAAAGATTCATTTTCCCCTTCATCGCGGGGGCTGCTAATTCCTTTAGGAGATGAGAACATTACCACATCCTTTACCTCTGTAAGCTCTTCATTTCTGCAGATTTAAAAACATCATAGTGTCAAAGCTCACAACAGACCGGCAGCTCCACTTTGTTCTAAAAGCATTAGTCTCTTAATCTCGTCTTTCTTTTGTGTGTGCATGGGGCAGCAGGAGTGGTGCGACTAAGCCACAACTGCTCGCAAAGTTAAGATGGTGAATAACAAAAAAAAAAATCTAAATCTGCTCAAGCAGCTTATAGAAGTGACATGGTTGCTGTGGAATCCCCCCCCCGCCCGCCAACGCAGGAGTCCACTTTTTGCTTGTCTATCAAATGCGCGTCTCGTCGAGGATCCAGTCGTATAGATATTGTGCGTAATTTGTTTTGACAACACAAACAACTGCCGGTGTGTACTGATTGCCGAGCTGTGAAAGTGTTATGATAAACCTTTCGCGAGCGCGAGGCAAACAACAGGTGCGACTCCTTCTCCTTTCCCGCAATTAAAGAGAATAAAAGGAAACGAATCCTGAGGGGCTGTTTTTTTTTTTTTTTAATTGTTAAACCAATCTTAGTTGGCGAAAATCTATAAACAAAGCACTGTTCTTTTCCTACCAGCAGTGTGTTGATAACGTTCGCACCATTCTGCGCGCCAAATCAATCATTTCAAATAGGAGTATGTCGGTTTGCGAGCACCTTGGAATTGATTGTTTTAGTCACGAACTCTGATATGACTCTGTTAACATGTCAGCATGGCACACAAGGACAATTATTTCTATCAGCCGTGCGCATATGGGGCAGTTAGTCAGCCAATTACAAGTGGGCGCCTCTGTCCTAGATCTTGAAGGATAATACAAGCAGTAATTATGATGCGTTCATTTTAATGGAGTTTTATTGACAAGCGCGGTAGCGGCTCAGCCTTCGCCCCCAATTGTAACTGCTCGTGAAAACCGCTTTGCAACTCAATTAGCGTGGAGTCATGCATTTGACCCCCCATGACAACAGACACAGGTAAAAAAAAAAAAAAAAAAAAAGGGGGTGGGGGACAGGAGTACAGTATGCCAGAATGCTATTGCAAATCAGCTGTTTTAAATACATTACAATGGAGGTGTTGCAAGTAGAAAACATACAATTTCATTGTGTGCATACATTAAAAATAATTGCTCATGAGGGAAAAAAAAGAGCATGAGAAGTTTTGGGGGGGTAATTCCTTCAGCATGAATTTTCTTCTTGTTCTTGTTCTACCATGCAAAAACATGTGCATCATACGCAGACTTTATTGTGATTAATTCAATGATTTTTCTGTTCACCAGACGAGGGGTTTAACGTCAAAAGGGTCGCAATCTTGCCGGCGCTCTGAAATAATCCTGTGCTGAGAAAATATAACACAAGTGAGCAAACAAGAAAGGGAAGATACACAGTCAATTGTCTTTTCATTTACCTGCTCCTATTCTTGCTCATGCTCTCTATTAACCTCTTTATATACGGTATCATCGATTTGACACTCTCTCTTTATCACTGCGCCTCACTCAGGCCAGTGTGTCTTTAACATCCTTTTATATCACGCCTTTTCATTCTCTCATTTCCGTCCTTTTCTTGTCCTTTCCATCTCTTTGTATTCATTACTCCAGCTTTCTACTTCTCATTCTTTTCTTCCAGCTTCCCTCCTTTCGTTTTTTTGTTTTTTTTTCACACCTCTTCCCTTGAGACTTTAAGGTCATGGTCAGCCATTTATAACCATGTGCTTTAAATGCTGTTTAACCTTATCTCTGCATGCTTTATGGATGCTTCATGACTGATGGTGGAAAGTGCAACCAGACAACAGCTCTGTTTCTCCCTCTCTCACCCTCTCTCACCCTCCCTCTCTTTCCCTCTGTCTGTCTGTGTCTCTCATTCTCTCTCTCTCGATGGTACATGTCATACTCAGCTCTCATGCATCAAGCCCTCTTCTCAGCATACAGGTAGGCACGCCACAGCCGTCACGCTGACAAATAGAGATAGGGATGGCTGATCACATGATTCAGCGAGCCCACGTCCCGTGTGCTCCCTGTCGAAGGACACTGACGTCATGGGTAGAACCAGAGCTGGTGCAATGACTGTGTCAATGTCACCTTATGTTCTGCTTAGCTGTTAGCATAGTGTGCCGGGCGCTGCTGCTCCTGTCGTTACTGGCCCGGCAGCCTTGAGTGTAGCAAGGTGGAGGCAGTAGAGTGAATGACAAGTCATCCTAAACTGCCACTTTAAAACCTGCTGTGGCTAATGATGTGTGTCTGGAAGTACCACATGTGTGCGAGTTTATTTGTGTGCGTGCTTGCGCACGTTGAATGCTTGTGCACCATTACATCTGTGGGTGTCGTTTTTAATGTGTTTTCATTTAGTTTAGCAATAAAGACATTGTCCATTAACCTCCTAATATAAATTTAATCTATTTTAACCCTTTGGTAGAGGTCAAAACACAAGAATAATCTAAATAATGGCCAAATGATGTTGTTTAGCATGCACTTCTTCTTCCATCTCATGAGCATGCAACCCATTTATAGATTATATTAGATTACATGTCCATGCTGAACAAACGGGGTTCTTAGGCCTGAAGGAATGAGTGTTGTGTCTGTGTGGGGACAGATTTTTCTAACTGCTGATAGTGTAGAGCAATAGAACTCAGATATTCCTCTCCTCATGTGTCTTTAACTAGATGTAGTGTTTCTTCTTGTCAGATGGCAAATTATGTCTAACAGAGGATGTAAATAAGAATTTATGGGTGTTTGTGCATCTGTCTTTGTATCTATTTATTGTAATCTGTAAGCATGTCTGTTCTCCAAATCTCCAGCTGCACAGCAAAATGCAAATGGTGTTGTAAAGTGCGGAGCCTAATCGCACTTTATTGTCAGGGGCACACTCCACATCAAAAAGAGACTAATACAATGTCCTGGAAAGCGCGGAGATGATAGGTGGTATGTCATCGTGGGGTGTGAGTATTTGTATGCATGCGCGTGAGTGTGTGCGTGAAGGAAATGGAGAAATAGGAAGGCAGGACTGCACGTGCACGTGCACATGCACTTTTGCGTGTATGTGTTGGGAATACTAAATTTCAGTAGCGAAAAGCCCTCCAGCCACTGTCAAAATTATCTTCTGTAGCAAGTCCCCGTAGCGCTGCTTGGCGCTATCTGGAGCCTGTGAGTCCGACCCACAGTTGTGGCACTGCTTGCAACTTGGACAAACCGCCAGGCTCAGTCTCATCACAAACTTACCACGTCCTTAACTCAGTGAAGACAGCATCGATACAAAATAAATAAGTAGATCAACAGTCATAAAGTCAAATTTAACAAATCAGTTATGGCAGCGTGTATGGGCATCCCTCTCCCTGTCTCCTTCTATTTCTGCATTACCATACCCAGTTGCCAGGATACCGCTTCCATAATACACAGTCCTAATTGTTTTGACTGAGTAACAAGCTGTTTAATAAAGGCACCTTGTACAATGTTGGGATTCAAGTCATGCACAAGCTCAGCCGATTAATTTGAGGAGGGGGTGGTTTGCAGTGGAGGGGCTAGTCACGGTGTCTGTATATGTTATTCTAGGTCAAAACAGTTGCATATAAACAGGTGCATTAATCATGTTAGGCAGTCAAACCCAATATGGGTGTCGAACACTAACATGTACAGACTCTGTCTTGCTCTCTCAAAGATTACATTTCCAGACACCCAAGGGGATGGAACACACATTGCAAAGATAACATTGGAAAAAGTTATTGTCAGAAGAAAAAACAGCAGATCACTAATGATATGCAGTTGCGTGTTACATTAAATTGTTTTGCAGGGACACAGATAAACTGTTACAAAACAAATTTACATATAATGTGTCAGTTTCACACTTGACACTTCACTGTAATGTTTTAACATTTGCAGGAGGAGTTGAATGTGGGTGTGTACGTGAAAGTTTCCAGTGTTTGTCAGCGCTTTTTTTTTCTGTGAGCCAACTATACGGCAATGAGCCCAAAACAAAATTATGCCAGTGTTAAGCTGTAGAACACCACCAACGGACCACAGTGCTGCTGGTTTATGTGGTATCTTCCACCTCAACCCCATCTTCCGATTAACAAGGTTGACTCTTTCCAAAAGTCCTGCAAAAAGATTTGACAAAGTTGGCACCAAATAGCACAAAATGCCAATTTCTACATAATGTTGCTTTAACAACACAATATCATTAACCAGACTCCAAATCAACCATTTCATTGTAAGTTTAACAGTGTCTTGATTGACCAATTTCATTTACTCTTTTTTAATGATTTTATATTTTATACAGAAAATGTCATGTGCAATTTTAATCTTTTTATAATAAGGTGAGTATTGTTCTTTTTTCTTCGTCTTCTTCTTCTTATTATTATTATGTAAACTGTATTTAGGTAAGGTTCAAGAATGAGAGAGTCTCACAGATGCTTACTGCTGTTTATGTTGATAGCCTTCACATGTGCAAAAGAGGATGTCTACATTTCTAGAGGCATCCATTTAAATGCAAATAGCAACTTCAGCTTTGTGTTACCACACTCACATGGTAAGCAACAAGCTAAGAAGGTGTGACTGTCAATAGTCATTAATGCTACTGCACTATACTGTCTGATAGAACACGATCATTTATGCGGTGTGTTGTACTTTTTAACATAAACATGTTTTTAATTTCGTCAATACAGAATAAATTCACATCCAGGCTCATTATAAGACATCACAACAAAAGTATAATGTCATTTTTAAGGTTTTCTTTGATTAACAAACACATTTCTGTAGCCCCTTGGTGCATTACTTGTATTTGAACTTTTCTGACTAATGCTGGAGTGCATAATGATTTTCTACTCTTTTGATTTCACTTTTTGCCTATAATTATGTTTAAATGTGTTTTTACCTTGGAGATTATAATCAAGTGAACTCACAGTAAGAGGATAATCTACATTTGACAATTAATTTAGTAAATCCTCACTTGCATATGGAAATAATGATTGGCTAGGCATTCTATTGTTATTTTTAATTATCTCTCCATTATTAGTAAAGGAAAATTAAACAATGTTGAATATACATGTTGATGATCATAGATGAGATAATACTGATGGCAACCTGTTTTTACCTATTTGCCAAACACCAGGACATAGACATTTCATGATGGGAATGATGCAGTTTAAGGCTGTCTACACAAATGATCAAAATATACCGTTTAAGTCTGAATTTTTGAAAATAATCTATCAAATTTTATAATTGAAAATTGTTATAATTAAATTATTACATGCATAATTAGTGCTGACAACTCATCCACCAACATTGTGCGGTATCAAGTAAAAAACAAAGCAGTAGCACAATCTATTTTTTATTCTCTGATTCTATTATTTTATAATTAGGATTTTGTGTTGAAGGAATTAATGCCCTTTGAAATGTAACAGTGATCTTAGTCAGAGAATATGTTTCAAGCGGATGCTCAAGTCAGTTTACTTCATCTCGAGATGAGTGAGAAAGTAAACATGCAACATGTTTGTGTGGTCTATGTAAGTAAAAACCACAGCAACAAATTAATATGTGAATTAACAAGCCGAGTAAAAGAGCAATTTCAACGCCTTAATAATTGAACCTATTTATCACTACCCGGTTCTCAGTCTGGCCTACTGTCTCCTTAGCATAAAGCTACATTAACCTTGGCCAAACACAGTCATCAATTAGCCTATTACAGTGTTCAGCAACTCAACCAGAGCAATGCAGACTTTCTATGCCCAGTACTTGCAGAGATTTGTGTGTACACTGATACAAAATAAATATCTGTCAATCATCACCTATGAACCAGTAGAAGTGTGTGATGGAGTCTGTATCTGTGGAGACCCTTACCCTCTTGTTTTTTTTTTTTCATGACATTTCTGAGTGTCAACCTTTGGGCAGCAGATGTGTGAAGCTTCTGGCCAGTTACAGTCCTCAGGGTGTTTAGGTGGACCAAACAAACTGACCATCTTACATCACTGTCTCTGACTGCTATTCTGCTCTCTGTCTGTTATGGATGTATACAGTTAAGGGCTGCAGGTGTGTGCCGAGGGCGGGGCTGAGCTACACACACGGAGTGGTGAAGCAAACAGCAGACAGGATGAAGTTTGCTTTGGCTGCATCCATGCGAAATCTGGAGGGTTGCCTGGAGGTGCGGCCATGTTTATTAGTGCTTTGGAATGTAAAAGCACCCTGAAACAATCAGATTTTTTTTTTTCTCCCGTTCACTACATGGTTACCGTTCATGTGATTCCATCTCCTCATTCACTCTCACGCTTGGTGAGACCGCCACTGCGCTGTCTCACTCTCTTTGTCCTACACATCGAGCCATGGGACAGGGGCCAACTTTGAATGGTGTGTTTAGAACAGCCGACAACAAATCCCACACAGTATGCCTTAAAAGTCCTTTGCTACTTTGTCAATGAAAGTACTTAATGCCAGTGCCAACATGTACATATTGTGGCTAGAAGGACTTAAGTAACGTGTGTAAGTGCTTCATAATTAGATTGTGATGATTATGATTAATATTATTCGATCAAACATATTACTAAATGTCAAAAACACACACACACATGTTCCTGCTCATGTTGGGAGCTGAAATCTGTACAGACATAATCTAGACTATACTAGAATCAGTATATTTGTCATTTAAGGTGTAAAAACACAGACTCACCAGACAAATCCACAAATATAATGGTGAGATGGTTGGCTTCATGGTTCAGTCTTAGCTAAAAATCCCCCAAAGGTCTTCATGGCCATTTTATTCAGTCCATAGTTAGTTTTTTTTAGTGCAGCGGTTACGCATTAAAAGCATTTATAAAAGAGTGTAAGTCACGATGCTGCATGAAGCCTTGCAGGGCTTTTACATGAATATAAGTACATTGTGTAAAATGTTTAATAATGCTTGACACGGGTAGTTTATCAAACTGCTCAAGCTCATGGCGCTGTGTACCGTGGGCAACTTAAAGACGGACTCACTGAAGAGATTGGAAGTAAAAGTGTATACAGTGTTGCCAATGGAAAATAACTTCCTGTTTATATTTGTCACTCAGTTTGAGCATGGCGAGGCAAGTGTAAGTGCTGCATGCAAATGACCAGGATGCCTCCGCCTGGGCTCCACAGGGGATGCTAATGTGAGCATCGGGCTGTCTTTAGAATGCAACTCAGACTCAAGTGGAGTGCACACAAACATGAACTTATACCTGATGAGGTGAGCACTGTCATTCAAATGCATCCGAACCAATCAGCGTGTGACAGGATTACCGACTTTGCCCTTGCAAAGTCGGGCCCTCTGTGTCTGGGGTAGCTCCAGAAAACCACACAATTTTCTCAGTTGTCATTGGACCCTGAAAAATGCCTCATGTGTATTCATTATGTGGTGCAGAAAAGTAGTTTTCTTTCATAACAGTCCCGAATCATATTGTCTTAAAACCCTTTTCACATTGCAATTTGCATTAATGTGTTCTGTGATTTAGATACCCATTGGAAGTTTCATTGTATGCTTTTGTTTGGTCTAATAGCCAAAAAAAAAAAAAAAAAATAGTATGAACAGCATTGGTTTTGAATCAGAAATATTAAACACATCTAAATGAACATGGTTTGCAGTTGTAGATATGTAAATAGTTGTAATATTACAACCATTTCAGTTGAAAACTATAATGTGTTTAACAATCCAAATAAGATAATAATAATAAAAGAAAACAACCCTTAAGCAAACCCCATTTAACATTAATCATTGCTGTAATTGGTGATGTTGAACAATAGGGAAATTATGGCTGACATGTTACACGGACTAGTAGTTTAAGACTCTTAAAATGATCTCTGGCCGTGACACAGTTTTGGAGCCACCGTTAAATTAACTAGGCTTCATGGTTGAATGCTTAACTCTTAGACATACTCCAAGGATGACATTTCTTTGTGCTACAATTTTCAACATCCGCTCTTTCTAACGTAATTATCTATTAATGTAGGATTATGTTCACAGAGACTTCTCCACCTGCAGCGAGTCACAGTCAATGTGTGACTGTACTGCGAGCTGCTAGACATTGCAAAACTTTTTCTTTTCAAATGAAATCCTGTTTCTCTCACTTTTGATGGTGAGATAAAATGAGGATGTTATGCTGGACTAAGACCAAACTGAAATGATTTTTGATTGTGTTGATCGACTAATAGAGATAATTATAACGCTTAAGAATTAGGTTGTCTGCCACCACCCACAGCTGGTATAAATCGATGTTGGTAAATTGCCAAGAACCTGATTCTGAACGTGCTTTCATGAGCATAGCAGAATGACAATAAAAACAAAGAGAGTAACAGGTCCAATATCTTTGTTAGCTTCGCTTGTAGGTTTAGATTATAGAGAAGATATTTGTGGGTCCAGACTGATGTAGGCGTTACAAATGGGTATTGTGCTCTATTCCAACATCCACAAAGTCAGTGCATTGTACAGAAGAAGAGAGACTAGGAAACAATACAGGAAGCTGATCAAAAAAACAAAGAAATAAAAGACAATAGAAAGAAATGAATTAAACTAAAGTAAAAGGCTTCCATCTGTGCTTACAGAACTCGCTTCAGCGCTCTATTGTGCACCGATGCCAAGTGCTGGCACATGTCACCGTTGACCATAAATCTGAGCCACAAAAAAATTCCAAGACCCATAAACATCATGATTAAGAAGATTAAGTCATGACCTTTGACTGTTAAGGGAATGGGCCAACATGCATCCATACCAGTGTCAAGGACACATACATGGTTGATGGATCACTCTAGAACATCGCCCTGTGATGCAGCACTTTGAAATACGTAAACAGTCTTTTCAAGTTTACATCCAAAATTAGGCCCAATTTTTTAAAACAGATGGTAAAAAGTGACCGGTCAAACCTGAAACAAACAACATGATGCAGGCCAAAAGAGGCTTTTTAGAGGCCAGTCAATCTGTGTTTCTTGAAAGACAATGGATGGGACTAAAGTTGTCACAGGGACAAGAACACACATCACTAACCTACCTAGGCACAACACTCAGTGACACCAGTAATTCTTTTTAAAAACAAAGGTAATCCATAAGAGGTCTAGGTGGGCTAAGAGGCCATCTTTGCAGCAGGGCCTCTCGGCTTTTGGCTGATAGAGACACAGACAGACGAGGGTTACTGCCATCCAAACCCCTGGCCTCTCATTGGGGTAAGAAAAGCGATAAATCAGTTGAAGTCCCCATTTACCTGCTCTCTTGTTTTTATCCCCGTCATATACACCCATTCAGTTTGGATTGGTGTTCTGACTTTGCACTTGTATTAGACCTGTTAAGTATGGACTGAAACTGGAGAGCGTATGTCTGTGTGTTCCACTTTGTTTTGTTGTGGACCTGCTACATGCTCAGACATTGTTGGAGATCGTAAAGTATTAACATAAACAAGTTAAAGGTTTTTTTGATGAAAAAACATTGACATTGTTGTCTCATGGTGGACCAAGAGTTAACTATCAGCAACAGGAGTCCCCAAGCAGCAAAATGCTTCAGTTTGAAAACAAGTTGATGAATAACAATACGGAAAAACGACTTAAATGTGACCCTGATGGACACATATGTGTCCGGAGGTTAATGTCTCTTTAGAAAAATCTTTAAAAAGTCTATTTTCTGTGTCTAAAGTATTCATCACTTCATGAAAAGTGTATTTTGCAGCTAAAGAAGAATTGTGATCAACAGACATGCAAACTGAACGCCATGTTCTCATTTGCTATCAATTTAATTTAAAGGACTCGGGAATAAGGTGGTCTGCAATTTGAAAAAAAGAAAACAAAAAAAAAACAAAGACAGCATTTGTGATTGCATGCTGGTTCACAGGGTTCACAGATATTATTTAAACTTGCGTCTTAAACTTAATGCGTCTGCCATTTCACTAGTGCTATGTTTTCACCCCTAGCATTCATCCTGTCGTATGCTTATGATTATGATTTTCATTATTATAATACCTTATGCACCTATTAAAGGCCACTCCCACTGAAACACCTTTTTTTCCCCACTTGACATGAACAGTTAATCAGCTGTCCTTCACCTGTCTTTCACACAAACGTTTATTGAATGGTTAGCATGAACATACTCACATACTCACAAAACTTTGTGTCCTGCAGCCTGTAATAGAGAAATTCTGTCTACTTTAGGTTCTTGAAATATAGCTGACATCAACGTAACTGTGAATACGAGTTTTTATTCATGTGCACGGAGAGCTCTTAACAATCACACAGCAAATCAAGCACTTCTGCTTAGTCTTGGTCTTCTAACAATTTCCATCTTTGCACCAAATCAGACCGGATTGATTGTTCTTATAACAGTCTCCTCTGTCATGATTAGTTTTGACTGGTTTCTGCATATACTCACTCAAGGTTAAGTTAACAACTTCTTCTCTCCGTCTTCCTGTCTTCTCTCAGCAGGATAAGACAAGTTTGTGCTCACATGATTGGCACTTGGTTAACATGAGGCTAGCATATGTACTTTATTTTGATGAGACATGTCTATTTTCTAAAATAGAAGTAGCACAAAGGACTCAAATGTAGTTGTGTTGACAAGTCTGACAGTAAATTTACGATGAACTTTAAGGTAAAGGCAGGTAAATCACAATTTATTCCCCTGCACGCTGCCTTACCTTGCGCTGTCTGGCACCATGCTGCCCTCAGTGTAATACTGGGTCCTTTGCTCTTTTTTTTAAAGGGGTTTACAGTCAGATGTATACAGATCACACAATGATTCATGTAACAGCAGAAACAACTGCTAACTCATTTGACTCAATACGTTTTGAATTTGTATATGTAATGCAATGATTAATTGGTTTAAATCAATCAAATCTATAGGCAACATTTAGAACATATGTAGGAAGTATGCAGTACATATGTAGGAGTACATAGCTGTAATTATTTTGTACCATTTATAAAACTTACACTGTCTAATTATAATAATGCATTTTGCAGAAACCTGAAGGTTTCCTGTGATTGCTTTTGAGACCATCTGTGCAGAGCATTCCTGGATTTGTGCTCAAAAGCATCTGTGGCGTCTCCAATTCAACCGGCAGGAGTTCACACATAAAGGCACCTTACACGTTTGTTTTTAACTCACATCTCTGCCTTAATCAATACCGGAGGCCGTGTTTAAAAGACGGACTTTCACGTTGATTATCTACACGGGCCCGAGCTAACCTCCCCTCTGTACAGCACACGTGCTGTGTTTGAAATAAAACCACATTTTCTGTTATCTTTTGTCCTGCCGGTCTCGTTTCAGGAATATTAATCTGAATAGAGAAAGAGAAGACATAATGAATACAGCGTGGGACTGATGAGAAATAACCCAAGCCTTGTAGCCAGAGACGCTGAAGCACTGACTCACTCTAATGGGAAGTGCCCTTTAATGAGAAGTGCTAGTGATTGTAGGTGGTGGTATTAAGAAAGGCAAAGGAGGATTGAGAAGTCAAGGTTCACACCCGCTCACCTCCTTGGGCTTTGTTCTCCATTACCACAGTAGTACACTGTGTTCACAGCTGCTGCTTGCATTATGCTCCGACATCAAAGAGGAGACTCATTTTCTGCCTCTTTAGCAGAAGACCCGGGGAAACAGAGATGCTGAGGAGTTGCGCGCTCATGTTTTCGTGTGGACCGGGATGGGAGTGTGAGGGGATGTTGCTGTCGAGGGATAATGTGTGTTTTTCCGTTGCTAAGGAACTGTCTGGCAGACCATCAGAATAGACAGAAGCGGGGAGAAAGATCAACACTGAAAGAAAAACATTCCAGGTTTTTTTTTTCTTCTTTTTCTTTTTCCCCCCGCAAAGTCAAACAGGAATCTCAAAAACTCTTGACAAAAGAATAGCTCGACATGAAAGAAGAGGGTGACGGTGTATTCTCGAGTCTGCCCGGATTTTTAAGACAATCCCGATATATAGAGTATGAACATTATATGAGAAAAGGCCAAGCAGCTGTTAAACGTAGTACAAACGACATAGAACTGCATGTGTATCATTGTGCTGTATGCGTGTACGGCACATTTTAGCGAGCAGAGTGGGAGAGGGAGGGAGAGAGAGCTGCGTGAACAGTGATTTGTCCTACTGTAATTTCATGCTCGCCCTCGCTTCAAGCTGGCTGGGAGACTTAAAGTTACGAGCACATAGTCTATAAATTACTGTTTACATTCCCATATTGTGAGTAATGCCACCGCCGTACTGTACAGTACACTACACAGCACATGATCAGCCCTAATTTATCATGTCTCTCCCCCATGAATATGGTGCTTTTTCCACAAAACAGACATTTTACAAATATTTTTCGAACGTCGCCTCCCCGGGAATGAGGTTGACTATTGATTATTGGGCTTGGATTTCCCATAAACCTCTCTTCTGTTCTATTACCAAGTGTGAGGGCTCACAGCCACAGTGGACCCATAAAAATCCCAGTAACGCTGTTTTTTTATTTCTAAAATATGGCAAAACAGAATAATAGTCTTTTCGAAACTCGAAGCCATGCCTTTTCTACAGTGCAGCGCATATACTTGTGTGAGCCTTTGTTGTGGGTTCGTTGTTGATAACGAGAGTTTAAACCTTCAGGACATGGGTCCATTCTTAAATGTGAGGTCTTACGGCACTGAGCCATTTAAGAAACTGCAAATCCTCATCCTTGTCTCTTTTCCTCCCGCTCCCTTTTCATTCTCCCTCTGTACAGCTGGTACAATATCAATTAACAGCTTGCCTTATTAATTTTGTCCTATCAATATTCATCATAACTCCAAGCTTTACTGAACAGCCAGGGAATGGAAAATCTAGTGAAAGAACGAGTTTTGTGCGTTCAAAGGATGTTTATTGAAAAATTAACACAGGTTTATTCAAAGTTGTATATATTTGTAGGTGTGCTCACCATGAAGGGGGACTGCTAGAGCTTTCAGTTTTACCTCCAGGGAAAAGTGTCACCTCGCTGCTGGAAACAGGATACGTTTTGGTGTTCGGAAATCAGATCATGAAAGCTTATTTAAATTGAACACATGCTGACATTCCTTTTTTTTTTCTTTTTTTTTTTTTTTTTAATGAAACACTGATTAAATTCATTATTTATCACCAAAATATGTGTAGTGAGTCCATCCTTGAGGCATCAGAGACATAGTGAAGATGCCCAACAGAATTTTTCCAACGCTGATTTCCCTCAAAACTTTGAAACGTGCATTATTCAAATCCATATACAATCGTGTCTTTCTCCCTGCTCACCTTTGTGTGTTGCGGCCACCTCTGTAACAGTGGTATGGTGTGAAACCATCGCCAGGAGGGGTATGTTCTATCACCCCCCATACATGTGCACATGCGCATGTTCCCTCGTGGACGTCTGCGAGAACAAACAAATCGGGGACCCACGTGGACAAACATTGCTCCACACGATTTTAATGGACAAAAAACTCCAGACGCTTTTAAGTGATGGATAAAAGGGGAGACGGGAGTCCATCTACTTAGTCCCACATACCGAAAGCCTGAAATGATTTTTTTTCTGATCTCTAAAAACAACAAATGTTAGTCATTTCTGATCCAGCGCTGCTATTATCAGTACGACTTGCTCAACAGGTCCTCATTTCTAAACGACAGTTTCTCAGTGCTTTGCAAAATGACTCAAATTATTTCTAGATCTGCCACTTCAATGGCTTCAATTAGGCTAGGAGAGGCAAATGAAACCACTGGATTAATTCTTGGGTAAGATTGTGGTCTGTTTCTGACCCTAACACCTCTGCCGACATTTACCAGAGCGCTTCTGTTGTCTAAACTTGTTGTTCATCATGTTAAAGTAATATACAGTACAATGTGATTTCAATGAGGCAGGGTGGCAGGGGGCTTAGAGTGAGAATGAGGGCCCCTAACCCTATTCTCTGGCAGAAGCAGGCGTTAAAGGTGAATTTGAGCCTCAGCACGCAGGAAGCAAGGGGAGGGCAACAGTTAAAGCAAATGATTAGACATGGTACGTTATTAGCTGAGACTTCCCACCGGCAGCAACCCTCCCCCTGGTGTGGGAGGGGGAGAGAGAGTGGTGAGGGTAGCCCCCTCGCTGTGCTCAGCTGCAAGCACCATGGAGTTCAACAAAGTCATTCCATGATGTCACTGCAAACCGACCGTTAAACCGTAAACCAAACAGAGACAACGGCGTTATTATCAAATCAAAGTAGATATAAAAAAAAAAAAAATAAAGTGAGCGAGGCATAAAATTTGCTTTATGAAAGGTAGGTTATTCCGAGCCAGTGTTCAGTATGAAGTCGTGTATTTCCTCGAGTCAGGTGAATCCCCCTTATCCACCAAGCCTCCTCTGATTCATTGTTTAAATATACAGACCATGAATTGGATTTACCTCAGCACGTTCTGCGCAAGTGGTGGTTTTTTTTTATTTATTTAATTTTTTTATTGCGCTTGGAGCTACTTCAAAGCCGATGGTTTTTCCCTTTTCTGTCACATTTTTGATGCAGCTGAGGAAGTGTATTTGAAGGTTGTTTTTTTTTTACGGCTTCATTTTTGTCTCTAATCCAGCAGAACATGTGATTTATTCCGTCTGCTTCATGTTGCAGGCTGTACGGGCTGAACCAAACAACAACAACAACAACAACAAAAACGTAATAAAGGTAAAGCCACAGTATGATTGATTTTCAGCCGTTAAGACCACACACATCCGGAGAATAATGACTTTAAATTAACTATGATGGTTGAATCACAACCTATGCTCTCACTAATGTCACTTAGGTGATTTAGATTTAAAAAAAACAACAAAAAAAAAACAAAAAAAAACAAACAAACAGTGAACATGCACTGGAAAAAAGGTGTTTGATAAATATTCATTGTTAGCGTGACAAGCTCAATGTTTTTAAAGGCAACATGTTCTTTCTCTCTCTTTCTCTTTCTTTTTTTTCCCCTCTTACTCACTCATGTGTCCTTAATAAGAACTCAAAAATTATCATGCTGTAATTTCATGCCTCCTCTTTCCTCGTGTCTTAGAAAAAAGACCACAATTACACAGAGAGACTGAAACGACTATGTTTACTCATGCTTCAAGCCTGGTGTTCACCACAGGAATTAGAGCGCTGGGGATGTGGGGGAAAAAAGGTAGAATGGGAGAGATGGAACAAAGGAAAAAAACATTATTTACTCAAATGTTCATCCGGCTACAGTATCAAGTGTATCAAAGAAACGCCAATTCAATAACAGTAATCCCGACCCAATTACACATGAATCGCATATTGATTCATAATCAACCATCTTGTGCTTTTGATAACATCTTTGGAGGGGATTTTGATCCTGAATTATTCTATATGTTGAATGAAATTTGCAAATGGTGATTACATTCGCTGACAATTTCAGTGCGAGTGAATTCAATTGCCAATCTTTTTTTTTAATTCAGGAAGAAGCATGGCCATTGAGTTAGCCGTTGTTTTGCCTTTTATGAGGTACGAGGGCAGTGTTTGTAATGAAAACATGCTGTTTGGCACAGATTATCTGGTAATGTGAGGGGTTAACAGATCCTTTCTCAAGCCACCTGAACTGCTCACAGACTGGACTGACCGGGGCAGCCCCGTTAATATCAACCATGTTTGACATTTACGATTTAAAATCAGCATAATCATATCGCGCTTTCTGAGCTGGTCTATAACAATAAATGAGAGAGACGTCCCAGAGCAGCTGACAGTGCCGCCTATTGAAAACCTGTGTCAGCCGCTCACCCAGTCATCCAGACTTGTTTAACTTTCTGCTTTCGAGGGAGCTGCACCTCCCTAATCTCCATTTTGTTTACGTCTGCTTCCCTACAAGGTCACGTGACAGGGATCACACAAGGTGGCGCATTGCTCCCTCTGGTACGCTCACCTCATCTTTAGTGTGTGATGTACCATTATATTTAAAATCATGCTGTGTGCCCATGTTTAAGATTGGAGAGAGGACAATCTGTGGAGTTTCTCCTGATGATTGTGGCATAACCCGATTTTCAGAACCAGGTTAGGAAGTCCTGTAGTGCGAGCCCAGCTTTAGTCCGCGAAGATGTGAGGCCAGAACTCTGCTGGAACACAGTGTTCAGCTTTGAAATCAAAACATACCGATCAAACGTGATGTGTGTCCACATTGCACCAAATTTGACATGTTTTTTAGACAAATATGGCAAGTGTAAAGAGATATGTGAAAGGACATATAGAAAGAAAGACAGATGGACAAAGATTACTTGAACTAGTGTTTTTTTTCTCCCACAGTCCAGTTATATTTATACAAAATCATTATAGCTGTAAGTTGAGTTTTGGCATTGTTCCACTTCTCCCATGTTTCATATAACACAGTCAAGAAATTGGCATCAGTCATGCAGACAGAAAGGCTAAAGAAAGACTTTCTATGCAGACAGCAGCAGAGATAGAGAGATAGAGCGATCATCAGCCGGTTCCATGAACACAGTCAGTCGGAGTCAGTTCACAGGTCTACTAAAGCAGCCCTCTACTTTTCCCTCACCCCAAAATGCACTTGGTGTAGTGAATTAACTGTTACAGAGCAGATTTTTTAATTTTTTTAATCTTATCCTTAAAACAAAAAACAATTCCTTATTCAACCTTTACAAAAATGTCTGTCTGCTGCTGTAACACCACGCAAATGCCAACACAGGTGATTAGCGAAGGAGCCACAGAGGTGTTAAGGATAATCTCAGTAAATTTCCCCATAACACATTAGTGTGACTGCTAAAAATAGATTTCTTTAGCAATAACTTTACAGTTTAACGGCTGCTGTTATGAAACAAGCTCTTACTAGAATAAGACCAGGGATCGCTGGACTCAAATTTGTGTCACACTGTATCTCCTGGTATCTCCTGCAGTCAGAATGCACCTGGACACAGGAGCCAAGCGGGGAACTGAAGTACAAACTTGGATCTATGGAGATGTTCTCTTTACATTGATCAGTTTCCCCCATGTCTAGATAAGAATATTACAGTGAAGAGTGACCTGTATTTCATTCAGATTCATCTGTTTACAATCTCTGAATCTCTCGTTAAAATCTTGTGACAGAAGACACCAGTAACATTCCTGCTTCCACAAATACATTCAATTCATTTGGTGGCTTGATCCACAACTTAAAACTAATGTGGGCTACTCTCTACCCCCCTTGCTCGTACCACGCCCATCTTTGAAATCAGCCTTAATTTCTTTTTTCCCTAACTACACACCTGTGAGGTTTCGTGACTGTATCATGCACTATTTTGAAGCTGTCACACTGACTAAAAATCTGTCCACAGACAGACAAATGAACACCAGGCAAAAATACCCAAAATCGCTTCTGTGCTCTACTACAAAAGGTGTCTCCAGGACCGTATACTGCCATGACACACAGACTCACAAAGTGAAATCATGACCAGCCATTGCAGTCGTGACTGGTAAACATTAAAGCCTGGCAAAGTGCTCATTCTGTGGACCACATTTCACCATGATCAAACACACCCACACACACAGACTGACAAGGTGAAAACAATACCAGCCATGACAGCGAGTGGCTGGTAATAATGTAGTAATGACTACTGAGTAGTCATGGGCCAGAACATCTACACGTAGACAGCTGAGATCCCTTCGCAAGATGATCTCTAATTGAGATCTATAATAATATGATGAAAAAAAATTCAACAATCTTCAGTATGTTTCAAAACCAGCATTGTATCTGATTAGATTTATTCTTACAACCTCGAAAAATACATTAAAATAGAATGATGACTGTGAAAATGAAACTGTAAAGATTTTAACAATTACATGTTTAAATGTGATATGACTTTTATACATTTAATCAGCTGAATCTGGTGTTCCATATGTATTCATCAATTACCTTGAATAAGATCAAGAACAATGGTGTCTCCTTGTACATACACATGTGGCGAAATTTGACCCTGAAAGCTAACAGGCTAAAGGAAAATGCTGCATTCTACATGACATTATACATTCATAAATACTGCGCCACAATTACAATTCTATCAGTGTTCTCACCGCATTGATTAACTCACCTCACCTAATATAAGAATAACATTTTTCTTGCAACATGGACTTCAATGCATGTAATTCGCTATATCCATGAATAGGTGCATGTTTGGCTGGGGTTAATTCTTTGAACAAAACACATCCCAGACAGTGGATTAACACTGGCCCAGACTGATTCTTGAAGATCCGCAATTGCAGCCAAAGTCAAATGAAAGGAAAGAACAAAAGAAATTGGACATCTAAAACAGAATTAGCCTTCCCCCTCGGCATGGTAACAAACATCCATGCCATTAAGAGTGACACAAATCCGCAAAATACCTACAAATCACATGGGGAGAGTGCCATGGCATGTGTACAGACAAGCTGGTTATGTGCATTGACGTCTTTGAGGTTTGGAGATGGATCCATGACTTTCATGAGCACGGCTTATTAGCAGTCTGTAAATGCCCCTGCAAATGGGCTGATCTATTATATACAACGTGGAGCCCTGGCACTTTCAAACAAGTAAAGGGAGATTTTAAAAAGGATGCATTTGGAGATAATTACATGAACACGGTGGAAGGGAATTCATAATTTACTTGACATTCAGAATTCTTTATTATCTGGTTAATTTACTCTAGTCTGAGATTTCTCTTAATCAGGGAGCTTGATCTGCAAGGCACAGCTTCTGTGGGTGTAGTATATCCATTTTACTGCATTGATTGCATTTTCCTCAATGATGGATGGATGGATGGATGTCTAGATAGATAGATAGATAGATAGATAGATAGATAGATAGATAGATAGATAGATAGATAGATAGATAGATAGAGCAAGTCCACACATGACAAGTAAAGCCTGAGGAATCATGTAATAGGACAGAAAGGCTCTTTGAAACTGACCACCAGATGGTGCTAATGTGTTTCCCTCCCTGTTCCTAACAGCAGATGGGTGTTCCTTTTTGTAATGGTCGAACCTTTTAAGGTTATACATTTACATTAAACACATATAATTAAAACAGCCTTAGATACATTTCCCACTGTGGCAAAAAAAAAAAGAAAAAAGAAAAGAAAAAACACATTTCAAAAGGCTCAGCCTTGTATGAGCTGTGTGCATCTTCTGCAACCCCAGATGGAGGGAGAGAAGCAGTATGTGGTTGCCATGGATAAGCAGAAATTCAAGTACGGTGAAAAGTATAGAGTGTTTTTTTTTTTTTTTTTTTAACAACGGATGAGGGCTGTGGGGAATGCAGTAACCCAGGGAATGATAATAGAAACAGTGTAAATTGAATGCAACGTATCACTGTAAATAAGCTCGCACTGCTCAGTCCATTCATCTTATCGGAGCGCAAAGCAGCTCCGCCTGCAACAAACAACGCACCGTAAATAACACTTGATGCTTGTCGGAAATGTACCTAATCCGAGCGCCATTTTGCATGGGAAGCATCACTGTGAGTCATGGAGTCAGAAGGTTGTCTCTGCCGCTTGTGTCATCTACTGATCATGAACACAACCCATATGCATACTTCAAGGCCTCGAGAGTCTACAAAGAATTGCAGCAGCTCTGAGGGAAACAGGTGCTGCACTGTCACTTCAGCATGATACACATCTAAGCGCAGGCGCTGCACCGATCTGTGGGGATGGGTTGGAGTCTTTGTCTTTACCGCAAACCTCTTTGATATCGCCTGAGGTGTGTGTGTGCGTGTGTGTGTGTGTGTGTGTGTGCGCGTGTGAGTTTGCATGTTAAAGACAAGAGAAAAAAAATGCAGCAGGGAGAGAGGAAGGGAAAAAGCGCAGGAGACAAGGTGGGCGGAGGTTGGCGGGTGGGACAATTCCTCTTTGATGGGAAGCAAAATATTGCCTCCTGTTTCACCTGTGCCGCTGTTCATTTTTGTTTGAAAAAAAAAAAAGTTACGTTACGTTTTGAACTCCAGTTTAACACATTGCAGCTTTAACTCCTCCAGTGAAATGACATTATGGATGTAGACCTTGTGACAGCATCCTGTGACATGTGATCCTGATCCCTGTATCACAGTAGTGGCTCCTGTTCCGTAATATTAACTGTCTATATGTATATGTTTTCGCTTCAAGACCTAGTTTTCCATTGATTATATTGTCCCAGTGGAATATATTATGGCTTTAACGCTGCTATGGTTAATATTTTGGTATCAACAAGTTATCAAATAATTGAACACAATGTGAAAGAGGTTGCTTCAATTGACATATCCGCTGCAGTTGCCCACAACTCCATTAAGCATTTTAGCGTCTTTCAGCTCATTGTTAAACAAGGATGATATATCAGTGTTGGGCTTATTATTTTCTTCTTCCACTGCTCCAAGCAGCCAAAAAAACAATTAATGCAAATGCCTGAACTCATCTGTTATGCAGAAGAAAAATAATCTGCTTTTATAAATCATTACTTCTTACCCTAATACCATGCTTTATTGTTCGGATTTCTGAAAACACATTTGCAGCTTCAAGTTGATAGGTGGGCTATTAAAGCTTTACCCATTCAAACCTGGGATATAATAGTTAATACTTGATGAGAATTAACGGGGAATTCAGTCATTCAGCTGCTGTATACATAATGGACTTCTACCTGATTCCTCTGGAGAGCACAGCAGCATTGAAGTGTTAAAGGAAGCAAGCTGAGTCACTCTGCATTCATCTCCATACCTGTTCACTGAGTGATAGAAAGAGAAAAAGAAAAAAAAAATGCCTGGAAATACTTCCCCAAGTCTGAAAACCTGGGTAGCGTGGCACCGCAGTGCAGTGTCACTCCAATCACCTTTAATGGGTGGGGGAAGGTTACCCAGTGTGGGTGGCTGTCTGTGTGTCCACTCCCTGACATGCAAGCTGACCGAAGTGACGGTGGACCAGATGGACCCTGATGCGGATGGCTTGATCAAGTGGAGCGTTATCAGACCACCCACTCTGGCTGACATAAGCTGTGAGGGCTAAGCGTATTAGGAGGCAGGGGGTCCGCGGGGAGTACGGAGACACTTCAGAGTAATAAACTCATCAGGAGAGAGACAGATACACCTGTTCGCTACAGGGTGACTGAGACAGAGGGCACCGAGTGGGAAGGAGACAAGGAACACTGAAAAGGAGGAGCCGTCGGTAGAGTGCACGGACAGAAACGGAGGAGATGGCAACGGCGGAGGGTGGAGGGTGGGGGGATAAAGAGGGTGAGACTGTGACCATCCCTGGAGTCCCAATCGCCTTAGACAAGACAAACTAAGCTGGCCTAGTTGAGCACAAGTAAGGCCAAACATCAAAGAGGGGATCTAAATCCAATTTTCAAATCACAGATCTCTCGAAATCAAAATGACAATGCCTCACACCGCGGCTGAAAAGCAAAATAGAGCAATTAAGCATTATTTTGAGATGATTTTAGGATTAGTCGTTTGATATCTGCTTCAATTGAGAGTCATTATATTGTCCAAAACAAGTCCTTGAGATGTTACGTCGGAATATGAGACAACTGGATGGCTTCCAAATTGCAAATTTACAGTGGTTTTACAGTAGTCCAGCCTTGACAGACATGGGGAACTAACGCAGGCAGGCAGCCATGTAGGGAAAGGGAAGGCAATAAAGTCCATATTAAGTGAGATGGGATGTGAAATCGAGGCAGAGAGAGACAAATCCACTCCCTTCACATACAGTAAGCCCACAGAAACCCAAATATAGACACTCTATGAGGTCACCTATATAAAAATTGGTTGGTAATTTTCAACAATCCTACAACACTTGTTCTTTTTTGAATTTCCAGAAATAATGCAGTGACCCATATGATTCTATCTCCTCTGTAGAAAATCACTCTGACCTATTTAGATGTAAAGTAGTCCAAGGCCTTGTTAAATCTGCCTTTTACCATTAGATGAACCAGAGGAACAAGTTCAGACGTGGGCACACGTATAGACATTGTTCAGACAGAAATATTATTTTCATCTCCCTGGCAAGAGACTGGTGAAGCGACAGACTGAAGCAGCATTATTCTGTTCTATATTAGATTTGTTAGATTCTGTTAGATTTTGTGGTGAAATGGTGCTTGGAAAACAAATATGCCTTTTCATAATCAATATGAAAAGGCAACTTCCCTCTGTTTTCCCAAGGCCCTGCTCTTCAACATTAGCAGGTTTATTAAAGTTTTAAATCACAAATTTCAGTCTATTGCCTTAGTATGACTTATCAAGCAACACCATGAGCTTGTTTCAGTGTTTGTGCTTTTGTTGTAGATGAACATCTGTTTATGCAATGATATTGAGAACAGGTGTGCATTGTTGTATCCTAACCGGCGCCCGGTTCGGATACAGCCAGGGAGATGAAAATGTAATAATGTTGTTCACGTGGGCAGGCGTGTATGGAGATAGCTGAATTTAGATCTCAACAATATCTGTCGTAAGGCATCAATAACCTTGAATTACTGTATTTTTTTATCTGTATAATTAGAGAGCTTGCACTTGTTGAGCACACCCCTGTGTTTACCTGAGCAGATGGTACATTCCAGATTGAGACGGCAATACGCCTCATTGTCTGTAGCAGCCGATGAGGAGGCATTTTTTCTGTGGGGTAGTAGTACATTTCATTTCAGCTTGTTATTTTCTTCTATTGAACTTGAAACTAGTTGAAACTCATTTTTCTTAATAAAAATTGGTGTTGAACTCCTGCCTACACATGTTGCATTGCTCATCATCCCATACAAAGGTTCTCAGGGCCATTCAGCATTTCTCACAAGTCATCGTGGGCTGCAGTTGATTTATAAAAAAAATAAACTTATACGAATGTATATTTTATTATTATACGATTTATTTTCAGGGGAACAAAGTGGAGGAACAAAAGTGAAAGTTAAGAAGTGAAACGGGAGTCAAGAGTTTTGGTATAGTTTGAATCAGATGTTTCAGGTAAACTCACAACTGATTCCAACTAGTAATACTTTGGTGTGAATTACTCAAATGGCTAAACAAATTTTCACTGAGCAGTTTAACATTGTCAGGCCAGTGGAAAAAAGAAAAAAAAAATCCTGCTAAGTGCTGATGAAAAGCTACTGTCAGCTTGCTGTCTGTGAGGGGGGCTCCTCTGTCAGCTTGTGCAGTCTAATAAACACCTCTGTGTTTCTTGCTTTCATGAATTTCTCTCTAATATTAATAAGCAAAGCAAAAGTATTGAAGGGAGCAGCGCAAGTGGCTGCTAATACCAATGACCGCCCAGAGTTTTGGAACTTTCTACATCACCTGATCAAGTGGGAAAAAAAAAAGGTAATGAAAGGGACGTGACGCACCACTTCTTCTTCTGATGTTTCTGGCTGAGGCGAGCATATAGAGAGCAGATGGTTGATGGACAGCTTTTAATGCAGTGGGTGATCATGATCAAAAATGATGCCATGTGTGTTGATGTATCATTTGATGTTAGGCTAAGATTCAAAAGCCTCCATATGCCCAGAGGTGCTGTTGGTCTCATCTCCTTGCCGCAGCACGATACCTGGCTCTGCAGGTGAGAGGAGAGGTAATTATTTGCACATCAGGGTGAATAAAAGACATACTGCCGACATCACCATGAGCCTGCCTGTCATTACTGCGCCAGTTTCATATGTCCAGTCTCAGCTGGACAAACACGATTCGGATCTTTAGGAGGACTGGGTGATATGTAAAGCGATAGGAGTTCATCATAATTCATCCTTTACTCATGCTTCGTCCAACGAGAGGAGTGTCACACTGCCACGAGCATGCTAAGAACATTAACGTATGCAACAGCAGTGACGTTTTCATTTAGGGGCATCAGCGCAGAAACACAAGCCGTCCAGCAATGAAAAATGAATCACGACTGTACAAAGCGGAGCACTTTTTTTTTTTGGTCAAATCTCACTGAAGATGACACAAAAAATGACTGGAATCCTTTTCACAGCGAGAAATCCATGATCCTGCCGTCCAGCTGCCGAAGCCTATTATGGCCCGCATTCCAACAGTGAGGACCGCGATGAGACAGAATCAGTTACATAGTGCGCATTGATCAGGAAATACTGCTTGGAACATGCAAACGCTCGACATTTGGTTGACACAAACACACACACGCAGGCAAATGAACACTAACGAGCCAGGCGAACAGATGCAGGTTTTACTTGATTGACAAACTCACCCATGTCCAGTAAACTCTGTGCATGAAACATTTGTGAAATACACATTGGAAACCGACATATGAAAAGACAAAGTTTACAGACACACAGACAATGCACAAGGTAACACTTTGTCATTATCCATTGTTTTTTTTGCCTTGAGGCTTAATGACATTGCTAAGCTAGGTCAGGGATTTAAACCGCTCCGTTACGAAGACAGAAAGGATGCTGGGGGAAAAAGATTCAAAGCAAGGCTGCATGGTAAACATATAGGCAGACGCCTCACGTGGCTCACACTGCGAAACCCTCACTGAGCTCATCTGTTCATTGTCATACATCTTTCAGACAGTACACGGTGACTCAGTAAACTCACCTTGGCTTTCTGTTTGAATGGGCAAATGCACTGACGTCTCACTTTGCTTTCCAGCCATCCCCCTAACTCAGCTGTTGTGATGCCCATTGGACACATTAAATGAAATAAACTTGAAACTTGGAACTGTTCAGCAAACAGGTTTTGGCTAAAGCACTTTACAAAAACAGACATATATGTCCACGCGCAAGGCATGAAGACACGGCAAGGCACGATTAAAATAGAAGCAGGCAAGCGTAAAAAAAACATGTAGGTGTTTAGCAGATGTTAATGCCACATTATGTAACTTTTCTTTACCTTAAATAAGCTTCAAAATCATTTTATTGCTACAGCATCTTTTAATAGAGTGAATGGTGTCTCTGTCGCAGTCACTCCATCCCCCTTTGTTTCTGCACCTTGTTATCTTAATGAAAGGGCAGGATCAGAGCCTTACATACATGTTTACTTCAACATGCAAGTGGGATCTGTACTTATATCAGCAGTGTTGCAAGCTGTGAAAATGCCAATTTCTACCTAATGTTGCTTTAAAGGGACTCAGCCTTTTTGCCCTGCTCACATCTATTTTTGTGTGGCACTGGAGCTGGTTTAAACAGGTTTGTCCTCAAATTTCTGTTTACACAAAACTCCATGCAAAGTCCTTGTTTTTAAGTATGCTGAAACCTTCACTTACCACCAGCCATGCAAAATTAAGGCCATTTAGAGAGAAAGACAACAAGAGAGGACATTCCAAATATGAAAGTGTGTGAAAAAGGAACTGAAAGTTCACTCTCGTGTGGGTCTTATTCCAGTTAATGCCATTACTTTCAATTCAGTTTCATTCTATGGCATTAAACTGTAGGGAGCTACCGCTTCAGCAGTCCGTGAGATGCTCAGGGATTAGCCTGTGAAATGCACTGAGTTAAATGCAGATTGAACTAACTTTCAGTAAAGCATGTCGTGGGCAGGTCACCTGTAGGGAAGAAATTAATATTGATAGCTCAGTGCCTATGCATTATACATAGGTGCTGTAACTTCTATACAGCACAGAAATCGTATGTCTTTGAAGGATGAAAGAGGCAAACGTCATATCTGGCTTGGTACGATCATAGACAAAGACAAAGACTTCCTCCAACTGTGATGGAAACCAGCATTTTTCTGCTGCTGAACCACAGCAAAGTGAAGTAAACAATACGGTGAAACCTCCCCTCTCTTTTTAACACAGCCAACAGCTGAATGGTGCAAAACAGAAGAGAGGCTCACATTCAGACAGCAACATGGAAAAATTTAGGTGGGAGACAAACAACAGCCAAGTAAAAAGTAGCGGTGAAAGAGGTGACAGTTTGCTGCTGGAAAACTCTCAGTGTGTAGAAGTCAGCTCTGATTTTTTTTTTCCTCCCTTTTTTTTTTTTTCTTCCTGACAGAGGTAGCGGAGAAAAAGCTTGCACTCAGACTCCACACGGTCCATTGTCATGGTTTGAATTTCTTTATGGTGGAAGAGTGTAACACATTCTTTTATCGCTCGAGGGAGGAAGGAAAAGTGGAATCCGAGAGAGCAAGAAAGGGCGGAAAAGAGGAATCAGAAATTGGTTAAATAGTGTTGGCAGGAAGAGGCCCTCGCTCGCTTATTACCACCTGAAGAAAGGCCATTGCCATTAGATTGAAATTTAATTTACGAAACAGTGTTTTAATGCAGCTGTTCACCAGCAGCCCATTCCGAATACGCTTTTTGTCAGTGCATTTCCTGAGGGCTGTTTAATTGGGCTAATGAAGAAAGCTGCTAATGGCTGGGTTTATCTCTGGCAGAGCTGGTGACATTTCTCAAGGCAGGTGATTTTCCAGGCATTATTTAGGCTCAGTGTGTAGCATTTCGTGGTTGGGGTGAGAAAAATGTCAACACGTTATTTGGGCAAATTCAAAAAACAACAATGTGGTGCTTAGAAAATGGACAATGCGGCTTCATTCAAGAACAGTTTGAATTTTTTTCCTAACCAATTTCCACACATGCTGCTTATCATTTTGTTTTAAAACAGCTGGCATACTGCTACGTTTTCTCACTTCCGATTCATCAAAGATGCCAAGCTTCAAAATATGACGCTCCTCTAACCCCCTCGACCGTCAGTTTTGGATGCAAAGGGGTTTTAAATTAGGAATTATAAATGTTGGTAAGACTTTCAAAATAAAGCTGCCTTACAAACAGTTCACCTACTATGACATGTTGTGAATTTTGGACTGGTATCAATGTCGTGAAATGTTCGGGGTTTGGCTGGGTTTAGGCTCCAAAACTACTTGGTGAGGTTTAGGAAATTATCATATCATGGGTTAAAATAACTACTTTCAGTATCATAATACTTGACAACAAATCACCTTGTACTCTTGGTCACAAAAGTCTTGTTAACCCTGGTGATAAAGTCCCGTGAATGACCCGTTCAGCAACCCGAGATGCCGCCTGACAAGTGATGCTAGAGGCGTGACAACAGTGTCAAACTTGCGGCCACTGACCAGGCTGCCCTCTCTGACACAATGAGAGTAGAACAGGCTGTACTCAGCATTTCAGCTTGTGGTCCTTTAATTCTTGGAAGGCCCACAGGATCCGGAGAATCCAGAGGAAGGTGCGCTTAATGAACAAAATATGCATCACATTTTAATAGACACACACAAGGGCTCCAGACACACACACTCCAGACAGTTGCCCACAAACTCTCTCTCACACACACACACACACACCCGACGCAGACAGAGACAGTGATGTGACATTTACCTTCATCAGTTATCAACATCTTGACATTAGTACATCAAACCTGCTGTTTAATAATAAGCTCTGGGTGCCATCTGACTAACGAACGGTTCTGACACTCTTGTCATTCCCTCCAGTTGGAGAGAAAGGTCAGTGAGAAAGTCAAAGAGGTTGAGACCCGTGTTTATACATGGATCGACTACAAGATTATACTGAACAAAGCTGACATGTTGAAATAGCAATACCGAATGAAGGGCATGGTTAAACTCTGACAAAACTGCAGCACTGTGACAACTGGCAAGTCAAAAGTGGACTTGAACATCCTCAGGGCCATGATGTGACATTTCTGTGGGTGTGCAAAGATGAGATCTCTTTTAAAATGCTTGATGCTTGAAGTGACATGGTAGCTCAGCGAATAGCAATATTGTTACAAATGAAATTGATTACCGTTGTGTTCACTCGGATGCGTGATCGTCCTGTCCAGTGGTGCTGCAATTAAAGTTAATTTTCATTATCGAATAATCTATCAAACATTTCCTCAGCTGATTTGTGGTCTATGAAACATCCATCGCAATTTTCTAAAGTCCAAAGACGACATCTTCAAATTCCTTGTTTTGTCTAACAAATAGCAATCTTGTTCAAAAAACACTGATGGTTCATTTTTTTAATCCCACGAGACTAAGAAAAGCAGCAAATCCTCACCACTGAGAAACAAAAAATAACATTAAATAGAGAGTGTTTGGCTTTTTTGCTTGAAAAAGGGACTTAAACAATTAAGTGATTACCAAAAAATGGTTGCCAATTAATTTTCCATCTATCGAAAAGTCATTTCAGCTCTGCCTCCAGTGCTGGGACAAAACTTTTTTAATCGACAGTTTTGGTTGTTATTTCTCTTTATAACGGGGACTATAATAGTCGGAGACGAGATGAAATTAAGTTCTCAGTCTATAATTGTGAAAGTACAATAGCCCCGCTGAAAGTCAGAATCAACGCAGCATTTCAGTATCACTTCAGATACCTGCTACAGTCACCTACTCTTAACAGCTCGCATCATTTCCCATCATATTATTTCCCAGGTTTTTAACACTTTTTAATTACCTAGAAAAATGTTTAATGCAATTACTGCCGAGCCTCAGGTGGCATCACAAACTCGCATAATGATGCAGAATGGTTTCATCCAGACTTTGTAGTCGAGGGTAGAGGGGACGGTTTTAAACTATTGAAACCTTAAATTTGTGTTCAAACACCAATGTCTGGGGTGGTAGACTGCAATGCAAAGCAATATGATACATGAACACAAGTAATCTATGTAAACAAACAAACAAACAAACAAACAGAAAAACAAATATAAACTGAATGTGTTACACAGTTTAATGTGTTCTTTGACATTAGGCTCTTCTCTCTCAGTGCAACAGAGCGAATTTCAGAATAAGAGCTCAGATGCCACACGTTACATTCAGATGATTAAGGGAACTTCAAACCCTTTGTCCGTTCCCCCCCCCCTTCTGATAGATGGCTTAACTGAAATTTCAAACCACTTCAGCCCTGCTCCCCCACGCCACCACCACGCGTCTCCTGGCAAGCCCGTCCAAAGCACGGTCTCCTTTTATTGTAAACAACAATGAAGTGTGATATTTGAAAAAAACAGATGCGCCACCGGTGAACTGCGAGCCACCAATCATTTGTAGTCTGCACCCAACGCGGCTTTTGAATCCCTCCTTCTCTTCCCACCTCTTCAAATTCATTGGCTGCCGGGAGGAGCAGCGACAATGTTTAATGCACCATGCGGTGTCCGGAGTTCAGTCAGTGAGAGGAAGCGTTCAATGTGCTCAGGACTGTTTTACGTGCAGAAAATACCAAACAACGACCGCTGCGCGTCTATTCGAGAGAACGAAAAATATATATACAAAGCAAAAAATCACCCTGTTTTCTGTCGGCTGCAACAAGAGACTTGTGCCAGGATGCGGGGTTGTTGCTGACCACCTCCTCAGCAGCTGTCTCTCCCTCCCGGCTCTCTCTCTCCGGCTGTGGTGTGTGTGTGTGGACTTTGACGAGGGGACGAGCGGACAAGGACAAAAATGCCACACCGGGAATCAGTCACTGAACGCCGCTCTGGACGCGAGGAGAAAAAGACACTACTGACCGCTTTCTAAAAAGAAAAATAAAAACAGCACAGACTTTTGGATCTAACCTTACAGCCCACATCTGGATTTTTTCCTCTTCATCTTCTTTTTTTCCCCCCTGCTCTTTCAGAGTATTTTTTTTTTCTCCGAACAGTTTTTCCTTCCTGAAGAACGGTGACTCACTGCAGGCAGAAGGCGAGCCGCTGCATCCTAATCAGACAGCGGAGAGAGGACTTCAGCTCATTGACATTACAGTCATACTTTTCTGGAGCACTTTTTATTATTCTTATTCTTATTCTTATTTCCACTGCGCTGCACTGTAGCCTGCGTGTGCATCGGGAGGCTTGTGGCTTTTTTTCCCCTTCTCTACACACACAGAAGGGGGGGAAAGAGGATACGGGGTGGCAGCCTGGTGAAGAGCTTTTGGGGATGAAACTCTCCCTGAACCCTGCTGGAACTGCCCGTTTTGATTTTACTGCTACATGTTTTGGGGACCACTATGACAGCAGTTTCCTCACGGTAAGTTTGGTTTTTTTGGTGCTCTTTTCACGATTTTTTTGTTGTTGTTGTTGTTGGTCATCTCGAAAATCAAGCGATTGTTATTTCACTGCCATCATCATTCCCCCCCACCCCCCCCTTTATGCATGCGGATGCAACAGCTTCTTCTTCCAAGAGAGACGGGGAGACACACACACACACACGCACACACACACACACACACACACACACATAGAGCATCAGTGGGGAGAATTACACGGCTGTGCTGAGATGTTGGCAGCTCATTTCCGAATTTTTATAAGGCTCATTGTGAATATCCGGATTATGCGGATTTGTTAATGCGTGTAAGAGGCTCATTTTATACACACTTATTCAAATAGCCGCCACAATAGGCCATCTTCAGTTGTACGCCCGCAGTGTTACCATATTATTAAAGTTGCCCTATTACAGTTTCCGTCAGCGTTCTCATAATGTGTGAACGGGCCATTATTGCGCCAGGGTCAGGTCGTGCATTGCACATTAGAGGCAGATTAAAACTGCATCCTGAAACCCTGTGTTGGTAATAACACATGTAGTAAATAAGCTTCAGGGGGAATCATTATATTCCTGTGTATCAGGGGCTGCACTGAGTGTCTTCCCAAGGTTAACTAATTGACAAGCCCCCCCCCATAATTGTGGAGATGAATTACACATGAGCCCTGTTTCATTTTTGGCTCACTGGTAGATCTGATGTCTTACTGGCAGGATGGCTATAAGGTAGCTTAGTCTATTTTTTCTAGGGTGACTAATTGCCACGCATTCATTATAACAAATCTATCTTTTTTTTTTTTCCCTTTCTGTTTTCCTTCCTAGGTGGTATGAGTGAACGCTTACAATGACTATTCTGTTCGGAGACTGGATCGCGATTATTGCTCAGATGAGTCTGGGCGCTCAGCTGAATATAAATTAGGTGTTCGGCACCACAGATTGCTGGAAGAGGCAGAGGAAGAGAGAGACAGAGCAAAGACAATCCGCAAAGACAAATGCCAAGGCCTCACATGATGAACAGAACTCTGTATTTGATCCTGAATTATAGAAATACCAAATTTGAACAAAATATCAACAGGTCAAAGGAAGTGTAAACACAACACAGATTATTGCAGCTTTTACAGAGTGGGGATGTATCTTTCTATTTTCTTTTTCCTCCTCTTATGGGCTCACGCCCTGACATTGAAAAACTTGAATTACTCTGTCCCGGAGGAACAAGGTCCGGGGACCGTGATTGGGAACATTGCCAAAGATGCCAGACTCGGACTCGAACAGGTTGGACAGGCAGGACAGGGTAAGAAAGCCAACTTCAGGGTGCTGGAAAACTCAGCTCCGCATCTCATCGATGTGGACCCCCAAAGCGGACTCTTGTATACAAAGCAGCGCATTGACAGGGAAACGCTGTGTAAGAGAAACCCCAAGTGCCAGCTCTCCATGGAGGTGTTTGCCAATGACAAGGAGATCTGCATGATCAAAATAGATATTCAGGATATTAACGACAACTCACCCACTTTCCCCTCGGATCAGATTGATATTGACATTTCTGAAAATGCAGTGCCAGGGACACGCTTTCCCCTGACCAGCGCACATGACCCAGATGCAGGGGAAAATGGCCTGAAAACCTATCAAATAACACGCGACGACTACAATCTCTTTTCCTTGGAGGTAAAATCCCGTGGGGACGGGACTAAATTCCCAGAATTAGTTATTCAACGACCGTTGGATCGAGAAGAACGAAGCCATCACACCCTTATTCTGTCTGCCACTGATGGGGGGGAATATCCTAGGTCGGGCACCATGCAGATAAATGTTAAAGTTATCGATTCCAATGACAATAGCCCCGTGTTTGATCAGCCCTCATATGTTGTGGAAATTCCTGAAAATTCCCCTCCCGGCAAAGTCCTAATCGATTTAAATGCTACTGATCCAGATGAGGGCAACAATGGACAAGTAGTCTATTCTTTTAGTGGGTATGCCCCAGAGAGAATCAGGGAGCTCTTCTCCATAGATTCAAGAACAGGGGTCATAAAGATTCAGGGCGAAATTGACTACGAGGAGAGCCCTGTTATTGAGATTGACATCCAGGCAAAGGATCTAGGTCCCAATCCAATCCCAGGCCATTGTAAAGTCACTGTTAAAGTGCTTGACCGGAATGATAACTGGCCATCGATAGGCTTTGTGTCTGTGAGACAGGGAGCCATCAGTGAGGCAGCACCTCCAGGCACTGTCATTGCTCTGGTCCGTGTCACAGACAAGGACTCAGGCAGGAATGGGCAGCTTCAGTGCAGAGTGCTGGGTAATGTCCCGTTTAAGCTTGAGGAAAACTATGATAACTTCTATACAGTAGTGACGGACAGGCCCTTGGACAGAGAGGTACAGGATGAGTACAATGTCACCATTGTGGCCAAAGACAATGGCATTCCTCCTCTTAACTCGACAAAATCCTTCACAGTAAAGATTCTGGATGAGAATGACAATGTTCCTCGCTTTACCAAGTCAGTTTATCTTCTTCAGATACCTGAGAACAACATCCCGGGGGAGTACCTTGGTTCAGTTCTGGCACATGACCCAGACCTTGGCCAGAATGGCACAGTGTACTACAGCATACTCAACTCAAATGTGAGTGGTGGTGATGTTAACACCTATGTTAATGTAAACGCTGCTAATGGAGCCATCTATGCTGTGCGCTCTTTTAACTATGAGCAAATTAAGTATTTCGACTTTAAGGTCCTCGCTAAAGATGCCGGGTCGCCTCACCTGGAGAGCAATGCCACCGTGCGCATCAGTGTTCTGGATGTCAATGATAACATTCCTGTCATAGTTCTGCCCCTACTCCTAAATGATACGGCTGAAATCCATGTGCCGCGTAATGTTGGTGTTGGCTACATTGTCACCACAGTGAGAGCGGTCGATAATGACTATGGTGAGAGTGGGAGACTCACCTATGAGATCTCAGATGGAAATGAGGAGCACCTCTTCGAGATTGATCCAGTGACAGGGGAGGTGCGAACAGCACATCCCTTTTGGGACGATGTGAGCCCAATTGTGGAGCTGATCATCCGAGTGTCAGACCACGGCAAGCCAACCCTCACCGCTGCCGCCAGGCTCATAGTCAAGGCCTCAGATGGACGTCCTCCTGACGGACTGCCACGCACAAAGGACAATCAGAACTGGGACATGTCCCTTCCTCTCATTGTAACTCTAAGCATCATATCTATCATGCTTCTGGCTGCCATGGTGACTATAGCAATCAAGTGCAAGCGGGAAAACAAGGAAATCCGTACCTATAATTGTCGCATTGCAGAGTACTCGCACCCTCAGCTGGGGAAAGGCAAGAAGAAGAAGATTAACAAGAACGACATCATGCTGGTGCAGAGCGAGGTGGAGGAGCGGGATGCCATGAATGTGATGAATGTGGTAAGCAGCCCTTCGTTGGCCACCTCTCCCATGTACTTTGACTACCAGACACGCCTGCCACTCAGCTCACCAAGGTCAGAGGTCATGTACCTCAAGCCCACTGCCAATAACCTCAGCGTGCCCCAAGGCCACGTGGGATGCCACACCAGCTTCACAGGCCCAGTCACCAGCACTACAGACACACCTACTAACCGCATGTCCATCATACAGGTAAGGGAAATTGCACTCTCCTCTTTCACTGTTATGCCACCATTGTCACATCACAACCCTGAGAAAGCTCCCATTTCCGATATCAACGTTTGCCCTTTGTTTTTGAAAATGAAAGAAAAAAAATATAAGGACAGGCAGAGGCAGAGAGGCCCAGGAGAACAGAGAGAAAAGGAGGGGAGGGAGGGGTGAGTATTAGAAGGATTAAACAGTCATTCTGGTGCTCTCATAGAACAGAGCCTGTGACATCAACACAAATCAGTTGTGCTTGAAATATGTCATGGCAGGCTTTTGAAATCAGTTTTCATGTAGAAATTTTTCATTAATCACTCAATCATTGTCATTCTCTTTCTGTGGAGTAAAGAGTTTTGCCTGTGGCTGAGCTATAATCAGGTATGTAGTTTTCTCAGGATCAATTCCATTTGAGATTACCCAATTATCCCACAGACATTTGCATGTCCTAATCAAATGACTGGATTTTTTTGATACAACATTTAGTTACACCAAACATTGACAGATGCTATTTGCTTTACAAACAACTGTTTATATCATCAAAACTGTCGCAAAGTTCTGTAGCGCTTTGTGGTTAATTCTTGCGATTTTAATTCCTAGAGATTAACAGATTATAGTTATTTTCGCAGCTACTTTATAGGTCTTTGTGTGGAGTACTTGGGTGTATAAGCCTCTAACGTGATAACTTCTCTGTGTCTTTGGTCTTAAGCCCATTAAAAGTCTGTCGTGTCAGACAAGGATTAAGGCCTGCTTAAAACAGTGGTATATAACTTTGGATAATGGGCAGCTGTGGCACAATGAACCCTTTTAGTGATGTTTACCTGTTGTTTATATATATATATATATATATATATATATATATATATATATATATATATGTGTTACTAATATTATTTAATAGAAATAATGAAGAGTCCTCAGTTAGTTATCAACCTATGCCTGTAACGTTGTACTATTTGGCAAATTAGGAGGATGACATTTTTCTTTCCGGTTATATCTACACGGACTATAACCATTAGTCTCCTGATTAGGCTCTCCGCTCTCCTTTCTATCCGACCATTTGTGTTGGACGTGGATGTGAATATGACTGCAATCAGATGTGACGTGTTCCCACCAGGGAGGACGGCCACTGTCTGTTGTTCCCACTCTCGGTCTCAGCCCTGCTTCTATTATGAGCCAGCTGCATAGGGCAAGGGTCAGCACAAAGACCGTTAAGGCTTCCTAATCAGAGGGACAGAATAATTGCCGGTCCATTCTGCAGGCTGTTTCTCTGCTAATGTAGTGATGATGAATTAGACTATGGGGGCTGTTGCACACCCGCTCTGTGCACTTTTCTTTCCCCCTTTGAGATTGTCAAAGGGGGAACGAGCAGGAGCAGCAGCAGCACATTCCTTCGCGCCTTGTTTACAGAGGGTCCCCTCGACGCATCAGGCGTGCAGGGTGCTCTATTGTATTATTCAACAGAAACCTGTGTAGAGGGAGATGGCCTGAGGCATTAAGTTTCCTCAGAAGCTGTACAGAAGCATATCACTTTCCTCCCTCCTCTCTGCCTCTGCCTTCTCTGTCCGTCCGTGTGGACAGTAAGTAACCTGAGTCAGAGCAGAGTGGCTATGGGAAAAATGTCAGGAAACAAAGACAGAATTCCCCTTCCATCGATCCCGAGGCCTCTCAGCCCATCTGTCATTACAGTTGCCATGGGAGGAGAGGCTAAATAGGAAAAATAAATAAAGAGACCGATAAAGCGGGGGAGCACATCGCCTGCCCAGTCAGTTTCACAAGGGCACCTTAGTGTGGCTGTCTTCATCTACACCTCGTAGGGCCACTGTAACTGTCTGCAACTTCCAGTCTCTCTCCACATGGCTGCTGGTCTCTAATGATGTTTTATAGTGGTGCACTGGCAGACAGGCTGGGCTTGGTCTCTAGCTGGGAGAGGGGAATAATATGAACATATCAGCAGAGCTCTGCTGGCCTTATCATTGTCACCACCGTGCCAGCACCCGGCCCAGTGGAGAGCTTCATTTCATTTCTAAAGAGAATTCCTGGGATAAAGAGATGGATGATACGTAATGATGCCTAATTCCGCTTAAGGCGTTGAAGGGAATTACTTAGTGTGGAATCAAGGTTAAAACCAATCTGCTGCAAAATTCCTCAATGCCCAGGAAGAAGGGATTTCAGTAATTCGCTCCAAAGAGTGAGCCTGCGCCCACTCCGTCTTGAATATGTTTTAGGATTTGGTCCCACATTATGTTTAACTTCAGTGGCTGTGCCAGGCGGTGGCCCGCTGACTGGTTCTTAACTTCCTCTGCTGCTACCTTTTTCCAGAGGCTGCCCTCCTTGTTACCAAACATTCGAAGACTCCTGTGTCATTACTTTTAATTGGCCCATAATTTATCATTGATTTGTTTTGATAAGTTTTGAATGTTGTAATTTGATTCACCGTGAAACTCTAATTAAACTGAATCCTGTCTCGGTGGGAGACCATCCATGTTAATAAGGTGCAGGTGGTACAGAGGCGGAGGGGTCTGAAAGGCTATTAAAGCTGCCTATAGGTGGCGGCATTCTGCCTTCTGTGAGGTGGCATTGAGACGAGGGTGTCAAGGAGAAAAGGGGCTCTAGCCGCTGCTGACTTGACATTGTCACTTGTCCGTGGGTAAGGGGAGCCTAATGCTCGAACGGAAAATGTCAGACGTGAATTCATAACAAACACATGGACTATGAAATACTTCTCTGCATGACAGCGTTTTATTTCAAAGGAAAAAATCACTAAATTCAATATGAGACACTGAATGCATACATGCATTACTGCAAATAAATTGGATAGCGAGGTAGATTGTTTTTTTTTTATTGTAATCATAATCCAAGGTCTTTGAATGGATCCTCAAAATGACAGCCATTAAACTATCAAATGGTTTTTAAAGAAAGATGAAAAATCATTTAGGAGGTGTGACTGTGATCATTCAAGTACAATATTTCAGATGAAAAGTTCCCCCCTCTGATTTGTTGAGGTTGAGCATGTGCATGCCAACAATGTAGCTGGAGCAGATGTTGAAAGTGAATGCTTCCAGGAATGGTCTTACTCTGCATAATTTAAGGGGAGATGGTGTGTGTGTGTGTGTGTGTTTGGGTGTGTGTGGGTGAAGCGTCATTGTGTATTCCAGGCATGTGATTTAAGCCTTTAGCTGGCAGGCTCCGTGACAGAGCCCCTCTCTTTTATGAGCGGGACAATCTTGCATTTGTCCGAACCTTGAAACACCCTTCCTCCAAGAAACACACTCACGCACACGCACACACACACAAACACGCGCATGCTCGTGCACACCAACACGCAGATGCACATGTAACCGGGCTTGGGCTGTTTTTAAGGATTCTAGTGAAAAGTCTTATCAAAGCCTCCGCTGTATATTGTATTGAAATTGCTCCCACACTTCAGTGGCCACTGAGGCAATGAATAGAAAAGCGCTCTTTATTTCATTTCTCTCCCTCTCCCTTCATCTTAGATAACTGCTCTCCTCCGGAGCTTTCCATGGAATGAGTTTGGTGAACCTGTATGTACTGAAGCCTGCTTGTAGACAGGATTGAGCAGCTCAGCTACCAGATTCACAAACAGTCATTTACAGGAATCAGAGACAGTTCAAGAAGCCATTTGTAATTTGTGTACTCTTGCTCCTCTCTCGAGCTCTTTTGGGCCAGTAAGGACAGATTTGTGTTGTTTGAGCTTGCCAGTACATAAAAAAAAAAAGAAAAAAAAAAGAAAATGATCAGCTCGCCTCAGGGTGTATCTTCTTATTTTCTCAAATAAACATGCTGCTGCTGTTGTACATAACTGTACACTACACACTGAAATTCTGAATTATTAATAGGCAGTCTTATTTTTATTTTTTTACCTCCCCGAAGCTCACATGGTAGATTCAACTGAGAGGAAGTGCCTGGAGACCACAGAGTTTGGCTCGGGAGAATAACAGAAAAATGATTGTTATCTCAATATAACAAATATATAGACTTTTTTTTTTTTTTTTGTCATTGAACGTTTGGTTTATCAGCCACACTTCCTTGTATTTCAATTTGCGGAAGTGCTTGTTCCAGTACAAGCGCTTTTCGTATGTCTGGAAGCTGTGGCAGAAGTGTAACACACAGCACAACGCAGCAGCTATATTTGCAGCCTCTTTCATTAATAAATCATAACGTTTAACAAATCAGAGGGAAAGCGGAAGATGTCACGATAAACATCAGCAGTCTCTGGCTACATATTTGTGAACATGGGGGGGGGTAACACAGGGGGTAAGGAACACTTAGCTACTTATTTTCTGATACAAGCAGAATTCGAGCTGTATTTACTTGTCTGGTGACTGTAACATGAGAACGCGGGAGGGAAAGAGGAGATGGCCATAGTGATCTCTCAAGACGCCCAGCAGTAACAGAATTTTCAAGTTTTTAGACAAGAAAACACATTTAAAATCTGCTCTGGTCGTATGGAACAACACCAGTGTCTTTCTTTCACCGGCGCTTTTGATGTTTTGATGCCTCGATTTCCAACATTGAACACGCTCAGGATGAAAATTCTTCAGATATTCACACAATTAGTAGCTTTGCAGATACATTTTACGAGTAGCCCGGAAATTTGTTTGAGGTTGGAGGGAGCCGTGGAAGCGGATGTTTTATTTATTGCGAGTTCTCAAAAATCCAAGTAACCCTGCTGAATAATTGAGTATAAATGGAGGCCCCAGACGATGCCCACCACTAGACACAACTTTATCCTGTAACTTAGACCAAACTCGAGTCCAACTGTTGACAGAAGAAGATAGATATAGATAGGCTGAAGACAATTAGGTGTACTGTCTCGGGCAGCCACTAGAAAACCTTTCAGCCAGCTGTCGTGCATTCATGTGGACACAGCACTTATCTGTGCTGCTTAATTTCATTACTTTAACAGACCTCCCTGACCCGGCAACGCAGGGCAACAAAGGAATTTTGTTTTTTTTTTCCAAGTGCAGTGAAAGAGACAGGATATGAGAACACAAGCTGACCTCCGTGATAGCCAGACTGGCCGGACACATTAAACCAATTTGCTTGGTTCAATAGGAAGTAGCCTATTGGAGATGACATGGGCATGATAATGCGACTGTGGATTGTCAGTGGACATTCATCGCTCGAGTTATTGTGTGTTTGTGATTGAGGGGAAGTGGATGATTAGGACTCCTCTGCCTATTTCAGCGACACCGGAGCTTCAAAATATCATGTCATACTGTCATGTCCTTTTGTTAAGTAGCACTTAGTGACACTGTTTCGTATGAGCTACCTTCCAGGCAGACTGGCATTTTAAGTGGTATCAGATCAAGTCCTAAAGTAATTACTTTTATATAATTTTACGGGGCTGCAGCGAGCGTGACTTTATCTTGCCAGTCATGTTGTGTTTGTCTGGCTGTGTGACAGTGTGTCTTGTTTTCCTGACCCTGTCAGTACTGCCCGTTGCCCTTATTTCTGTTGCATTGCAAGTGGACGCCCACACCAGATTGATCTGCGAGTTGTACACCTGACAGTCCTTTCCCTTTAATGTGTTTTTCTTTTCTAATATAAATGCCTTCAATCCATTCCATTTGACAGAAGGAAAAAGAAGAGATCTGTGCATGCCCCCAGTAGATTTTGAAGCATTTACTTTGGCGCTGCTGGTATTGTGCTCAAAAAACTCAGGAACAAGGAGCCAACCTAGCATCAACCGAGGTCACAAAAACAAGAGAACAAAACATAACCTTCACAGTGGAGGAATCCAAGATTCATATGCCATGTGTCTGTCTGTGTGTGTGTGTGTGTGTGTGTGTGTGTGTGTGTGTGTGTGTGTGTGTGTGTGTGTGTGTGTGTGTGTGCGCACATACACATGCTCACCTCCGTTACCACCAGCTGTGCTCTGAAGCAGCGGTCTTGCTGGTTCCTTCAGATTGGAGGGGCTTCCCTGTAGGGGCCGCCTGCCCCCTGAGGGCTCTTAGATCCCCCCTGGGATCTTCAGACTTAACGCTTTGAGCAGCGGGGTGCCCCGGCTGCGGCGCTAGAGATGGGCATATATAAGAGTGACCTCACAATAATGTTCACTGAGATGCGCAGCGCACAGAGGGCTTCATAGGCGTACGTGGTGTGGCGATGTATTCTTTGAACTGCCAGCAGCTGTGTCTCCTTGCTGTAAATCAAACACTTTCAAAGTCAAACAAAGTGGAACTCGCTCTGCCGCGTGTTGGCACGGGTCCAACCTGAGAGAGCTTTTATTTCTGCCACATCTTCCTTCACTGTGCCCCCTAGGCATGTGCTGTAGAAACAACACGCAGCTCAAAGAATGAGTTATGTGGATCTGTTCTCACCTTCTATCTCATTAGTATAAGAGGAATGATTTATCCCTTTCTCCCGGACTATCTCTCTCCTTGTCCTTGCCTTCCACAGTTCAGCACTTCCTCAGCTTCATCAGTAATGTGATTAATTGATTGGAGCGACATACCATGAATACCATCTCATTTGCTCTAATTTCACCTAAGTATGTGTCAAAACACACCGCTGTATGACGGGGCCTCTCCTCCCCTCGTACAACCGCGGGAGTACATTACAAGCGCTCCGTTCAGGGCGACGCTTTGCTTTGCAATTCGAGGCTTATTTTTCTAAACAGTGTAATCCTGCCAGTGTATGTTTGTGTGTGCCTGAGAAAGGTCCGACACACTAATAGGAAGGATCCCAATGACTCCTCCATTCCTGCTCGTATCTGTAGCACAGTTTGAAATCTGACTCCCATGTCTAAAGCCCTGTGTGTGTCTGAAGGGAATTGACAGCCACTGTGTTTTGCATTGGCTGTTGCGTGTTTGTGGCAACACAGGCGAGTGAGTCGGCACTCTCAGATGTTATTGCCTAAACAAAAGACCCACTAAGTGGTGGGCACACAAGATTTGTCATCAAACGTTTGACTGTGTCTGCTCTTCAGGGTAGCAGTGGCGATGCTGAGTGCTAATGGCGTATTGAAAATGGGACATTTGGCCGGTTTCATCTTTTTCTATTGTGCTACACAGATGTACTCAATTGGCCCCTCACTGGGTTTATGTCTTCGAGAGAAATCTTCTTGGGGCCTGTAGCATTCAGATCAATTGCTGGTTTGCTCTGTTTCTTATTGATTTTTTGCTCTGTTTGGGACTGAAATACTGTATTTCATTATCCATCACTCTGAGCAGTGCTTAGTTTTAGATAGAAAAAAAAAAAAAAAAAAAAATGAAGCGTTAATGCTCGCGCTCGTTCCCGCCCGCTCCCCCTCCTCGCCTTCGCTCTGACTCGCTTCCTTTTTCGGATTCCCTTTCTTTCTCCCCTGCTCATGTCATCACAGATAAGTGTTGCAATTGCTCATGTTACTGACGACCCAAGCCAAATTCATAATGATGAGATTATCTTGTCAACAGTACAGAGTGTATATGTCTGCCGTATTGATCCGCGCGCAGTCTTAATAAATGAAGTACCGCGATGGAAGCGTTGGCTCAATGATAACTCCGAACAGATCTTGCTATTTATACACTCTCAACACTGCAGAGATGATGAATGGAACTTGTGTATTCTGCCCTTCTCCTCTCTCCTCTCTTTTCCCCCCCCCTTTCCTCCTCCTGCGTCTCCTCCTCTCTCCTCCCTCTCCTCTCATATTCTCTCTCCTCCTCTCCCGTTTCAAGATTGATAGGGTAAAGCAGCCCCCGTTACCCACACACATTGTCTGGAAACGCGTCCCCTTCGAGGTCACGTTGACATGCTGAGTCGATGTACTCCCAGGTGGAGAGACATGGGTGCTGCTGTGGGAGGAACCAATCAGATAGACCACAGGGGAGGCAGAGAGGGGAGGGGGGGGGAAAAAATAAAAAATTACCAGCCCCGGAGCTCGGGCCTGTGTGCGTCTTTTTAAATGACTGAGGTTTTCAAGGGGAGTTTATCTGTGCATTTGAAGAGAAGGTCAGCGGGGTTTAAAGCCCGAGATTATGTGTGATTGTTTCTTCCGCGGGCTAGCTGATTAATGCTAAAGCTGGTCTGACAGACTCTTAATGCGCCATAGACGCACTTAAAAGAGACGGAGAGGAGCTGGCGTCTGATACTCCTGACAACGGAGACTTATCGCAAAGCCTTTTCTGTCCGTTTTTTTTTCTCTCCGAGGTGCACGGACAGTATCCTCCCTGTCATCCATTCCTCTGTTTTTCCCACCCACCTCCTTTTTCTTGGATACCTCTGACCCGACGCATATACAGTAGATAGGTCACCTTGAAATGAAAGCAGGCATAGGCCATCTGCTGCATGTGTGTGCATGTGTGCATAGAGAGCGAACGCAGGTGTGTGAATGCGCACTTGTGCATTTATTGATATTAGACACGTGTGCTTGCATCCGGCCCGTCTGTGTCGGCGTGTTTATTTATCTGTGTCTGGCCTTGGTTCTAGGCTTTGGAGAGATATGTGGAATCCTTTCATCCACAGAACAGCTCCGCTTCCATCAATTCAAATGGAATAAATATGTTCTTTAATGTTTTTTTTTTTTTGTTTGCGAGCTCTCAGCTTCTCTCTTGTTAACCTGCAAACTAGACCACGTTTTGCGGATGGTTTATTTCAAAGCTCAAATCATAAAAATGCTTGTTTCTTTAGTCGTATCTGATGCTACTGCCGGATAAGAGGGTTTTAATGATATCAGTTTGAAAGTGTAGTAAACGTGAGCTTTCAGCAGGCTGAAAACCGGTCGACGGTGTTTTTTTTATTATTCGATTGCAAGGCCGCAAACAGCGTGCTTTTCTAAAGAATTTAAAGTGCCACGCTGCCTTTATTTAGAAATCACTCTAGACACTGAAGAAATCAGATACATTTGTTCAGTTTCTATTTGAATGCGCTTCTCTATTGCAGTTTGTTTGATCACGATTTTCCTTTCATTTCTCATCCCCTACGTGTACGTATGAATCCCGTCTTCCGAAGAGGTCATGGATTTTATCCTTTTAAACTTAAATTGGGTGGTACGCCTATTCCCTCTCTTGCTGAGAGTTGAGAGATGAGCAGATTGAGCTGATACAGATGTAGCTTAGCATACAAACATTAACAGGGGGGTGCTAGCCCGGTCTGTCTGAAGATAACAGAAATCCCCCTACAAGCACCTCTAAAGCTCCCTAATTAATTCATTTGTTATATCTTGTTCATTTAACCACAACATGTTCAATCAACACAGTGTGGTGTTATTGGAGGTTATGTGTCAGGCTAGTTTCCTGGCTGGAAGCAGTGAGGTTCACACTTAGTTTATAGACATGAGGAAAAAAAGACAGTGAACAAGTGTATTCGCCGAACTGTCGAAAGTATTGATTAAAAGCTTTGTTTGTCGGCTTATTGCTCAAGAAGTCTTCATCTGTGCTTGCACTTATGTATGCTCAGAGTGGGCACAAACACACACATTCTATTCTCGAGCAGACGTGCGGATACTTTGCGACCAGGCATTTCTCTGCAAAGCTGAAGCTCACGTCAAATTTCTGTGATTCAAAGACTATTACATCTGGAGTTTGAATCGGTAGGATTCGTCCAGGCTGTTCGGCAACGCACCGGAAAGGTAGTTGATTGTTGAGTATCTTTCTTGGGATGTCAAATGTTGACATTTTGGGAAGGTAAAGCGTCCCTGAGCACAGCAAAGAATTAAGAAAATAAGAGAATCCAAACAGAGGGCTGCAGGGTCTCTGCGGATACGAGACACTGACACCCCTTGTCTCCCCGTTTGAGTCTCCCTCTCTGTCTGTTTCCATCTCGTTATGTCTGTTGTGCATCAAATGTGCTGAAAGGTTGAAATCCATCCTGTGACGCTGGGAAGGCATTGTGCAGTGACACACAAAAAAAAAAAGATAATTCCCCTCAAATGCATTAAAACTAAAAGCAATCATGTTTTTGAAGATGCAAGGAGTAGAAAGTACAGATGTTTGTGTTGAAATGTAGTGAGTTGAAGTTAAAAGTAAATACTCAGTACTGATACCTGACAACATCCACTTTTGGTACATTAGCAAAGTTTTTGTCCTCTGTTTTTTGTTCGCACTCCTTAACAGCTTCGTATTTTTGGGCTGAGTTGGCTTTGGATTAATGAGGGCAAAGCAAGGTCGGTGCTGACTCAAAGCTGTTGTAACTATCGATGAGCAAGTAGTGAATGATTAGTAGCTCACACATCATGATCACATTCTGCGCCCTGTCTTTTCTATTTACCAGTCTCCTCACACTTTCAGTTGCTTCGTATAAATAATTCAGCATCAAGCGAAGTCATCTGACTACAAGATTTTGACTCGGGAGTTTACATGTTTTCCTTTATCAATAATCACAAGACTGATCCCAGCTGTAAAAGTTGCCCAGACCAGCTGGTTAAATGTGTCTACACAAAGAAAGTTGGAGTTGTGGGGGAAAACAACACTGCTATTTAAGGAGAGCTGACAAACTGCTGTGTTAGGGGTTTCCGTGTGTTGGAATAAATATCCATGCCAAAAGCTACATTTGTCATTTGCTCCTGGGGCTAAACTGCCACAGATGTGGATTGTGTTGATAGGAGTACAAACGCGCCGCCGCGTGCCCGCCCCTCCTCTACAGAACACACAAGTTTCCTCTGAGCTGGATTCAGGGATGGCAGCTGAGCGGAATTGGCTGCCGAATTGTTGTCAGTGCTGTTGTATTTGTAAAAAGAAATCATGGCAGCAAGTGCAGACACACAGAAGTAATACTGCAGAAGGTAATTGCAAATATGACAGTGCCTGTGATTCTTAAGTAAGATTAGAATGAAGTTACTCTTGGCCTTTTCAACCGGACAAACATTTTTATATTTCGGGGAAAATAGAGATGGGGTCACAACCTGTTCCAGTCAGACTCTTTTTGTCTTGTAGACTGTGATTTAGTTGTTGTTGTTGTTGTTTTTTTTTTTTTTCCATTTCACGTCCAGGTCTTATTTAATGATTTCCTTTGTCTGGTTTACTGCCCACACCTGAACAGACTGCCTCATTATATTCCACTGCACATAGGTGCGACTGCATCCCATAATAACAGCTCGGGAACAACACACACACACACACACACACACACACACACACACACACACACACGACCAATTCATCCAGGTATGTTCATGTCATTAAATATACATGTGTGCTCTGTTCACTGGTGAAATCATGTATTCTCAGGTCTTGGTGTTTCTGTTATTTTAAAATAGACTTTTATATTTTTAAGATATGATATATTATTAATTATATTAAATATTGATTAATCTGTTGATTGTTGTCCCGATTGGTGGAACTTTATTTAAAATCAAATCAAAGAATCAAAGAAAAGCAGCAAATACTCATATGTAAGAAGATGGAACCAGCAAATGTTTGACATTTTTGCTTGAAAAAAATGACTCGTCGATCAATCGATTATCAAAATAGTTGTCACTAACTTTCATTCGATTCAACAGCAGTGGTTAACAGACAACTCATTGCGGCCACACTGCAAAAATAGAACCACTGTGTAACTGTTGTCTGCGTTCCCCTGACTGAAACAGTCATCTCGGATTCAATTTATTTGATTTCAAACCAGAGGTGGATTGTTAAATGGGTCACAGTCAAATTGGCTTTATTTACTTCCATTTAGCCAAAAAAGATGTTGACAGTTTGACTCAGTGTAGAGCCTCACTTGTGCGCTTCCAACGTGGCAGCTTATTGTAATCTTTACCCGAGGGGATGTTGGTCAACATCACACTATATGGGTAATGTCCTTTTTTTTTTTCCGCTAGATAAGGATGAATCATTCAATAACAGCTTAATCAGCCCATAAATAAATCAATTACATGCACAGGAGTGAAGAAACAGATTATTATATATTTTTTTGTCATATGTGTTAAATAGATTATTCTGTATTACCGTATGCCCATTAAGACGAGCCTTCCGAGCCATTTTGTTTATGCGGGATTTAGTTTAGCCCATCATTTGATTTTTCATGCATCATAAAATAGGCTAGACTGTCAGATCCCTAACACCTGTAATGGCGTGTGTGTGTGTGTGTGTGTGTGTTTGTGTGTGATAAAGATAGAGAAAAACAAGTTCAAGGATACGCACTCTCTCATGAGGTTTGCATTTTATTATTTTCTACGTGAGCTGATTCTCAAGATGATAATGACAGGCTTAAGTGTAAGAGTTTAACAACGCTTTGTTGACCATCTCTCAGACTCAGGGGGTCTGTTTATCTCGTAGAGTCTTCCTTTCATGCTCTTTAAGAGTTATTTAGTTGGCAAAATTTAACTGACAAACATTATTACGGGGGATGAGTGGACTCTACAGAATCTGCTCTCAGAGAGCTCGGGGTGGGGGGTGATGCGCAGTGACTCTTTTATACCTCCTTAAGGCAAATGCACCTATCTCACTTGTACATAAGGAAACTACCTTAGAAATCAGACCAAAGTAGTAATTTGTAGACAGAAGAGAAAATGATACCCGCTCTTGCCTGGGTTCTTCCTCAAATGGAATAATAAAGTAGCAGTAACCGTGCAGGTTAAAGGAAATCAGCTTTGAAGCAGAAGTGTTTTTTTTTTTTTTTTTTTTTTTTTGTCTCGTCTGTCTTGATGAAGAGACGCAAGCGTGACCACCCCGGCCATCCCTCTACCCCGCACAGCCCCTTCTTTTCCATCTTCCCTTCCCTTGTTTTGCATCCCCCCCCTGCGCTCCGTATGTGGATAGCGAGTCAACACTTTCATTTGCACACCGTCCTTCTCTCCACATGAAGTGACTTTCCTGAGACTGAGGATGATGAAACCAAAAGAAAAAGAAGTTGTGCCTGTAAAATGACGTGATACTTCCACCAAGCTCCTAATGGGCACCTCTAATGACACCGTATGGTCAACCAAAATAATTGGCAATCAGTGTGAGTGGTTGCATATTAATTATGAATATTGTTTCTTTTCTGGAGAGCGGTGAATGTGTGAGAGAGGTCATGCTGGTTTTTTTTGCAACTGTATACAAAAGCTCTAAAGTGCTACTTAGCTATGTTTAATGAAGGAAGAGGCCAGCTCTCCACCAAATCAACACACAAACACACACAGACAAAAAACAAAAAGGAATGTTCCGAATTATGGCAGCCCGTGATTAACAAGATGAGACTACTGAGTTGGAGTGGAGCTGCCTCAGTCAGAGGCTTCATAGGAAAACTAGCAATTTTATAAAAAAAAGCCCCATAGTAAGTCTGTAAAGAACGCAGTCACAATATTTCAAGGCAGTGTCAAATCTGGCGCATGTAGATGTGGTCGACTTTATTCAGCTCGTATTGGATTTGTGGCGCAAAGTCGAGCTTGGTGCAATTAAATTTAGGGAAGAGAGGAGAGACTGTCAGTAGGGGAGATACTTTAAATGACTGATCGCAAGGAGCAGGACAAATAATCAATATATTCCGATACACACTCTAGTGATATGTTACGGTCACACTGGCATTGATTTCATGGCAAGTTCTCTTGCTTTACTGTATTTCCTTCCATCCCTGCCGGCATGTCTGAAATATTTCTTCATGTATATATATTTCATTTTCTGCTGTCCATTATAAGAAGCAAATAAATAAATAAAAATCTGAGGCAATTTTGTTATGCTATCAAAAGATTCATCATTATACATGCATCAATAACATTTAGGGTTATGACCGCCTTACATCAAACAAACCCAGAGCTTCAGGTGTAAGTCACATGGAGTGCCAGCTCTGACACAGAGCAACCTGCCATCTTCTGACAAACACTGTAGCACACGGGGAAATCAGTTTATAAGCTCTCCAGCTGAAACGAGGAGTACAGTAGAAGCTGTGTGGTATAAATTAATAACCCAAAGGTTGGTGCCGAAGCTCCCGAATGGTGATTTATCTGGAAAAAAAAAAAAGAAGCAAAAACCTGTTTAGTCTCATTCTGAAAGTTAACCAGAGGTTTGCTGAGCATGCATGCTCGATTTCAGCAGAGCCTCAAGTCATTCACACAACTGCACTCATTCGAACGCAGAAGATTCCAGTTCAACTACCAATTTATACCCTTCTCCACAACACAGCTCACCGGGGCACGTTGGAATTATACAAGAGGTTATGTTTGAGTGTTGGAGACATGTGGGAGAATATTTTACCTTTTTAGTTGGTGCTCTGAGGCAGAGGTACTCCACAGGCATCAAGTGGTGCACAAGTTGCGCTCTTTTTTTTTTTCTTCCCATTTTGCATTTGTCTTTTGAGTGTAGAAAGTATGTGCCACAAATACATCTGATCTCAAATGAGCCACTTATGTTTACCCTCCAGGTAAATCACAGACTCATGGAGACCTTTGGCATTTTTAAAATGATTTAATTCAAGAGGAGTTTAATGCTGTATGCTGAGTTTAATGTGTGTCTATATGACCAACATTAGCGAATCAGTGGGAACATTTGCATATTTCTTGTGCAGTTGTTCTTGATGCCAGCCACCAGGTCAAATTCCCCACAAGATTATAACATCATTAAAACGGTAAAACCAAATACAGCACTCTGAAGGCACCATCAAATCAAATCAGACACCCACATTCGTAAGGCTCACCGTCTATTAAAACAAATATTTAAAGTGATTAGAATGGTGGTGATGAAACATTTACATTCACACTGCTTAATATCTATTAAAACGAGATTTAAATTACTCATACACAGCAACAAATACATCAGGAAAGTAAGGTTGGAAAGTAGTGTTAAACATATGTTCTGATTACTTTCCAGACCTGTGCATGCACTAGCCAGATCAAGATTTATTACAACAGCAGGCTGTGGTGCTCATCCAGCTTTTGTCCACAGGGACCACCAGAATCAAAAGGTAAATAAGTTCCTTGTAGCAGCTTTAAGTCCCTGTGTGCCACACCATCAAAATGACCAATGGGACACACAGAAATCACTTCCTCTTAAGATGAATACAGAGAAGGCTAAAACACTATGACTGCATACTGACAGCCTCCATATCTTGCCGACACTACATGTCCAAACAGTCCTTGAAATCCGAACTTGTCTCGGAGGACGTCATCTTTCTTTCAAAGTACCTTCCTGAATCATTAGCCATGTGCCCATCTTGCCTGATAAGACCTTGGTTTGGTTGAAATCTGTCTAGTCTCCATTTACCGTCATCGGTAGCACTTATTTTGTCTGAAAGTCATTTGAAGCGGACCTCTTGTAAGTTATTTAGAAGATAGTGGGAGATATTTAGCAGGCAGTCGACTGTGATGGCTTGAAGTTCACTTAAGCCCGCTGATTGATTGGTGTGTTATCTCCAGGAAGATGTATAGGACCGACTAATTAGATTTGATCACTTACAATTGCTCCTCAGCCACTAGGTAATCAATGCAGTGTAATTATTGTCTCGTTTCTCCGCCCCCTTTTTTATTCGTACTTCCTTTATCATCCACTCACTCTGCTGTTTTCGCTTTCCCTTTTCTGTTTTCAGTCTTATATTTCCTGCTCCTGCTGCACTCCCCCCTCCAGCGATGGGTTGTCTCTCCTCTAAGCTCATTTCCTCTCCGTTTTATCCTTCACCTGCTCTTCCCATTTGGCTGTTGCTGAGCCACTCTGACAGTTCTCCAAGAGGAATCAAATGGAGCTCCCTTGGTGGTAGCGTCCCACAACAAAGACACAGTTTATCAAATTAAAAACTGCGGTCCAGATCCTTTTGGCTCGCCGACAAGGTTACGGTGGATCTGGAGGCGCTCACACCTCCTGACACCGAGCAAACACATGCACTTGCATCGGAGTGAGTATGTGTGGTTTTTTTGGGGAGACAGTAAAGGACAAATGCATGTATCATGCCCAGAAGGGTAGGTAGAGGAAGGGGGTGCACTCTCGTTCCTGTAAATAAAAGAGAGCTGTCCAATGATGTGTGAAAGAGAAGCTGCAATTTGTCCTCTTTCACCACCGCTACCTAAGATATCAAACACGCACACACACACACACACACACACACACACACACACACACACACACACACACACACACACACACACACACACACACACACAGGTAGATACACACAAACATAGCCCCAAAATGCACCAACAAGGCTTGAGAGTAGAATAGCACTCCAATATGCTTGTCCCATTTGTCTCAATCGGCCTGCTGTCTGCTCGGTCAGTCTTAGGGTCTCAATGGGAATACAGAATAGACTGCAGCTTTTTACACTTACTCAGCCTCACTGTACTCAGTATCTCTCTGACCTTTGTGGCCGTGCCGCATGGAGTGGATACAACACATCGTTCGGCGCGAACCGCCAACATGCCTTTGCAATTCTCATCCACGCTACCACAAGAAAATGTTCTCCGTCGATATCTACACAGAGTGCACCAACCCCGCGGCTGCTGGGATCCATTGAGCGTTGAATGGGTTCAGTGCTTCTCTGGACTTTGAAGGTCAAAGACTCATATTTTAGGTCAATAAGCAAGTCAGATTTCGAGACCTTTAAGGCCAAATACACAAATGCCGCAGTTCGGGTCAGTTCAATTTGCAGTCGGTCAGTTTAGTTCAGCTCAGTTCAGTTCACCTCAGTTCAATTCAAGGAATCCCACAAGACGAAATTAGAAGGCAAGAAGTGCAGGGCATGCAACATAAAACACTCAATGACTCTTGCAATGCCAAATTAATTTATGTACTGTATGATCCAGTGTCTGATAATGATAATAAAACTACTGGACATCTAGCCAGAATGTATCATAACCCCCCCTCCCTCAAATTATCCTGTATTCATTGTGGGCTCTGACTGGCTAAGTACAAAGCAGCCCATACTGGCTGTTATCGATCCATTAATTGGAAAGTGGCCCATTGTAGTGAAAGGGCTGGGCAATATGGACAGACAGGAAGAGATGGAGGCTTAAGATCAGCCCGGACTCTAATTGGCAGGAAAGAGGTTACTATGAAGTGCCGTAATGTGCTTTTTATTGGCTTGCAGAGGGGTTATTTGGTGGAGGGATGCAGAGCATATGCTACTTTAAGTGCGACGAGAAAAAAAAGAAAAAAGAAAAAAGAATAGACCTTTGCTATTTCGAGTTTATTTCATCAATGGTAAACACTCCAGAGGGTGAACAAAAAATGGGATCCATCTGAGTCCTGTGAGTCAGTACACACAAAGTAAATTCATCCACACAGCAATCAAGGAAAACCTGCTAACGTCTTTTCATCCTGATCAGATTAAGTGCCAACAGAGCCGACTTGATTGAAAAGTATGTCCAAGGACGAGTCCCTGGTCATAAAAATACAGAATGGCCACATCAATATAAAGACTTCCATCTCCCCTTTTTGAAAAACTCCGGCTGTTATCATTTCAATGCCAAACTATTTCAAATATTCATTCTTCTAGTCCGTTGTTAGATTCCAGCCTTTGATACATTTTGTGGGTGTTTTTTTTTAATCTTTGGCGAAGGTTGAGGTGGAACGGAGTGTTAAGGTAGAGATAAAGGTGTTGGCAAAAGCATGGAAGGTCAAAGTACTGAGGTGGCCTGTCTGACCTTCACACACCCCTTTTTTCATACCGAGCCACCGCAGAGCACGGATGACATTGAAATACTCTATCGACCATGAGTCAAGCTGTGCATGTGAAAAAGCCTGGCACAAGGAGACATTACTCACTAAACATGACATTTTACCGCTATCAATTCAAGACAGAGTTGTGCACTACATAGCGTAATTATTTGTGTTGGTGATGAATACAGCCACAGCGGTGTGAAAGCTATTTCTCTTAAAGGCATTTGTTTCCTCACCTACCTCTACCCAACAGGGACTCTGAGATATTCCTGTAATAATTTAACAAAATATAAACACATTAGTTTCCGCCCCGCATCCTTCCATACATCCGACTGCTTTAGTTGTTTTTTCGATATTATTAATGTCTTTAAATGCCAGGAAGAAACTGGGAACCTGCATGACCTTTTATCTCAATTGACGTGATTAAAAACCCTCGCGCGCCATACGTTGATAAAATTAACAAGAGGGAAAAGAGAGAGAGAGAGAGAGAGAGAGCCAGGCCGTCGGAGAGACAGAGTAGTTTCCACTGTCGGCGTGATTGATCCGGTCCGTAATGCACTGCTGCATCCAGTGCTGAGTGTTTGTAGGGTTTGTACCAGTATTCCATTATGCTGCTGTATTTTGTCATACGTGCCATTGCTGTTTCTTTGTGTGGCTGTTTACCTCAGAGTTTTTTTTTTCGTGTTAACACGTGGGTTTTTTTTTTTATGTTTACTTTCCCAATTGATCCACATAACACCAAGCTCCCCCCCCCCCCCTTTTTTGTGTACGATTGGTATATAGCCCCTGTATCCAATAACCACCAGATGGTTCAACACAGATCCTCGCGAACAGTTTCTCAATTTCTGGAAAGAAAAAAAAAGAAAGAAAAGAAGTGAACAGTTTGTCACAGAAACGTTGTTAAAGGAAATAGCAAATCGCATTTTAATTTCTGCACAAATAGTGCCGTAATTTGGTTACGAGATGTTTAGCTGACACTTCAACGCGGATACTGCAAAGTTTTCCGTGCTCATCAAGGCTATTGTCCCCCCTGTTATTGATTATACTACGTCTGCCAGATTTGATGCTCAGCTCTGTGGTTTGCTCCCAAATGGCTAATTAGCCCGCTTTATGTGGTTAATGAAATGCTCCAACATAAACGATATAGAGCTCATAGCCACAGTGTTTTACTTGCCCCTACTCTGTCCTCTGCCTCATCTTTTTCTGCATAATTAATCACATGTCACTGGGAGATCTTGTTTCACAGCAGGACTCTGTAGAGCCCACTACATACTTTTCTCTCTCTTTCTCTCTTCTCCGCAGACGGACAATTTCCCCACTGAGCCTAATTATATGGGTAGCAGACAACAGTTTGTTCAAAGGTAAGAGCTGGAATCCATAACGGTCACCACATCTCAGACCTTTCTTTTCTTTTCTCCAATAGTCCCAACACAGTAGTTTTTTTTCCATCACTTACTCATCTGACAATGAATCGGACTGAGTCACAGCAGGGGTTAAGAAGGGCATGTACATTTAATTAGGCTGAAAAGTGGTCACTAACAGTCTTTTATCTATAATACATTAAATATGATCACACAAAGGAGTTTCCCTTTAGCAGACAGTAGTGGTGGTGCGGTATTATTCCAAGCATTTTATTGCACCTTAAATCCTGTTATACTCTTCTGCTTTTGTTAATCGTTCAAGGGTGCTCGTCATTGTTACTTCCTGTATTCAAACTGTATAAAAAAAAAAAAATAATCATCAAAAGTCTGAGAAATTCTCTGCCGCAGAATGTGCACCAATACTCTTCCACTTTTTTTCTCTGTTTTTCTTTAGTAGTTCAACATTCAAAGACCCCGAGCGAGCGAGCCTGAGAGACAGCGGTCATGGCGACAGCGACCAGGCCGACAGCGACCAGGACACCAACAAAGGCTCCTGCTGCGACATGTCTGCGAAAGAAGCCCTCAAGTTAAAGGCCACGGGCGTGAAACCGCCGCCTCTGGAGCAAGGTGAGCGCCTCATTGGCAAGTTTGACTGCATGAGGAGTGAGAGCTGCTGCGCCAAGCCAAACGCGCTTGAACCGAGCGACTATCAATCCTTTCTCTGCACCGCAGTTATTTGTATTAACGATTGAGCCCCTGACTTGCCTGAACGCTCACAATCTGAACTTCTACTTGGCTACTTTATTCTCCCCTACTTTGTTCTCTGCACTTTTCTCATTTAATGTGTGTGTGCCGCATGTGTGTGTGTGTGTGTGTGTGTGTGAGCCCCAATGTGTGTGTTTGAGGGTGTGAGTGAGTGTGCATTCTATACACGTCCTCAGTTTATCAAAGCAGACAAGCCCATTATGTTTTTATAAGCCCAACTACTTCAGCCTCTCCATTTAGTCCCCCTTCCCTGAGCACCCGTCTCTGAAACTTTGATAATGGAACATGGAAAATGACTTAGTGAGCGGCGTGCGATGTAGCTTCGTCGCGTGGTGATTAAATATGAATAATTATTCTGAGCACAGTGGGTCGGGCAGATTACACATGACATGTGTAGAACAATAACTCCCCATATGTGAGTTGTTGCAGTCCTCCTCACCCCAGCCACCTCACTTGATTAGTGCGGGGTCAAGAGAGGCAAGAAAACCCAAGATTATGCACTGGCCTGTACAGAAGTAATGGGACAGGAAGTATGGTACATTTCCCACCGCAGCTTCAACTAGTCATGTACCTCAGGCGTGGGCCATTACCTGCTTGGAAAAACAGATATTCCCACAGAAATACAAAATTCAAGCCTCTATGTATCTCACCGACTGGATCTCTAGAAGTACAGAGCCGTATACTGAACATGGATCCTCTGTAATGGTGCTATTAATCCTGGGAACAGAAGGGCTGTTCTACTCCTTGCGGAAGGACAATGACAATTTGTGCAACACTCTGTGCTGCAATATGCATGTCTTACTAGATAGAGTTTTTTTTTTTTTTTTTTTTATCCCTTTCATTGGTTTTTTGAATGGAAAAAAGCCGCACACAGTGGCAAGAGAAATTGGCCAATTAAAAGGCTCCATATGTTTCTCATTTTGAAAATGTTCCCATTTAATTGTCCGTGAGGGACTGAAAGAATCACATTTGTACACACACGCATACACATGACATGAGCAGAGCGGAGTGTGCTGGGCGGTAGTCAGTCTGTTGAAAAAAAAAAAAAAAAACAACGTTGGCGGATGTTTGCTTGCCGCTGCCTGATAGTTCCAACCTCAGCCTGTCCTACCATCTTTTTTCTGTGTGTCGCCTGCGATCAGTATCCTTTTGACGAGCTCGAACAAGAGCTCGTCGGACGGTACATGTGCACACACACACACACACACACACACACACACACACGGACAGAAGCTTGGGTGGTGCTGGAAAAACTCGGCAAAAGGCTGTAACCTCCCTCTGCCTGTTCCTCGCTCATCGCTGCCCTCCCGTTTGCTCTCACCCCGCCGCTGTGTTCGCACCCTCCGCCGCTGGCTCCACTTCTCCACCTCAACTTGTTTGGGGAAATCGATTGATGTGAGATTAGACAGTTAACTGGCTGCAGCTGGCTGTGTTTAGCCAATAACATGTGGGCTTAGCCGAGCCGTGGGGGAGGGCAGGGGCAGGAGGCCAATGCATTGTGAAAGAACAGTGATGATGAGTGAGGGATGGGGAACGCCGCTCTGGCAGGGTTCCAGCGCGTCTTTATTAAGCGAGAAAAAAGCGTTAAATCACATCTCATTTTGAGTTTAGAAAACAATATGATCCTCTGCCTTCCCAAACTGCCATTCGCCTTCCTGCTCCGGCCCTTTGAGATGTCTCACGAGATGGTCGCCTTGTGCCTGGTGAGCATAAGAGAGCATGTGCTTCTACCCACTCGCGCGCATGTAATTTATTGCGGTGATTTTCTGGCTAATTGATGGGGCTTAGTAAAGAGAGAACCGAAACGTGAGCTTTGAAAAGGAAGCGCGGTGTGATGTGGCGCTCTGCGTTCAGGTATCGCTTTCTGCAGCTTAAACGAAGCTCCCTGTGCGCGGACACATGAACTGCACACACGGAAGCACACAGGTACTGTATGTCTATTATCAGATGGGGGGGGGCGGGCAGTGGCTTGTCACTGGTCACCCTCCCCGGGGTCGCTTTCCTGCAGGCTTATTTTCTTCGCATCTCAGCACTTAGCATCTACTTCATAGGTCTCTCTCCACCCCCCTCGCCTTTCCCTCCTTCTTCCCATCTCAAGTCCTCTGCTTCTCTCTCCAAGCATAGCCCTCCCAATTACTCTCTGTAGCTCTCTCTGCTCGCCTGCCAGGACACTGTGGCCTCATTCACTGGCTCAGTATAAACAAAACTACAAGTGCACAAAGCATGTAGTTCAAGTCCCAATCAGTCCCCAACCCTGTTTCAGTTCTTAGCCTTTATAGTCACGAGGTTGTAGCCTGGAGTGTGCACACATTTGTGTCTCCCTCTCGTTTTTTTTGTTTCTTATTTCCTCATTCCTTTTAAGCCTTTTATACTTCTCTCTTCCTTTCCTCTTATTATTATTCATTCCCCCTCAATTTTCACTATTTACGCGCTCCTCTGGCAGTAGCCATTGGTAGAGCAAATACACAACTCCCCATTTCCATGCTTGTAATTCATCGCCTTCTCTGATGTTCCGCGCGCCTCTCCTTCCAGACAACATAATCTGGACATCTTCGCACCAGGGACGGATCTCAAATTGATTAATTAGCCCTGCAAAATTGGTAGCAATGTATTAATTAAGCGTAAGTATATCAAATGCAATTTTTTTGCCAGTTTTAAACGGTGATTAATAAATGCTCCGGCGCGTCTGCAGCAGACGTTGATATGAGCTCGCCTGGCTCCGGCGGAGTGGCTGGCAGCACATCGCTCGCCTCTGTGGAGATGACTGCCATAGTCGCTATCACGAACAGACAGGCGGCAGTGGTGTAGGGAGATGTTACCCACTGATAGGGCTGTCCGAGGAAATGGAGAGAGAGATGGATGATGGAGGGGGAGGAGGAGGAGGAGGACGAGCGTGGAGGGACACTGTTTGACAGGGATACTGTGTGACTGTACCAGCTGACCTATCCTAATTAGCTGCGATCTGAGTGTGATAATCAAGCCGCCTCCTGCCTTGTTTTAAAAGGGAGGCACAAGTGGCACAGAGGAGGAGGGAGGAGGATGTGATACTACAAGGACAGCAGGGGGTACGGTGTAGAGAGACTGCATGAGATGTGTTCCTATGACAGTGCGGTAAAAGGGCGATGAAATTGACTTTTCCCAGTTATTTGTGGCCCCGTTGATAGAAATCCCAATCCCCACATCATCCCTCAGCATGTGAAAAGCGTAAGTATGGGAAATGACATGCTTTGCCAATTGCTCTCACATGTGCAAACCCCTGGGCACATGCATGCACAGACATACATACTGTACACAAATAAAAGATGATGTTGCCGGTACAATATGTTTAATTATTACTCACAGAACCCCGTGTTTATATGATGCTTATCGTCTCTGTTAAGTAATTTATGGCGCCGACTTTGGCAGCGAGTCCTCCGAACTCGGATGCATGTACAGTTTATATAAGTGGATTTCATCTTGCCTCCTGGTAGCTGGAGATCTTAGAAACAGAGCTGAGTTCCCAGTATATTCATATTCTGCACTTTCTCCAACACTTTAAAGAAAAAGAAAAAAAAAAAACATACTGAAAAGTGGCTGTTCATAAATCTCTCGTAAAGCGTCTCAAATTGAGAGATATTTTATATTCAAATAGGCAGTTTCACAGAATGGAACACTTGAGTTTTTCGAGTTAATCCCTCATTTATTTCTGCTGCCTATATTGCAGTTTTAGCCAACAGGTGCGGGACAATATTGTCATCCTCCATCCCACAGGAGCCTGTCAGGGCAAATATGGAAGTCATGTTGACATAACATCACAGAATGTCTGCGTAATGCCTCTGGAAACAATGATGAGAGACTATTTGTTCCTTTAGACACAGGGCTGATTATTATTATAATTATTATTATTACTATTGTTATAAATTAGCATTTTCAATTAAATACAGGAAATGAAACAAAAAGAATGTATTTTTTTTTTAATGCCATTTTATGATATGGTTTCTAGAGTCCTGTTCGTGGCACTGCAACGTGACAATTATTCATCTGTAAAAAAAAAAAAAAAACATGAGAAAATGAGCTCGTTATGTGTTGTTTTGTTGAATAATAGGTTTTCTCTCCCACTTCACACTGAGACCAAACAAACTAAATATTCAGACTTTAATCCATCTTAAATATTCACCCGTCTTCCCTCGTGGCAGTCCTAATCTTAAGACTCAAGCATTACTGTACTTTTCCAAAGGGGTTTCAAGTCCCCGCAATCTCAGTTCTTCCTCTTTTTTTTTATTTTATTTTTAATTTTTTTATTTCCAGCAATTAACTGTGAATCGCGAGTGAACTTTTGATCAGAAAAAAAAAAAAAAATAAGGGAAAGAATTTGCAATTCCAAGATTAATTGACTGGTCAGGAGTCAGATCAGATGCCCTTTTCACACTTGTAGCCATGGCAACTTCTCCTGCTCACACTGGCCTTCAATAAACCTTTATCTGACGGTTAGAAAAGGGCATTCCATTCAACATCATTCATATTTCATGGACAGATAAATGCAGACACGTTTTTCATTGGGTGGCTCGATGCATATTACATCTGTAATTTGAATTCCTCTGAATTTGTATTCAGAATACAGCACCATCATGCCCGTCACGAGGTTGTGTTTGGCATGTATCCCTTCTTTTTTTTTTTTTTCACAAATAGTCAAGCCAAGTCAAGTCAAAGTTTATTTATAAACACATTTAAAACAACCACAGCAGACTAAAGTGGGAAACAGGTTTGATAACATAGTACCAGTACAGTTAATTATACAGTATATTACAGTCACTGTTGCAAGTAGTAATGCATGTTTGCTTAACATACTATTCTCCTAAACGTGTATGAAATAAAGAAATTTTCTCATGGCTGACAAATTTTACCTATAGAAGGCAAAACGATACATCCATATTATATATTTAGTTTATATTTTAGTTTATTATTAGCAAATGAAAAATACTGAGATAGTTTAAAGCTGTTGTCACTTTTTTATGGAATTCTCCATCTTGATTGAATTAAGTGAGCAGGGATACCAGAAATGTTCTTTTTTCTCTTTAACTGCATGAGCAGGGAGAGGAGAGATGTGTGTTACTGAGCAAAAGCCGATAACAGTGATTACTGTTGGATTACAGAGCTATTTTACACTTATTTCAAATACATCTCTCACTTACTGCAGCTTTAAATTGTTCAAACATTTTCGAAAAGGATCCGGAAGAACAGCTATAGTTGTCGAAAATTAAGTGTAAACTACATTTTCTCCAAGTCTGATGGATGGAGTTTGTATCTTTCTTTGAAACGGTAACACACAAAAAAAAAAACTAATTTTTTTGTGGTCTCTTTTGAGCAAATTGTTGTGCACAACGTGAAACTCTTCTGTCGAAGCAAGAGAAAACGGCAGAGGAAGAGAGGGACTCACAGTCGAGTTCACACGCAGCACAATTGAATCCCAGAAACAAATGAACAAAGCGACACAAAATCTGGCTGCTGGAGGAAGATAGGCTGGTCGAAGAAGCACTCCTTCTGAAACACTTCCAGTGGGCATCGGATCCAAAGTGTGGATGGAGCCGTGGCAGCGCCACCGGAACGTGACACATTCGCATCTTGTAAACAGGAAGACTGACTTTTAGACACTTGTCCATTTGTCACGACGCTTATGAGAACGAGACATGCTTCAAAGTTCTGATTTCTCATCAACGTTAATACACCCATCTTACTAGTGGTACTTGTATAACCACTTGTGATGTTTTTACATATATATGTGAACAAGACGCTATCATGAGGGTGCATAAACAATGGCCTGTTGTTATTAAGTGTACGTATCATCACTGGCAAGAATAAAAATAGCGCAATCCTCATTGGTTAGACCTTAGAAACTTGAGTGGAAAATGTACCTTTATCCACAATCGGTATAGCGGAACCATAACTGTTCTCGAAACGTTTTCCATTCAGCCCGTTATTTATCCGAACACCCCTCTGAGCAGACTGGCACACTAAATGTTTTTGAAGTCTTTGTCAGGGTGTGCTCTCCGGTGCGGAGAGGGCACCGCTAATGTGCGCATCTTCATACCATGTTAGAGCGATTGTTCCACAGGTTAATGGACAAGCATCTGCTGAGAGGAGAGGAGCTCCATTCGAGAGCGTAGCAATTAGTTAGTTTACAGACATTGCTCTAAACAGGTAGCATATGGGGGAGTCATGGTTTCATGTGACGCTATCACATCTGTCTGTTTAGACGTGATTAATTGACCGTCAGAGTGTGTTTACAACCCTGTGTGCGTCATTCCGGTTAAGTCCTCATAGCAACGCGAGCTGAACTTGTGTTCTCCTACTGACTGACACTCTTCATTGTTAGTTTAAAAATAAATAAATAAATATCAGGGTCATTTTTAGCACTTCTTTGTAGACTATGTGTCATGTCTTACTATCGAACCTTAAAGAATCCATCTAAAAGTCCGGCCTTGGGGAGTAGAAAAAACAAAACAAAACAAGAAACATCTGAAAACAGCAGCCAGATGCTCATGTTTCTTCGTTGTGTTTGTTCGAGCCGTTGGACAGAGAGGATTTGTCTCTGAGCCTTTCATCTTCCCCTGCTCCTCATCTTCTCGGCTCTCCATGGTCCGTCCCTGGCTGGGCTGATAGCCTGATTCATGGCAACATCACCAGCTACTCTTCCTGGTGTGGAAAATGAGAACCATCAGCAATCTGGGCATCACTCAAAGTCAAATAAGACTTGCTCGCGTGTGTGTGTGTGCGCGCGTGCCCATACACATGCGTGCCAGTTCGTGTGTTCCCTCCATTCTTAGAGGATGTGGCAGTATCGCACAGCAGTGAGGCGATTTTGCGGCTAAGCTAGTGGAATCCCGTGGAAAGCCTAAAATCTTGCGGGGTGAAGGGAGGGGAAATATCACAGTCTTAGGATTTCTTCTCTCATTATGGAAGCTTTAAAGGGATTAGTCTATTTTCTTTAATACATGAAGTTTTTATTAAATTCCATTGTTACGATTGTGGTTCATGAAGGGTAAGGTCCATTCTCACGTCCTTCCCTCTTGCGCTGAGCGTGTGTGATATTGCGCTGGGCCGGCTGTTGGGGTGTGATTTCCAGCTCCAGACCTCAGCCCGCCTGCGTGGCGGCTCACCCCCCCCCGATCCTCATTCAGCCAGTGAAGGCTATCTGAAGCACTGTGGCACCACTGCGTTGGAGAGGATTGATGAACATCTCAGACTCTTACCACTTGGGCCATAAATCTCTGACATTACCCCTTCACCCTGGCAGGCGCTGTGAATAATTATGGCATGTTTATGGAAGCAATGAGTAAAAATATGTCTTATTTCACTTTAAGTACCATTAAAACCTCTCATGATTGGACTCCTCATCTTCAAAAAAAAAAAAAAAAAAGAAAGAAAAGAAGAAAAGAAAAACACGCTAGATCCCCACAGAGTCCTTGTTTTTTTTTTTTTTTTTCTCCCACACCTTCCAATGCGAGCCGCTGCCCCTAAAAGCTTACGGTTGCCCGGCTCCCTCTCTCTCTCCTCGCGCCCGCTTTGTAATGAGAACATTACAGGGTATTAATCCAAGTGTGTGCTCACTCATATTAGACATTGGAAAAAAAAAAACACACACACACAAAGCCATTAAATGCTGTGGAAATTATTATTCAAGGCCCATTAAAAAATGTAGGCGCACTGAGTGTGAGGATTAGTGCAGAGTCATGGAGATTTAAAGTTAATCACTCTCTCTAACCATATTGTCAAAGTTTCATCCACTGTGAGGTCCAGTGAAACCTCAGTGATATTACTGTTATCTTTTTTTTTTTTTTTTTACGCGAGGTATTTCCGCTTGGTTTCCGCGGAACCTCATGTCAAGCTGGAGACGTTTCTGTCATCGAGGCCTCAGCTGCAGATGAATTTGAGTATTACTGTATTAATGCCTCATTTGTGTGTAGAAGAACTCAGAAAGTGAGGCCAGACGGTTTGATTACTTTGCATATTCCCGTGTTGACAGCACACAGACTTGCTTGCTGTAAACACCCGAGTAACCTACATTATCATCTGGAGTGTGTGTTTTTTTTTTTTTTTACACCCTGAGTGAGAGTGAACAAAACCCTCCTCGCTGAACTTGTTCTGCCACGCGAACGCAGCGAGAGAGAGAGAGAGAGAGAAAATCCAGGGTGTTTATCTCCTCCATCATCATGACAGACATGATTCTGCTCCCAGTTGTTCTCTTTGTAATCACATGAACAACAACCTTGTAGATGTGGTGTCTGTGCTATAAATGAAATTAATTAACATTGTGTGGCTGAGCCCCATGGCAGTGCAGCCTACGTTTTTGTTTTTTCTCTTTCAGTCTTTTCTTTCTTTCCGTCTTTCTTTCTTTCTTTTTTTCAGGCATTAACCTCTAATTGAAAAGCCTAGTTAAATGTGTGATAACACCACAGACAATTAGGATGTTATCATAACTTTTGATGCGGAGATATTTAAACATAGAGCTGGATTCAGAGAGCGGGGATGTTTTTTTCTTCCCAGCTGATGGGTGGTAACAAGTGAGCTTCTGCTGGAAATGGCAAACGGGCAGAGTGGTAATTCAGAATGCTCTGCAGCCCTCGTGTTTGTGTCTGTTTGTCTCTGAGACACACACACACACGGACTGACGGACAGAAATAACTCCTGTGAGCAATCAAAGACTGACTCGCTGAGTGGATGTGTTTTTAGAACATGCTGTTGTTGTGCATTTGTGCCCCCCTTGTGTACGTTTTCCCTGCTGCATCAAGTCACTGAGTGAGTTTTTGGCCTTTAAAAATGACCACAACGGCCTTCTAGCAGTTAAACAAAGGAGCGCTCACCATAAAAACTTAGTTTGTTGTCATAGCACCTCTTGAAGAGTATGTGTGCGGCAGAGCAGGAGAGGAGCTGTTCCAGTATCTGCTCTCAGTGGGCGAAACATGTTGTCCAGCGCAGCAGCAGGCAGGAGACGACGGAGCAGATTATAATGATACAGATCATCGTCACTTCCTGGACCAGAGCCACTCCGCGGCCATCTGTCCCCTCTCCATGCTCAGCTGGGGCGTATGTGTGTTTAAGTGTATGTTTGGTTGTGTGTGTCAGATTCTAGACATTAACCACATTTTTTTTTCTTTTTTCCATATGCCTTGCTAACCTCTTCTACTTCCCACCTATCATTTTCCAGTCTTTACCATTACCCCTCTCATCTCTCTGAGCACACGCATGCCTTGAAATCTCCATCTTTGTTTCAAATGTAAAGATTGTTCAAGCAGTTTGTCAAGTCAAATCATCCAGCGGGTGCAAAACAAAATGCAAAAAAAGAGCCGCTTGGTGTGCTCTCTTTCAAATGATCATACATTGAACAGAATGAGTTGGTTTTGTGTGCCACCTGCACAGCCTGAATCCGGCTGTGCACCACAGGTGCGTCATTTGTGCTTACTTGTATATTTATGTCAGTTAAGTAGCACTCAGAGCAGTGAGTGCTGCCATCAGTAGTTTGTGTCTGTTGAGTTGGATTTCAGTCAAATCACAAGAAACTAATCCACCAAGATATCCATGAAATATTCCGAAGTCTTGAAATACTGACATGTAACAGTTTACTGTTTAGTGAAGGCTGTAATATTACACATTCTTGTGTGAAGGAATATGCCATGAATTGGAACTTTACATGCAGTGCCACAAGTGCCCTCCATGCCTTTAAAAGGCAGGGCACACTGTACTTTTGAGGGCTGATCGTTATTGCATGCCTTATCTGTGTATCTGAGAATACAATAGCCAATAAAACGCCTACAACGTGATACGCTATCATACGGAGACAGATTGAGAGACATTGCACTCGTTCATAAAAAAACACTTGCGCTTTTCAACTTGGATGTGTTGCATATGAGGAATCCACACCGGTAGCCTGTTCTCGCAATTAGAGGAGTTAATTCTCTAGTCAGCTGGTAACAATACTGTGGGAGGTGAAGTCACGGGCAGCACAGATCTCTTTTTCAAACAGCTTTGTCTCTGATCACAGTGGAAGCGTCTCACTTGCAATCCCGCTGCTCGCTTAATGAATTCGTGTCTCGTGTTTGCGAGCTATCTGTGCCGCTTACAGCCATTTTCAATATCGAGAGTTCCTTTGAATTAGCAAACTGATCGGCACCTGCACGGCAATGCAGAAAGTGGCGTCTGTGAAAGCGTGCAGTTACATTGATATGTCTCTGTATGGATTGGGTGGTGCGGACACAATCGGCCGAGATTTGAATCACACAATGCAATGGTTTGACTTGTATTGGGCCCAGTAATGCTCTATTGGATGCAGTAACGTTATTAATTACGGAAACACCCGAGTGACAGATTGTTTGATCAGTTCCATGCAGGCAGCTACAAACTGGGAAATTGCCCTGCTTTGATTATGTGAAAACGAAATGCCTTGAAAAAAATGTACTTCGACAGAGATTTCAGCACAACTTCCGCTGAATCAGAGAGATGCGAGCGTAGACCCGCTTTTGTCCAGGCTGTTTCCTAGGCTGATGTGAATGAATATTTGTGGTGCCCTGGGGCATTGTTTCCCCATGTTACACGGCATCAGGAACCAGAGAGATAAATGGGCCCCGGCCTGTCCAAGGCATCAGGACTTCTTCTCTGTTCAGCCATAACTAGTAATGTCCTTTCATCCACTGCCTGCAGTGCTATAGATAATGGAGTAGTTGAAGAAGAGGAAATGCTAAAACAAAGAGAGGATGCGATCTGTGCAATGACGAAGGCTGGGATGATCAGAGATGTCAGGAAGAAGTAGAATCGTATATATGTAAGGAGCTATAGTGGCAGGGCCTAAATGGATTAAAATCAAAGGACGCTCACATAGATGCATTGAATAATCAGACGGACATCCAAGATAAAAGAAGTGGTGCTGCAGTGAAGGAGGGAGGAAACATGGCAACCGGTTCATAAGAATGATGAGAAGCGGGAGCTCATGGATGGATGGATGGATGGATGGATGAATGGATGGATGGATGGGCGAAGAGGGGTGGGACCGGCAGGCAGGCTCCATGGGAGATTGGCTTATATAGCACGGTGCCGGGGCCTCCTGTGGCGACTGAGCCACCAGTTCGAAAGAAAAAAGAAAGAAAAAAACCTGTCACATAAATGCATACCCTCTCTTAAGACAAGCCTGAACCCGGTCAAGTGCACACACATCCACCAGGGGCATAATTGCAAACATTGCTGCGGCATAAAAAGACTCATTAGTCTAACCGCTACAGCTGCGATAAATGTGCTTTAAAGCATTTGCAGCATTACTGAAACTTTATCTGGGAAATACAAGCTCGCTATGTGAATGTCATATCTCCTTCACACGTGCCGTACTGCACTACAGCGCTCTCAGACTGACGGAGATCGAGAGAGAGGGAAGGGCCGCACGTGAGTGTGTGCGTCTCGGGGTATGCGAGGGACGGCGGCTGGGAGTGTTTTTCTCCGATAACCTCAGTTTGTTACTTTTTGATCCTGCTAAATTAAGATAAGGGGCTTGGTTAATTAAACTGTCACATGGCAATACCTTGAGGAATTGCGAGGCCAAAACAGCTTTAATTGGGTGGCTGCTATTGTCCCCTGCGCTGCCTCACTTCCCCGGGAATCAGCCCCACAGAGGGGAGGGGAAAAAAAAAAAAAAAAAAAAAACACCCCTCATGGCTACCGGCAGAGGATGGAAGGAAAACGACGAGTTGGGAGCGATCGTGGGTGATTTGATTTGGAGTGCATAATAAAACGACGTCCCCTGCTCGACTTAGTATCATTTAAAGCCACTAAATCCAAACGCGCAAACTCCTGCGGTGTCTCCATGAAAGGGTGAGAACCGGGTTCAGGTGAAGGATTTTAATTGCTGCCTCAGCATGCGTGAATGAGAGCTGAGTAATTTCCTATACATCGCTGTAATCTCTACGGCGTATTGGTCGCGGGTCTCCAAAGCCCCCACGGACAGTGTCGGCAAGCTTGAGATGCATCTGTAATTACCAGCAGCCAATTAACAGCTGACCTCGCACTCCCACCTCAAACCACAACAAAGATCTATTATGGAGATTTTCGAAGGCTTGCAGTGTAAACAACGGAGTGTGATGGATCTCTGCGCGGCGCTTATGGGTGTTTGCACCTCCTCGTCTGGTGTACGCATACTTCATTGATATTCAGACCACGGCGGGTTAGACAGTCGCATGTGTTGCAGGTGTGTAGGGTTTTTTTTTTTTTTTTTATCCTCGGCTCCTGATTATCCTATACGTGTGACTCCCACCACGCCGCGCCAGATTCACTTGTTCTCAACAGTTTTGTTTGGGCGAAATTAATTGTAACAAGTTAGCTAGTTAGTCTTTTAGGTGACATTTTTCTGCGGTGCTGCACGATGCATCATATTCACTGAAATGTCAGCGGCAGTGCGTGATATAGTTTAAGAAAACAAACATCGCTTAGTTTATTGGGAGATCACAAACGGTGCAACACTGCTGCTGCCGCTGCTGCTGCTGCTGCTGAAAGTATAGAAGTAGGGGTTAAGAAGTATCCTGGACAGCATAATGCCCGTTGTGCGGCGGTGTTTTGAAAACAGTCGTCCATCTGTCCCCGAAGGTGATCGAATTGCGCCGTGATTAACGAGCGGGAAATCTGGGTGGTGGTCCCCTGTGCTCGCTCTCATCCCCTCCCAAGTGGGGATCAGAGAGGATGAAGTTTTTGAGCCCAGGGATAATCTAGTTCCCTCGATTGTGATAATGCTGCTCAGGATGATCATGCGGATGAGAGCCGGGTCTGGCGTGGCGTGCGCACGGCCGTGGGATCGCGCTCGCATGCACTTGTGTGGCTGCGTGGTGGTGGTGCTCGAAAGAGAGAGAGGAGAGGCAGACAATGGCAGGGTGAGCTGGTGAATTAGCACACACAGGCCAATGGAAGATACACACTCTTGCTGTTGCTGTGTCCAGGCAACCGCATCAGAATTCAAGATGTATCGAACAACAGGTGATCGCGACCACTTCCTCCTCCGTGGGCACTACATTACGACCACTTCTCCTCAGAAGTGAATAAATGCACAGCAAATGTAATCAAGTGATGCAGAAGTTAATTTCACACAGAACTGCAGCATGAAATAAAATCAAACGTTTTACATGTCGAGAATTTCTTGGAGACTCGAGTTGACCCGGGTTTGTTTGTGGTCTTTGAGGATTTTGATTTTCTTCGCGACTCACAATCGGTTTGTGAAATGACAGTGAGCTTAAGCTCCACTGAATCTCATTTTAGTTTTAAGTTCCCTGTTGTTCCGCATGGTCTCTTCCCACCCTGATCCGTGTCTGGTGTTGGTGTCCAGCTGTTCCATCAGCACGACAAGTGGTTCAGGGAAACTCCCTCATTGTTCACTGACCAATCGCAAACACACCAGAATGCTGTCAACGAGCATTTTCCACCCAGTGGTTTGCATTTGCCTGCACCTGTGGTTTTAGCCCTGAGGGCAGGGGATGCAGGAGGGGGGTGGCAGAATGGGGAGATGCTGGGCATTGGGGTGGAAAGGCAGCCAGGGTTGGGATTAGGCTGTCTTTCTGTCTGCGGAGATTAAACGAAATAGATTTTATTGTTGAGTTTCCTCCCGTTTTGTCGTGTTTTCCTCAAAATGCATCACAGGACGGCTGAGCCTAAGCACCCAAATTTGCATTTTTGGTAATTTGCATGAACTCATTGGAGCTCGGAGGCAACTTACGGTTGTGTGTGCACGTATGCATGCAAGCGTGTGTGTGTCTGGGCATGTGCTTGGTAATTTGACAAGCAAAATAAAGAACTCGTCCAAACAATCCAGTAGACATGGCTGGAAAAGAGCCTGCGCTGCACTCGTGGAAATCTTGCACTCGAACCTCCTGGACTGTCGAAGCATTTGCTGCTCAAAATTTACTAGAATGTTAGAAAATCACTCTTAACTGCCTCCACTGACTTACAACATGTTGTAACACAGTATCATGCTGCAGTGGAAAGTCTACTGTGGAGAGCTACTAGAGTAGATAGACTCTGCACTGCAGTGCTTTGCTAGCCGGGGTTGTGAATCTTATCAGGCGGAGTTGTGGTGGTGGATTCTGTGTGTGTCTGTGTGCCTGTTTGCGAGTGTGTGTGTGTGTGTGTGTGTGTGTGTGTTTGTGTGCTTGCGTGCATGTGTGTGTGTGTGTGCCCAGGCCCCTCTGGAGTCCATTAATCCCAAATCTAACAGACTTACTGCAGAGGCAGCCTTTGATGTGTGTTGAATCCCTCTCTGGAATATTGGATGCTGCTTCCATAATATTCACTTCCTATTCTATCATCAGGAGTACATTGTTTTGTTTCCTCCCCCCCTCCCATGATGCCAGGATTTGTCCAGAAGGACAGGTGGCTGCCGTGTTATGAGTTTGTTTACATTTCAGGTGTGTTTTCAGCAGTTCTCTGATCTGTAATTTTACATCTCTGAGCTCTTTTAATCCCATTCTTATCTTGTGTAAGCCTTCTAATCTTTGACCCTAATCTTAAACCACCACATAGAATGGCGCAGCGTGGACCGAGGAGAGTTGTTTTTCTCACCTTCAGATTCAATGCATATATTTGTCAGAGAGGGCTGGGGTCCTCTTAGCCCGTGGGTTTTCTTTTTTTTCGCACGAGCTGAGACCGAGAGGTACTTATTGCTATATATTTCTATTTATTTGTGTTTTATTGCAGCAGCCCGGACTTGAACCCAGCCTACTTTACAGCCTCGCACTCACAACCCACCAGTCTCAGGAGTGAAACATATGGAGAGGCAAAGAAAGTATAAATTAGATAGTGAGATGGAAAACACATTTCTATTTGAAATGATTATCCCCCCTGACGAGTAGACTAATAGACCGTTATTGCATTTCCGTCAGTTTCTTTTAATCTAATCATACTTATAAACAGAGGAGCGGAGAGTGTTAGTGTGCGCGCCGTGTTTATCCACACCGAGACGCGAGCAACCAGTGTCTAGACTGGCAAACACCAATTTGGCTGGGGCACGGAGGAACATCAATGCTAAAGCAATGTTGCTGAAACACTAGGCATGTACCTCGGCCCGGCATGGAGAGGAGAGCGCAGTGACAGACAGACGGCGATAGGATGAGGAGGAGGAGGTGCAGCAGAAATAGAGGAGAGGTTGGCAGAGCTCACTGTGGCTAATACATCCAAAGTGTGTCAGTTAGCTCTCTAAATGTGTTAGGCCCCGGGGCTGAGAAAGCCAACACCATCGACTCAACCTACCTCTCTCCACCTTTCCACTTAGCCTCTGTTCAACACCCGCCAATATCCTTAGGGGAGTTACACTGCTGTTCATTGGCACAATTGATCAAATGCCTGCATGCTAAAGTGTACAGTTTTCTTATTGCACATATTAGTCTCATGAGTCTCACCAATCTGGAGCGATGTGTTGCTATGGGGCCTATGTCTTCACACCTTCTCCCGTCTTTTGGCAAATGTATCACATTGTCTAGCAGGCAGTCAGACCGAAGTCGATCCTGTTTCATTACTGTCAGTAGTGATACTATTACTTTACAGTTTGATTCTTCCCACAGTGTCGGTGTCATGTGCAAGCGAAGGTTGTGATTTGTACAATACACTATATACATTCTCTAACCTCTGAATAGGTTGTCTGCGAGCAGCTTTGTACGACCGATATTTGCATTCATTGTAAGGCGACAACTCTCGTGGCCTGAGGCGCCAAAGCAAAGGGAGCAAGTCAGTAGATGTTTAATGAGCGAACGAGTCCACACAGGGAGGAGAAATGGGTTGAGAACAGGACTTTCACCGAGGAGAACATGGTTAAATTGATAAATTCTGACTCTGAATCAAAAATCTTTCGCAATAAGCCTTCAATTTTGATCACCACATTCAAAGGGAGTATCGGTGCATGAGAATTCACAGTGGAAAAAAATAAATACATTGAAAACCATTGACTGATCCCTCAAAGATGATCAGCTGACAAGTAATTCTGGTGCCTAAACTCAACCAACCTGCGATCTGCAAACTCTGACATAAAATATTAATGACTTTAAGATTTTATTGCACCTTTCAAAAATAGAGCAACAAAGTGCCGTACACATAAACGGAGCAAAGCATGTAAAGATGCGTGGAAACGAGTGCCAGCTAGCAAAGTATTACTGAGGCAATTAAACATGAATAAAAAATGAATGATAAAACAGACAGAAAGAAACAATAGTAGGTACAAAACCTACAAAAAAAGTCTTCTACAACAGTCGTAGTCATTTTGTTTAGGGAGTCAGCGGCAACTGACCAACTCTGTTGTTTCTGTTGTTATTTTGAAACGTGATAACTGCGTTCATTAAATTATCTGTAGTGTGGTTTAGTGCACTCTGGATTGTTATAACTTCCAAATAACACACACACACAGCAAGGAATGACTATGTGCTCGAGTGACTCAAAGTCGGAGATAAATGAAAATATTTGCACACGCGTCGACCGGCTTGGTCTGTCAGATTAGGCTGTTTGAAAACATCCGACTGGTGTCATATCAGGTATGTGCTTAAAAGTTTTTTTTTTTTTTGCACGGCTGCAGATGCTGTTAGTTTAGCTGAATTAATGTAACCAAAGTACGCGACAGATCTTCACAAGTGTCACAGCTGCTCTCCACAGAAATCCTGGAGTATTTTTCCTGGCGGTGTTATCACAATCTGCAGAATAGAATCTGAAAGATGACAGTGCAAATCATTGGCACATCTGGCGCTTCATCCGGCCACATGCGGGATACATTTTCTACCACGGCAAACTTGGGGAGAATGGATTTGTTTGTGGTTGTGCTGGAAGACATGATGGCAGCTATTTTCTGTGACTACTTTCATGTCTGAATCATTCATCAGCACCGGCGAAGACATATTTACCTTCTGTGTCATGGTGCCCTCTCAGCTTGCATCGGGCTCTGATTATCAAGCCACTAAAGATGTTACCCACCGACCCGGTCTGTGTCGAGTTTGACCCTGTTCAGCAAGAGAAGGGTATTGCTCGTGGCAACTGCTGTGAGAGAGGCGTAAAGATTACAGAGTGTTCCTTTTCCTCCTCTGTTGCCTGAATTTCATTCATGTGTGTTGCCATCACAACTTTTCTCTCAGAATTCAGCTTCATTCGTATCACAAAAAAACTCACCGCTACAAATGATCAAGGTCATTTCATACCACGGGACCAAAACTCGGCAGCGAGGGAACGACTGTATGCGAACGTGTCGTTGTATTACAGTGATGGATCTGTCGAGCAAAAGAGAGAGAGAGAGAGAGAGAGAGAGAGAGAGAGAGAGAGAGAGAAGGAATCAGAAGCACTCTCCCTAATCCCGCTAAAGCAGTCCACATGGGAATGATTACTTGCACAAAGCCATGACACCCTGAGTTGTTCAAATCCCTTTGTTCAAAAGAGAGTGACAAACAGAGAGAGAGAGAGAGAGAGAGAGAGAGAGAGAGAGAGAGAGAGAGAGGGGCCGACAATAAAAGAAAGCGATTTAATTCAGCAAATGTGACGGGATTGTATGATGTCTGGTCGATCTCGTTATTGTATGGATTGTCTGAGTGAAGCCTCCGCAATGCTTAATGGGTTTAATCCTCGTTGTTTCAGGACGGTTATCGGAACAGGGCCACCGCGCCCCGTCTTAGGCGCCAAATCCCATCGGTTCGACAGGAGATCCCCTCAAAAATGTGGAATGTTTGTGCGAGCAGCATCATTAAAGGAGCACGGTTAAAAAAACGTAGAAATGTGTTGGATTGAAGCGCTTCAAAAGGCGACCCTCCGTGAATTAGCAACAAAAGGTTACCCTCCATTCTTTCTTTAATAGGGTACTTTAAACCTGTTTTCTCCTTGGATAGAAACAGGATTTCTGTAATGAGCTGGTGAGTCATAGATTCACTCGGCTTAATTTTTTTTAATTCGCTGCACCCCTCCCCCCCTCTCGTTTCTCTCTCTATGTCTTTCCTTTCCTCACTCGCTTTCTCACTTTATTTCTCGCGCTCGGTATCTTTCTAAATGGGCCAAGGCAACTTTCCTTACCGTCTACTGGGGGAAGAAAGTAGATTAAGGCTATTAACAGGCAGAAGGATGCTGATCAGCCTTTCTGGTCTCTGGTCTCGTGTCTGGTCCACACTGTGCTCTGTCTCCTCAGGCTTTTCAGTTACAGGCACCCCTCGAACGCGGTGTATTGTTGTGTGCGCGTGGGGTTTGGAGGGAGTCTGATAGCAAACAGCCCATTTGGTTCCCATAAAATGTGACAAAATTCAATTTAAAGGTGTCACGCAGCGTCCAGAGCAGCAAAAAAGAGAGTGCTCTCACGTTTCACCAAGAAAAAAAAAAAAAAAACAGTACGTGGAGGTGGGGGGAAATGTAATATGGCACGGGCACGCTGCGTCTGTTTACGTTGCCGATGAGTGAACACGCCGCAATGCACACACAATAAAGTCAAGTCACACACGAGCGCGCTATATTTAGATGACAAACCACCATAAACCCAGGCAAAAGAGGGAAGAAATAAACAAAAGAGAGGAGAAAAAGCAAGGCGGTCCAGAAGCATCCCCTGTCACGGTGCAATCCCCCATGTCCTAATTACACAGGCTTAGAGGAAACGGAGGATTAGCCACTGATTCACCACGCTTCTCGCCTCATCTTCTAATAAGTCCCCTTCTTGTCTCCTTGCCACCCTTTGTGCCACCCTCCATGTCTCTCTCCAGGTAAAGGTAGCAAGATACCATTGACCTGTGGCTTTCTGTCTCTCTTTGTTCCTTCCTTGCTAACGTGTCGGCCTCAGACAACCCCTAACAGGGGAGAAAAAAACCTAATCCCATTTCTGAAAGTAGGCTGCACAGCAGGCTGTTTTTTTTGGGGTTTTTTTGTCTGCTGTTCTCCTCAAGTTATGTGCAATATTTGAGTAGAAGGCCAGTTCTTACAACATTCAATGTTCTTCTAACATTCATATGTGTACAGGTTTTGGGTTGTATATCTGGTTTTGTATGCAATGGTGCATGTGATTGCAGTGTGCACCCTTTTTAATTTATTTCATAGTAAGGGACACCATAGTCTGTCTGTTCACTGATGAGGACACTGACAAATGTTTTATTTACAGCAAAGTAACTTTGTTTGTATTGAGGATCTTTAGTGTTAAAACTGCCATACAGTATCTCGATCAGCATTGACCTGCACACCTTCAGCACAAAAGGCACACAAACCACCATAAAAATGGCTTACTGACAAAACACTCTGTAACAGGGATTACTGTTGGGGTTTAGAGGTATTCAGTGCTTATTTTAGTAAATGTATATCACTAACAGCAGCCTTTATGCAAAAACAGTATTTGGTATATAGATATGGTACGGTTGTATTGTTGGCATCTATACTTTCAGACTGATATGAATAGATTACAGTATACTGTGTAATTGTAATGTTATTGATATGTATTTTCCTCCAGCTTCGAGCCGTTTCATGTTAATTGTTTGATGTATAGGTATAAATAGCTTGATGACAGCGGGAGCTGCTCCACTCAGACATCCACTGTATATGTAATGGCTTGCCTGTGGCTGCTCTGCTGAATTGCTCCACCATTAGAACACTTAAGGAGTTAGAGAAAGAGGAGTTGAGGAGTGAGCTTTAGCCGGCGGAAATGTGAATTATACAACATCTTAAGTCACAGGTCGGAACGGAGGCTCAGGTCTTTTGATTGGCTCAAGCAAAGATCTTCCACGGCTGCCCCTGCAATATTTATGGGCTACCTCTGACCGCCGTGAGCTTGAGAATGCTCCGAGCCGCTGCATGCCCAGCCAAAGAAATATCACAAAAAAATAGCCTTTCCTCCGATGGTAGTTTTTCTTCCTCTCTTCTTTGTCCCTCGCAGTGAAAACACCTCAATGAAGAACACTTGCGACCTGATTGAACAGGCTGGTCAGACACCACAGTGGGAATCTTCCCAAGAGTGTTGTCACACATGACGGGTGCGGTTACAGATAAACATCAGTTTGCCCGACCTCAGCGCGTTTTTAGCCTCTGATAGGTTCCCATGGTAGGTTCCTCATTTCTGTTGGAAACCCGTTTGTTGAGGTCCTTCTTTCTCACTGGATTGTCAACAGATAACAAGACTGGTGTCTCGAGTTTCACACTCAACTCACGGCTGGCCTTTGTTCACAATTAAAGTTCACGGAGACCTTTGATGATTGAGATTATGGCAGGCAGCGCAAGGCCCAGCTGCGAATGAGAAGTCTAGAACCTGTCGTAAAAAAAACAATCGATGCCCGCTCACGCTGCAGACAGGCAGAGAGTAGCAAGGCACGGTCCATTCTGCTCTGTTCAGACAAACACACACACTTATGCAGACACACACACATACACACACACACACACCCTTTTACATAACCAGGTAGGTCACTTGTAGACAAATTTGTATTTATAAGGACCACATTGTGCATTTTATGGCCCTCATCGCTGCTTTGTGTTAAAGGGAGAGCACTATTTGAGAACATCAATCTGGCTGTCCAGGAGCCCCTCATCTCTTCAACCCACTGGCCGTTCTCGCCACCCACAGCACACAGCCCTGCTTGCTCATCATTGATTAGGCTCTCTGTGTTTGTTTTTGTTTGAATATGAGCTTATGCTCCTCTTCCTCCTCCTCCTCCTCCTCCTCCTCCTCAGGTTTTTTTTCCCTCTCTCTCTTGTGCATAAATACTCTCTCCTCGGGGTGTTCTTTGAACAACTTAGCCAGGCATTAGCTGACGGAGGGTCCTGCCGCTTGTGAGGGAATGCCTGAAGAGAGGACGTGTTTGATCCTGAGATATATGTCCTTGATTCAGTCTCGGCATCGCCAGCCACCAGGCACCCCCACCGCGGCTGCCAAGCATTTCCTGCCATGCATCAGTATTTCCGTGCCTCCCACTGTGATAAAAGCTATTACACTGGAGAGAAGTATCCTTCTCATTGTGCCTGGCTACCCGCTGCACAGGACAATCCAGACCTATTCCCTCAACACACGACCACACTCCCGGTAGATCTTTAAATTAAAATAAAACGTGAGCTTAACAACAGTTTACCAAATCATATCATGAAACCATTTTAATGTGGATACAGCAGCACCACCGAAATAGATGATATGTGGGCTGCAGTGGATGAAGAGCCTTACCAGGAGGCATAAAAAAACATTTTATTAACATTTTAAATCACACTATGGGCACCTTTTGCTGCTGTTGATAGATTTTCGCGCAGGGCTGCTGGCCAGTGTGAAACGCAGGTCCCACAGCAAAACTATATTGAACACACCTAGACAGCAACCTGATGGAAATACGACTTAATCGCCACCTCTCGGAATGATGTTGACAAAACAGACAAGGCCGGCCAACTGCAGGGAACAGCCTGTTTTCCCAGCGCAGCTCTGTTTTAGAATCATAACAATATCAGATGCAGTAATACACTCGAGTGATGCTCTCATTTCACCACAACAACATGGTGTGAGGATAAAGGGAAATAAACTAGCGTGCTCCACATCTGAAGTGATGAGAAAGTATAATGTTTTGATTTGTTGGGGTCTGTTTTATGATAAAAAACAAACAAAAAAAACAAAACAAAAAGAAGACGACTTCAAAGCAGTGTCAATATGTTTTGTAAGAGAACAGCAGCTCTTTCATGAAAAAAAAAGAAGAAAAAAGAAAATCCACATATTGAAAAAGTAGTAAGCTTTGGATCTACCACAACAGGGAACGCTGCATCCACTGATAGTTATTTTGTGTATAGCCCCAGGAAAAACTGGCCTTCCAGTCTACCAAGTAATGTCTAAACCCTTAGAAAATTGACCAAATCTTAAATGTCCAAAGCACAATCTGTTCACCCAGACCCAAAGTTTGAAATTCTCTCTCCTCTGACTGCTGCTGTTTGGTCGACTGGCAACCTGAGAAGTCACGAGATATTTACTAAACATTCGGCTCAGTCGGAGTGGAGACTCTCTCATCTGTGCAGTTCAAATATTTAGTCGCCCTGATTGGCTGGGAGTGTGCGGAGGGGAGGGGAGAGGAGGGGAGGAGGGGAGGGGGAGGGGGGGTCAGCTGGGCCAGATAGCAGTAGGCGAGGAGATCAAAAAACACAATAACACACACACACATGCACCTCATAAACACACACTGCGAGCTCCCTCAGGTGAACAGGTGCAGTCATGGTCTGTCACAGATGCTCTGCGCAATTTGTCAGCTGCCATTCCTCCTGTCCACCTCGGGTGGGTTGGGGGGAATGTTTGCCGCAACACAACCTCGACTCACAAACACACACCTAGACACATTATCCCGGATCATTCTCCAACCTCAGAGGCTCTATCGGTAGCTCGTAAAGCCGTCTTAATGACTGCCCAGGTGTGTATAACGGGAAGATGATCCACCGCCGCCACGACGGATGCTAAATTGTTATGTGTGTGTGTGTGTGTGTAGCTTCTTTACTTTCCCGCACCTTTGTTTTTTTCTGACTTCAGGAACACTCTGTCGCGCTACGGGTTTGGTCCTGTATTCAGCCTGCTTTGCAAGCAGTGGCCTGCATGTACCTCTCTCTCTCTCTCTCTCTCTCTCTCCTTGCTTCGCTCCCTCCCTCTCTCCCCGGGAACCACAGACTATGACAGAGGGACATTAATCACAGGGCTGGGTAATAAAGCGAGGAGGGATGGGCATGTAGGGCCAGGGGGGCAGGCGTCTGGAGGGAGAAAGGGGGTGTTTAGGGAAATCACACCATGCTTTATGACACACACTGATAAACAAGCCACACTTTTACACTCACAGGTTTAGGTGCACATTCTTCACGCGCCATATGGGGAAGCTTCCAACCCAAAAGTTTGAAAAATTAAATCCAGGAGAGGAGGGTGGAGAGGGGGAAAAAAAACAAAAAAACAACAACACTGTGGGGTTGGAGGCCGATTCCTTTCTCTTACAGTGTGTGTTGAGGGAGAGTGCCCCCCCCCCCACCCCCCCGCGCGTTCCGGCCCACCTGTGTGTTACTTAAAGTGGCCCCTTGTCCTCATTAATTAAGTGTTAATTTAGTAAAGGACTTTTTCTGGAAGGAAAACAGAGGGGAGTTTTTTTTTTTTTTAGCATTTGGAAAGGGATGAGAGGTGTTTTACGGTTCAGTGGAAGAAGCACCTTCACCGTTGCTGCTATGCTGAAACGGCTGCGGGAGGTTTTCATGCAGCTGATAACTCTCATGATATGAGACGGTGATAAAATGTGGCTGTTTATATATGATTACAACCTAAATGACAGAAGAACACAGCAATTTAGTAGTCCGCGTGGTGTAGCACTGTATTAAGGATTCCTTTTTTTTTTTTTTCCTCCAGTGCTTATTTCTGACCCCTTTGGGTTATTGAAGTTTTTTAATATCAACGTCGTTCCGTCTTGACATTTTACAGCGAACGCTGTGTTGTGAATCATCTCGAGTGGAGTAGTGATAGTGGATATTGTGTGTGTGTATAGGTGGGCGTGTGTGTCTGTATGGGTTTGCCCCGCCAACCTTGATTCTTTGTTGTGTGTTTTTCCCATTGCATTTGCTTCAGCGTGGTGCTCAAGAGGTATTAGAGAAATGCAAGGTTGAAAAATGAGATAGCGATAATAGCTCCCTGTTCTTGTGAATCTGTAGTAACCGCACAGCGTGCATACTACGCACATAAAAAAAAAAAAATCTTTATCGTGTCTTTCTGTTGCACATGAATTACAAGCCTTTTTTGGTTTGGGCACTATGTAGAGTGGCTGTGGATCAGGGGTAGAGCCAGCGTCTTGTATTCGGAAGGTCACTGGTTCGATTCCCCTGGTCTGCATGTCGAAGTGTCCTTGGTCAATTCCTGAACCCCACACTGCTCTTGATGTGCTGGCCGGCACCTTGCATGGCAGCCATTGCCATGAATGTATGTATGAATTTCTGTAACCGCCTTGGACAAAAGTGTCTGGTAAATGTAGATTTGGAGAAAAAAACTCAAATTTGGTATTTCGATATTTAACATATCTCATACCTCCCCAGAAACATTGTTTTGAGCTACAAAGGGGGCGGGGTCCACCAAATATAAATGGCAAGTAAGGCAAGTATGAAAATCGTGTATATTTGTTTGTTTATTCAGTTTTTTCAGGCATAAAATATTCAAAAGCCCAAAAGGTCTTTCTCTTCAGATTAAAATCTCTTCACCGGAACTACAGTGCACCTTTAAGTTACAGGTATAAATTCATCCAATGCACAATACATGTAGTCCACTTTTGTCCCCACCCCCCCTCGCCTCCTTCTGAATAGCTCGTGAGGTCATCTTGCGCTGTTTCAACTGCTCCACTCTTGCTTTTTTTTTTTTTTTTTTTTTTTAAATGGAATTCATTATTGAGATTATTCATTCAAATTATTCATAATTTATTCAGCGAGAATCGGCCTCTAAAAATGTTCCAGTCACTTTAAAGAGATACATGTAGCCACTGATTTTTACATTTTAGATAAGGCACCTCGCCGGTTCAGAAAGTAATTAACAAATCCTTCATTCATCTCTCCTTCACTTCCAGCAGCCTATCTCGCCCCGGCCGCTGTAACGAGGCACTGCGATATCTGATGTTGACAAATAAAGCAGTGAACCAGGATCATTTGCTTCATTTAAAAAAAAAAAAAAAAAATGATGTTTCTTATTTAAGGTTTTTTTTTCTGAATTGCTAACAATTTCCATGACACTGTGTGTCCTTGTTTTGTTACTGCTCAAGAGACTTTCCTGGGGCAGCTTTTGCTACTTTTTATATCTGTTTCATGTGCTCTTAGCAGTAAAGATAACTGGCAGCTACATAGCTGTCCTATCTAACTCATTGTTACCCAGTCTGGCTATTCTGCCCTAAAGCAAGGCAATTAACCCTGCCAAAGGTAGTAAGATAGCACCGGCTGCTCGATGTTAAGAAAGCATCCACAAGTACAAAAGAGTGCGTGAAGTTAATTAAACTTTTTTTTTGTCGGCAACAGAGGTGTAATAAATATCTGATTTCAATCAGCGATTCAGGTCAAGTGTCTACAAAGGGGCTGCAAAGATACAAACATCAACGGCGCCTGCCTCCTGACGATTCCATCAGAGTTTCGGTGACACTTCACTTGCAAACGGAGCTCAATTTTTAATCTCCTTCTTGATGTCCAAGATGTTTTTTTTTTTTTCCTCTTATGCTTCATACTGAATAATATAAAATTCATGCCGCATATCATCTCAGCGTCTTTTTCATTTGTTTCCATTTGGCTCAGGGCCAGCGTGATTCTAGGATGCAGCATTATGTAAGATGAGATTTAAGGGCTCGTTTTTCTTGGGCTGTACAATATCAGTGTCCGAGATTGGAAACACGATAAGAAAGTGGACACCAAAAGATAAATAACACAGCGTTACCTACTGTAAACACAGATTGGCATCTTGAGGTTGTAGCTATCTTGATGTTTGTCATTTTGCAGCAAGTGCTTGGAATTTCAGGCAGTGATCTTGCACTAAAGTGACCAGTTGGACTCTCTGCGTGATGGTTTACTGTATGCGGATTTGCTCTGGTTCACCGTTGTGCAACTTCAAATTGCCGACCGAGAGCTGGATCAAATCGTGACACATAATTGCACGACTCGCTCTCAGTGTAATTCAGCTCGGAGAGAGAAACTGGAGATGCGGTGGACGAGCACGCACCTGGTAGCCAAATCATCGCAGGCAAATGTGTCCTTGGTGGAGGCTTCTGTTGCCCATCCCACAGAGCTGGTGGAGGGAGAGGCACAGAGAGAGAGAGAGAGAGAGAAAGGGAGAGGTAGAGGCAGTGAGACAGAGGGGGAGGGAGGGAGGAAGGGAGGGAGATGAATGTCACCCTTGCTCTCATATGTCATATTGTTAGCCATAGATATGAGGAGAACGCCTCAAGGTTGAACGTGCGACTGAGACATGAATAATCTATCAGAGGTTTTCCTCCAACTAAATAGAGGGAAATATGTCTGCATGGATTATTTATGCTTTAATATGCACACGGCGAATGGACAATCACCTCTGAGAGCATGAAGACATCGCAGGGGCCGAGTTAATTGTGTGTGTCTGGAGTGCGTGCGAGCCCGGTGTGTGCGACTGGCAGTGGTCGTCCAGCTGTTAAGCCCAGTTCCACGTACAGTTCTATATTCCGCTGCCCGGTGATGGATTGCAGTAATAGGGTGTTCTGGTCAGAAAAGCGCATTCGGGTTTGTATTATGTATGTACAAGCTTTCGACCGTATCATCGCTCTTTTGCGCTTTGACATGTTGTTTGTATTTTCTTACTCAAATCTGGAATCACTCTCGCATAAACACGCGCGCGTGAATGCTTCTCGGTGAGTGTGCATGCATTCGCTTAAATGGAGTCCATCTCAAACTGGTGCAGCCTCCGCTCTTCCAGCTCACCTTATTTCCTCTTCAGCTGGCTGCCTTGACATGGGAAATGTCAGGGTCTCTCTGCCAGCGCTGTTTGGCTTCTTCAAACATTTGTCAAGTATTAAGCTCATCTCTACAGCTTAGGAGGGCAGTCTCTTAGGAATCAAGGCTGCTGACCCGCAACACAGAGAAGACGGCCTCGCCAAGTGCACTCAAGCACGTCCACTCTGTCTGCTCATTTGCGTCGACGAAAAAGATTGTGTTAGTCCCAAGTTTGTGGTCTTTACAGCTGCACTTTCACTGCGCCGTAAAGGTCCACGCATGCCGTAATGGAATCGATGGGGCGGCTCTACGGCTCCTACCAGTAATGTTGTCTTCTCACATTTAGCTGAGAATAATAGCAGAAAAGCTGTAGAGCCTTTGAAGTCTTTTAAAGTTGCACTATGTACGATTTGGGGACATTTTAGAAGAGAAGAAGAAGGCAGAAGCAAAAGATCAGAAGACTGATTTTTATTTTTTTCAAATGCAGATACATTCCACTAAAAAAGCTATCACTCTCGATATGCAAGGACAGCAACTCATCACGAGGAATCAAGGTTTGAACCATTACCATTCAGCAGGGGTGGTGAAAAATGGCAAGAAGCTCTATTATGTTTTAAGAGAATTAAATTGTTCAATCTGTGACTGATTTAAGTTCAGATATTGCTTTATGCCTCTTGGGCTTTTGCCACTTTGACTGGCCAATACAAACATCAGCAATGTCCGAAATCAAGCCACCATTAATGGACCCAACAGATTCTTGGTAACAAAGAGAGCATCTTGACTTCTGCCGCATTTGTTTCTTTCAAAATAGCGTATTTTGGCGAACAACTGCATCGCTGCAAGAAAATTAAGAGTGTGTTGTTTTTCTGCAGCGTTTGTCTCCACAAACATTGTTTTTAAGATGCATTGCATATCTTGAAAATGATATGTTCATTGGCCTGAGCTGCATTCATTTGGAAGCCTGTAAGTGAAAGTAAGCTTTTTACGTTTTACTGGAGTGCAGCGAATGCTGTTGCATTCTGTGGTTTTTCTAACATGTAGCTTGTCAAGTTTACACTCCCCTAAACTAATGGAATGATTGATGGAGGCCTGTCGAGGCAGCATAATGAAATGTGTCGACTTATTGTATATTACTCTGTCAGATGTGTGGATGAAAAACAAGGAACTACATGTACCAATTTCATTTGTATAGTCCTGTCTGTGGCTCCCCTTGGTTTCATCCCACCCAGCCAATGGAAAAATTCCATTTACGGGACAACAGATGCCCTTTTTTTTTACCCTCTCTATTTCCCCCCCCTCCACACGCAGGGGAAGAGAAATGTGCTCCTCTCTTTATTTTATTAATAATATTTTTATTTTTTTAACCAAGTTCTGGATCTGTTTGACACAGGCATGAACACCCCCATAATCAGCCAGAGTGTGCATCCCTCTGAATAGAGATGAAAGAGGGGAACACACACACACACACACACACACACAGACACACACTTGCAGTTGTACACACATGCATGCACACACAACAACAACAAGGAGCACACAAATAAACAGGCGCAAACACACGGGGAAGAAGCACAAGCCATTTGGCACAGTCTCTCTGTCTAGGGAGGGCTTCAAAGCCCACTGACATGAATTTATGATAACGCCACTATGCCTTTGCCAAACCTCAACTGTTGTTGTTTTTCTCTTGCTCCCTCCCCGTCCCTTCTGTATGCTCTGCCATCCCCTTCATCAGAGCTTTGGAAAATGTTAGCAGGTGTCCCCCCAGTCCTTGGAAAGGTGTGTGTGTGTGTGTGTGTGTGTGTGTGTGTGTGCATTTACAGTTCTTGGAATGAGACATGTTTAGCTGCCTCTTCCTGTTATTCATAATTTCATCAGGCTTGGCTCTACTTCCTTTACTTTGGGCTCTTTGTACAGTTTCAGACTAGTGCTCTGATTCTGTTACCCTCACCTTGTGTGGTTTCACTCTCTCTGCCCACTACTGACACAAATGTGACTTTTTCTTCCCCTGCCATCCCCTCCCTTTGTTTGTCTCTGCAGATGAGGACTGCGTGAATTGTACAGAGGAGTGCCGAGTACTGGGTCATTCTGACCGCTGCTGGATGCCCCAGTTTCCCGCTGGAGGAAACCAGGCAGAGGGTGTCGACTACCGCAACAATATGTTTGTGCCAGCGGGGATGGAGACGGTGCCCGAGGCAGAGACCTACGAGACCGTCAACCCCAATGGGAAGAAGACGTTCTGTACTTTTGGGAAAGAGAGGCGTGACCACACCATCCTGGTCGCCAACGTCAAGCCCTACTTGAAGGCGAAACGTGCCCTCAGTCCACTGCTCCAAGAGGTACCCTCAGCCTCTAGCAGTCCTACCAAAGTGTGCTCCACCATGTCCCCCTGCTCCTCAGTCAAAAGCCCAGCCGATGGGGCTGAAGGTAAACCTCCTCCTGCTACCTGCTCTGGCCACTACGGGCCTCCTGATGGTCAGTACCTGTCACCGACCAAACAAACCAGAGACCAGGGGGTCTACCCACCCCTGCCTCCCTCAGACCCAGTGGCCAAGGTGCTCGCAGAGGCCCGCTCCAGGATCAGCCAAGAGGCAGCAGGTGAAATGGAGTGTGTCCTGGAGCAGGTGGAGCCCGATGGAAGCCGCGACAGAATGGACGCTGACCAGGTGGTGAGAGACATCGACAAATTATTGCAGGACTGCAGAGGAAGTGAGGCCACCGGCACACTCAGGAAGTGACACAGAGGACTGTAACAAAAAGAAGAGGGGAGGCAGAGAGAGGAATATGATGCTATTCCAAAAACTCTCATGCCAAAACTGTCACTGTCACCAAAACAAATCAAAAAGGTTAAATGGCTCTTATGATAGGAGCTCTTTTCACTGCATTTGTTGTTGAAGTACCAACTGTGGATGGACAATGGGAACACTTATTACTTGGCACCAGTTTTGGGGCTAAGATCCCGACCAACATGAAAGAACTGGCTAACAAACATCTGAATTCTGCTGAATTTATAAACGCATTTTGTTTTGGATTCTTAAGCAAATCGCAGAGGCTTATGCCTCTGGCACCTCGCAAGCTATTATCTAAGTGCCCACCAGCTCATAAGTGTGTCGTTCATGGTCTCTCATGAAATCCTACATATCTAAGTGTGTGTAGGTGGATTTCTGTTTTGTGTGATGGCCATAGAAACTGAACAAAAAAGGACTAGTCATGGTCAGACACGACAATCGACGTGGAAGCAGAGAAACAAATTCTAATCTACCCGGGATGGTGAAAGATGGAAGTACACAAAACAACCTTATCATTTCTGACTTTAATAAATGTGTTTATTGTGTGATGGATCCTGTAACTGAACATGAACAGACTGGTTAATCAGGGGTGTGTTCGCAAGGGGTTGGTTAAGGAATCGCAGTTAGGTGTGTGTGTGGGGGGGGTGGGGGGGGGGGCTTAAATGCTACGCTGAAGGAGAATTATTAACAGTGTAACCATGTTCCACCTGTCATTTGTAGCCACATGTGTAAGTTGTGTCTGTCTCACGCCTCCTATTTAAGCATTCATGTTGCTGGTCGGTGTAGCCGCGCGCACCAATTTTACACATGTGCACTACACTCTGCGCATACACGTGCTGACACACGCACTGACACACACACACACACAAAAACTGACACACATACACACTGATGCTTTCACACCACTGGCCATCTGTGTAATTGTCTTATACATGAAACATCATCAGCTTTCAGTCCCTTGTGTACAGTGAATTATCATGTGTGTGACTATGCCTTACCAAGGCAATCACGAGTTGTATAAAAAGGGACATTTTTCCTCAACTGTGAAAAGATGATATCTATATGATTATATAGATGACTATATGTATGAATTCCATGTATAGTGTCCAAATATTAACAAAATATTTATACATTTTTTAAGGAAAAAAAGAAATGAGGAATCTCAGCAAAAATGTGTCCTCGAGTTAAGGTCCAGAGCGGCGGGGGTGTTAACTCAAAGAACTGCAAAGGACACTGCCATTGTTTCGAAAGACAAGTATCCGAAAATATAAACAAACAAGAAAATGTCCCTTCACATTATCACTATACATAATATCATTATATGTGTAAATGTATCCAATTTAGATGTGTTTACATCAAAAAACTGACATATTTTTATTGATTTCACTGCAATTTCTGTGCATTTGAGCCAAATTGTTATGTGTACAAAAGCTATATTGTGTATTTTATTAAATTAATATATAGTTGTGTTGCAATATACATGGGCTTATATTGTATTTGGCAAAAGTTGCCTTAGTAGCTGTCGAACTCTGTGAGTTTGCTTTAGTTTGGGTTTTCTGTTGGTGTTTTTTTTTCCTCTCTATTCTGCATCTTTGCAGGCTGGCTTCAGTGCTTTTGAGATGTCGCCTCTTTTTACCCTGAGATCCAGCTGGATCAAATACAATAACTGTTGAAAGCTTAATGAGCCAGCTGATCTAGAAAAAACAAAAAAACAAAACAAAACAAAAAAAAACAAGTCAAACCAACAACAAAAAGCAACAACCACAAGATAACAGTTTGAATATTTTTACTGAGCAGATTTTTACAGGGCAGCTATTTTCTTTAACAATAACTAGTATGCGTATCTTGTGTTTCATTATGTTTTTACTTTCTTTCCAAAAAAGAAACCTGCCATATGGAAAGTGGAGTGGTTTCCTTGGTGATCATAAAACTGCCTTACTGTCTCTGCGGAGAGCTTGTTGTATCTGTGGAGCTTGTGACTGCTTATGAAGCCCTGGTCCACCAGAATGTGCATTTTCTATAAAGGACCAAAAGAGGTTCTTTCTCAGCAGTCTGTGTTGTTTATGTATGTACTCCTTCTCTATACATGTTAGAAATTCTCATACTTTGCAGAGAAACTTGACATCTGAAATTATATCTGAAGTTCCTTTTGGATTTGATGTCTCTAGCTGTTTAGGTACACGGTTTATACAACCAAGTGTCTTCACATTCAGGCTTTCTTAAAGAAAAAAAAAATAATAATACTACAGACATTTATTTTTGAAAATTTTGGCACATTTCGGCCACTCTCTGAAATAAGAATGGGAGGTGCTTTTTCTAATATTATCTGACAGTAAAAAATAAAGCAGAACAGTAGGCTATTAGACTAGATGTGTTCTGGGAAATGTGTCCACAATCACCAAATCTATGTAAGACGCAGCCATGAGAGGGAACAGTGACTTATACTCGTAGAAATGGCTCCCGGTGTGTTCAGTGTGAAGTGAAAGCTGAGCTGAGTTGGAATCTTGACAGCAGATTTAACACATTCAGACATGTCACATCTGAGTATTTTTTCGGTGTTCCTGTTTCTCCCTCCTTTTTTTCTTAATCGAGGTACGTGTTTGGACATTCTCCTGTCATTCCGCCATTCAGCTGTATCTTTAGCCCGCTTTCCATCTTATTTTTTTTTCTACCACTATTCCTTTTGCTTACTTTCCTCTTCCTCAGCTGTTTGCTTTTGCGCCTCTGAGGAGCAAAGCAACTGTTAGCTTTCCTCCTCTCTTTCGTCTGTAAAGTGTTTGGTTTTCAGTTTACCCTTGCTCCTTTCCCTGGGAGATGGCAGCGGCTGTTTTTAGAGAGAGGGCTTGGAAGATTTGACAGAGGAAGAATAATATTTATGGATATTTTTAAATGACGTCTTTTTTTTCTTTTTTGGATTGTTGTTATCCCTCTCAAATATCTGGATAAATCAAGCGAGCCTGATATTTTGCATCATACAGACAGCACAAACGGTTAAAATGTGCTGTTCAAAAGTGCATTCTGCTACTGTGATCCTCGCAACACACAAAAAAAAACAAAGAAATGCAAAAAAAAAAAAAAAAAAAGAAAGAAAGAAATGCTGTTTTTGCACTCACCCAGACACACGAACACCCGGGCACTTCAGCAACACACTGCCTTTCATTTAAATGCATCGCCCCTTAAAGGTAAAGCAAAGGCTGAACGAGGGGGCAAAACACTACCCAGACAAATGTGACACTTCCACACTTGTCTTCATGGTTTATTTTCTCTCTTTTTATCTCATTTTGCTCGGTCTTCATGCTGGATCAAGCATTCTCTGCTCTGCGTGTGTCTGTGTGTGTGTGTGCTTGATTCGCTTTCATGCCCTCATTGTTTGACAAAACAATTCCCCCCCTTCTCATTTCATTTGTGTTACCTGTGTGCTATAGATTTACCTCCAGCTCACGTTAAAACCCATTGCCGTGGTCTCCCTTTAATTTGGGCATTAATTAAAACCGAGTCCAGAGGTCATCCCGGGATTTACTCAGTTTGGCTGCCACGAAGAGTCACTGTCACAGTTCAAGCACATTTTAAAGTGCTGTCCCCTCTAATGGTGTTCCCCATTGGCCCAGCCACTGTCTGTACACTCACAAACCGTGGGCAGGAAATGAGCTGGGTCCGGTGGATTGAAGGAACTCTTTAAAGCCATGCCCCCACCCCCCCTTTCTCTCTCAGGCTATTTGCTGTCTAATAGAGCAGAGGCTGCTTCTGAGGTCAACACATAGTTGGAGACTGAGCATAATGTAAGGCCTCTCATTGTCTAATGACACGACGTTGGCATCATACACTGTTGGCAGTGCATTACTCAGCTCCAGAGTGGGTAATTTTTGCCCACTTGAGACTGTTGGTTTTACCAAGTGATTAGGACTGGCCCTTGATGAATGTGGCTTAACCGCCTCTGGTCTCTGACTCACACTGATGCAGGTGCACACGGACTCAGAGAGCCACTGCTTCACACGCGTAGAGACGACATGCCATTTTGGTTAGTTAAAACAAGCACCCGATGTTTGTCAGTGTCGCTCCTCCCCTCAACCCCGCTCCCCCCCATCCCTCCCTCCCAAAGTCCACACTGATAGCATAGGGCTCCACGCTACAATGGGCAACTGGTGAAAAGACCAGAGACATTCATTTGTATGGATTATTTCAACTGCTATTGTCTAAAGGCTGTGTTCATTGTGATCTATCTGAAAAAAAAAAAAAAAAAGATGAAAAGATCAAATAAAAAAGCAATTACTAATAATGTTTGCTCTTGTCCTTGTATGACTTGGTTGAGGAATGGATAGTCATGGCTTTGATTTAATTTCTCTCCTCCCGAGAGATAACCTCGCACAGCACGGCGTTTTTGTTCCTTCGAGCGTCTGCGCGGCCAATTTTTGTCTTGTCGAATAGGATTGCTCTGTTTACATCCACCGTGCCAGCTTACTTTGGAAGAGATAATGATTAGCTATTTCAATAGCGGTCTTTGGTTTTTAGAAAAATGCACATATGCATGTACCTTATGCGCGCACACTTGCACTCATTTTAGATTTTGCTCCAGGCAAATGATTCTTTATTCATTACATTGGTTCACATATTCGCCACACAAAAGATTACTGCTCATGCTCTTTTTTTTTCCTCTTCTTCTTTTTTCTTTTTTTTTTCGCCTAATTGCTGAGGCAAATAAATCGGTGCTTGAAATTATGTGTACTAATGCTCGGCAGATAAGATGTTGCACTCCACCCTTCAGCTAGATTCACATTCAGTGGCCAATTTGCAGTTTCTTCAACACTGGCCCGTGGTTTTATACTGTATGCCTCCCGTTTCCTCAGTCAGATCTGATTTGCTTGATTCATAAGGTACCGGCTATTAGCAGTGGCAGATGTGACCCTCCCTCTTGGTGTTAAGCTCTCCAAGAAGAATAGTAAACAAACTTTTTAGAGCTGACTGGTGCTTAAAGTATTAGTGCTCGGGAATGGGTTTTTAATGTTCTTTTTCAGCCTTTCTCAATTCAAAATGACAGACCATGGAAGCTAATGATACGCCATAACATTTATCTCAGGAAACTATTCCATCATCGCTGTGTAATTGCAGAACTACATATGGTCCTATGCTGTTGTGACTCAACGCATCAATCGGCATACTGCTGTCTAAGAATTAAAGTTAGTCATTTCCCAGACTGCAGTCCTTTCTATATGCTCGTTGGGGATGATCACATAAGAATTGCAGAAAAAAAACCTCACATAATCTGCCAGTGGAAGTTTTTTCCTGGTGTTCAAGAGATTAAATATTAGGAATCTTTTTTAAAAAGTCTAGTATAAACTCAGATCCAAATGAATACACTTGAATTTTTATATTTAGCCAGGGCAGTAACACTGGTACTTAATCTGCCCAACAATCCAGTGCAAAAAATATCTCTCTCAAATACATCAAGATAAATTATTCGTGGAATTATTTATCATTTGAAGAGGCTGGATCGAATGAATTCATTTTAATTTTAACCACAGAGGGAATGTCCCCCCCCCCTCCTCTTCTTGGATTTGCAGACCATTGGTATGCACCAAGACTTTTTTCTGTTTGTATCTAACTATTTGCCTCAAGGCAGATGTTAATTAAAAAGATAGCAGAGGCACTTTCTTAAAAAAAAAAAAGAAGAAGAAGAAGAAGAAGAAAAAACACCATTTCTAGGCTGCCTCATTTGGCTCAGTAGGAAGAGTTTTCTGTAAATCAATCACATACCTTCTTAAAAAAAACAGCTTGTCCTCTGGTACATATCAATCACCTTCAAATCTAAGTTCTCAGAACTTCGTAGCTCACAGCTTGTTAGGAGAACTGTGACAAAGTGTAAAATATTAATGGTATGGCAGACCATGTGGCGAGTAAAGAACAGCAGAACGTTCATGATGTGAAAAATCCTGTTTTTTTTATACTTTTGACAATACATGACATTAAGTTTGCAACAGTTGCAATGAAATAAAAAAAATGAATGTCATAATTATCTTGGCAACATCAAATGCTATTTTAAAACACAGAGCAAGAAAATTATCACACAGTTTGGCTGATATTACCACTGAGGAACACTAGGAAAATCACATTTGTGAATTTAATGAAGGTCCTTCATTCAGATAACCGTGCTAATGGGATTAATCAAGTACTGTTCTATATTGAATGTGCCAAAAGGGCACATGGAGAGAAGAAAAGATCTTTTCAACGTGAAGAAGGAAAGGCATTTAGGTATTTTGTGTCGTGCGGAGGTAGGCAATTTGAAAAATGTGTGTGTAAGAATGTTTAAAGGGGTGTGTGTGTATGGTTGGAAATGTATGTCTCACAACATGAACAGTCATGCGTGTCGACTTTGATTTGATGTCGCTGACAAGAAGTAGAAACACAGTAGGTATCTATGGTCACAGTGCCTGAGTGGGTGTTTAAGAGAATCACTTTTCATCAAGCAGAAGAAGGAATGATGGCACACGCAATCATGGCAAACACTGCCACATGCCTAAATAACAATGGATGGCACTATGAATGTACCATGGTGATAAGAGGTTTTGTGTCACTATGTAAATGTGCATCCGCACTCGATTGAAATTCGTCCTCGTCTGAAAGAAAGCCGTCTGTCAGCCTGTATTAGCCGGAAACTTTTTGTCTGTCCTCAAAAGCACAAACCTGGAGGAAATGACAACCTTTGTGACAAAAATAGAGGTCGGCGATCACAAAGACAAACACGCAAACACACCAATTCACATGTTTGGGTTTTGTTTTGTTTTTTGTCACATCCAGCCATTCAAGAAACTTGTCTCTGATCCAACACATCAGACTCCTTCCCATTCACCTCAGAGAGGAGCAGCGCGTTAAGCGTTCAAGTGTTTCTGACCGGAAGCGGAATAGAAAAGCAGCGGAATAATGGCTCCCGACAGCTTCCGTGGAGGGGTCGGCTCCCATCAGTGGGGGAAAATGCTAGATGAAAAGGTCAATAAGCAACACGGGGAACTTAATATGGAGTAGACATATGAATTCCACCACATGGATTACTGCCCCTGGCAAAGTGCAGGACTGACTGACACCACTGAATCAATTCAGAAATATTCAGTGTCTGGTGTGTGAGATGCTGAAGAGCTCCGAGGACCTTTCATCAGATTCCTCCTAGACATTTAAACCAATTCACTTTTGGTATCTCTGCTCAAACTGGATACAGTCTCTGAGATTTCTTGCCATTGTATTCATTGCTTCATTAGGTTCAATTCCTTGGATGTTCCGGGGTATTGGTATTACTCACACAGACATTAGCTAGTTTGTTATGCAACAGTTACTCAATCAAATATGCCAGAACATATGTTCCTTCAATATTTGTTATGTTTAAGATATGATGATGAAATGTCAAAGGAGACCTATTATTATATATTTTTTCCCTTTAGTTTTTTATATAATTTCTTGTGCATGTAAAAGGTTTTAAAAGGTGAAAAGGTCAAAGTCTGTGCCAACAGGAGAACCCTTCTCCCAATCAGAGCAGACTGAGTATTTCAGAGAAGGAGTCTGAAAGAAACAGTTGCTGAAATAGATGGTTTCAGACTGAGGGGGAAGATAATGCTGCTGCACTGGACCGTATGAGAAAACTGATGTGTTTTTTTTTTTGTTTTTTTTTTTAGCATTACAGCATGGAAACCTGTTCTAGTGCCAACCCAAAATAAGATTATGAACCTGAAAGTGAGCATAATGTCTCCTTTAAAGCACAATATCAGAGATAACGTTGAACATTTAGACTACATAAGTGCCCATAATTTGTAAATCTGCAGGCATAATGACAATATCCATTTGTTTTTCCCAATATAATATAGTTGTATCTGTTATTTTAAGATCAATTCTCAAGTGATTTTATTGTTTCCCACAGAGGCTATCAGACAGAGGATGTATTGGATGAAAGGGAAGACAGATACCTCGATGGCTGTACAATAACAACAGGATGTGATTTGGACAGAGTGTCAGGAGGGAACGGGAAGGTCAATATTACAGTAACAGAATATGACCTTGGGGACGAACATCTTACTACCGAAGCCGTTCTTCTTTTGGCAGAGCTGCAACATTGATCCTTTCCTCTAATATCAATTAGCTATGCCATCATTAAGCAGGCTTTACCACAAT